>NW_006399869.1:7469599-7477163 GCF_000299155.1 Elephantulus edwardii | reverse complement strand
ACTAAAGTCATGGTCTTTTCAATTAATTACTATGCATTGAGTAAAGACACTACATAAGGATTACAGAGAAGTATTGATGGAGTTTAACTATAGTTTCAAAAGAAGAGCACTGAATACCCAATAGAATGCAAAATAAGACCCCAAAAACCAAAACTCAAAAAACATAAGTCTTGGAAAAAATGAAGAGAAAAACCATGGTGAAACTTCATCTCACATGTGTTGGGCATGTTGTTAAAAGAGCTATTCCTTAGATAGGATGTCATGATTGTAAAGTTAATAAATTTTGTCTTTATTATAGTGACCCTATGAACAACAGATATGAACCTTATTCTATACTTTGCCATCCTCATACTTTCTGACACACTAGTGACAGTCACTGTGTCAATTCACCTGGATGAGGGTTTTCTTTTCCTTTGTTGACCTAGTATCTTTCACAGAATCATGTCTCTCTCCAAGGAATAGCTCCTCCTATCAACATGTCTGAGTATGGAAGGCAGACCTTTATCATCTTTATCTCCAAAAAGCAGTATGGCTGCACCATCTCCAAGACAAAATTTTTATTTTGGCAGTACATGGGATATTAAGTACTCTTCTTTGACACTACAGCTCAAAGGCATAAATTCTTCTGTAATCTTCATTTATTGCCAGCTCTCATATGTAGAACAAGTGATCAAAAAGACCGTTGTCTGAATCAGATGTACCTTAGTCCTCAAACTAATATCATTACCCCTCAATAACTTAGAAAGGTCCCTAAATGCAAATATCATGATGATAGATGGAGAAAAGGTTAAAACCACCAACAACTTCACTTTACTTGTTTCCACAGTCAACATCCTTGTTACCAGCAGTCAGGAAATCAGGAGACATATTGTATTAGGAAAGTGTGCGGTTAGAGAAAGGTAGAGGAGGAGTGAAAGATAGGAAGAACTCCAACAAAATAGATTTACACAATGACTGCAGCAACGGATTTAAATATCTCAGAAAGATGAGGATGGCGCAGGATAGGACAAGTTTCAAATTTGTTGTTCATAAGGTTGCTATGAGTTGTACAGAAGGCAAAAAATCAGCGAACAATATTATTAACATTACATGCAAGGCAAATTTTGCAGAGGATTAGTTTTTTAAACTAATTGTAATAACATATTAACAGGGAAATGCTTGTAATTCAAGTTGGACTCAGAAAAGTTGATGGAATGAAGATTATAGTTAATGATGACAGATGAATCCTGGCTGAAAACAGAGAATAAAAGAAAGATTTATTTATGTTTTTTTGACTATTCAAGATATTGGACAGTATAGTTCATAATGGATTATGGATACCATTAAGTGAAATAGAAATTCTAGAATACTTAATTTTACTCATGGAAAACCTACCAAGAAACTGTCATTTGAATAAAACAAGAAGATACTGTAAGATACAAAATTAGGAAGCTTGTTCAATAAGTCACAGGACCAATAACTTTGTAAGTTATTACCTAACTTGGGAGGGACTCAAGAGCATTATGCTGTGTGAACTAACTCAGTCACATAAGGATAGATAAACATTGTATAAAACCATTATTGTAGAATGAGTATAAGGATCCAGCATGGATAGGAGAGGCTGGAAACAGAAGGATGTGGATGTGCAGGAGGAAGGGGGGATAAGTCATTGGGTTGTACAATTTGTTGTGGGGGAGGTGAGGAAAATAGAAAAAAAATTGTTCAAATTTGTATTTAAATTTTGTAAATAAACTAGTAGGAAAAAATTTAAAAAATAAAGTTTATTTTTAAAGGGTGGGGGAGAAAAGATTGTATCTTTTCTCCATACCTTTTCAATCTATATGCTGAAAAATAAATGAGGGGCTGAAATGCATGAGGAAGAATGTGAAATCAAGGTTGGAGAAACACTCATCAAAATGTACGTTATACACTGGACACAACATTACATGCAGAAAGTGAAGACAACTTGACGCATCTATTGCACATCAAGTATTATAGTCTTCAGTATAGATTAAACTTCATATCATGAAAACAAGAATCTTCACCACTTGGCCAATACAACACAGTATACTAGATGGAATAAAACATTTAAATAGCAGTCAGGAAATAAAAATATGATGTTGTTGTTGTTGTTGTTGTTATGTGATGTTGAGTCGCCTGCGACTCATAGCGAACCTTTGTACAACAGCTCTAAGCTCCTCTCTGTCTCTGACACTCGCATCCCAATTATCCCAATTACTGAATCAGTCCACCTCATAGAGGACCTTCCTCTCCTGCACTGTCCCTCCACCCTCCCAAGCATGATGTCCATCTCCAAGGACCAGTCTCTCCTCACAACATGTCCAAAGTATGTTAGATGGAGCCTAAGAATCCTTGCCTCCAAGGAGCCACCCGGTTTAACCCTTTCCAGGCCAAATCTGTTTGTTTTCCTAGCAGTCCATGGTATTCTCAATACTCTCCTCCAGCACCACAGCTCAAAGGCATCAGTTCTCCTTCTATCCTCCTTGGTCATTGTCCAACTCTCTAATGCATAACAGGTGATTGCGAAGACCATGGCCCGTATCAGACGCACCTTAGTCTCCAAAGAGACACTATTGCTCTTCAGCAGTTTGGAGAGGTCCTTAACAGCAGACTTTCCCATGGCAATGCGCCTTTTAATTTCCTGGCTGCTGGTCCCAAGACTGTGACTATGGAGCCAAGCAAACTAAAGCTGTGTGCAATCTCAATCTCTTCACCATCCATCCTGATGCTGCCAATTGGTCCAGTGGTGAGAATCTTTGTCTTCTTGACATTGAGCCTCAATCCATATTGTAGGCTGCAGTCCTTGACCCTCTGCAGCAGGCGCTTCAGGTCCTCTTCAGTTTCAGCAAGCAGGGTTGTGTCATCCGTATAACGCAGGTTGTTGATAAATCGTCCACCAATCTTGACCCCACATTTCTCCTCATAGAGCCCAGCCTCCCGGATAATCTCTTCTGCATATAGGTTGAAAAGGTATGGAGATAGGATGCATCCCTGGCGTATGCCCTTTCCAATTTTGAACCATGCAGTGTTCCCTTGCTCTGTTCTGACGACTGCCTCCGGGTCCAAGTATAAGTTTCACATTAGAAGATCAAGTGTTCTGGGATTCCCATTCTTCTCAGAGTCAACCATAGTTTGGTATGATCTACACAGTCCAATGCCTTGGCATAGTCAATGAAACACAGATAGACATTCCTCTGGTATTCCCTGCTTTCAGCCAAGATTCATCTAACATCTTCTACAATATCTCTAGTACCACGACCCCTTCTAAACCCAGCCTGGACTTCTGGTAGTTTTCTGTTGATGTGCTGTCCCAGTTGTTTTTGATAATCTTCAGTAAAATCTTGCTTGCATGTGAAATCAGTGAGATTGTTCTGTACTTTCCACATTCTGTTGGGTCACCTTTCTTTGGGTTAGGAACAAATACCGATCTCTTCCAGTCACTTGGCCAACTGGTCATTCTCCAGATTTCTTGGTATAATTTGGTGAGCACATCCATGGCAGCATCTGTTTACTGAAATATGTCAATTGGTATATCATCTATTCCTGGAGCCTTATTTTTTGCCATATCCTTCAAAGCAGCCTGAACTTCTTTCATCACCATAGGCTCTTGCTCATATGTTGTTTCATGAAATTCTTCTGTGTCTTCCAATTCCTTTCGATACAGTGACTCAGTATATTCTTTCCATCTTCTTTTTACACTTCCTGGATCATTTAACATTCTGCCGAAAGCATCCTTGATTATAGCAACTCGAGGTTTGAATTTGTTCTTCAGATCCTTGAGCTTAAGATATCCTGAGTGAGTTCAGCCCTTTTGATTTTCTGACTCCAACTCCTTGCACAGTTCATTGTAATATTTAGCTTTGTCATCCCGTGCTGCCTTACATTAGGCAAATTCGTTGTCAATGACAATTTAAAGAAGTTAAAGATCAAGTTGTTGGCTCAAAGACTAGGGTATGCCTCAATCAAGTCATGGCATTCTCTGTTGAATTAGTGTTTAAAATTTGGACAATGAATAAAGAAGACCAAAGATAAATTGATAGCTTTGAATTGTGGTGATGATGTTGGTGAAGAGTATTCAGTATACCATGGAAAAGGACAAACAAATCAGTCTGGGGATAAGTGTCAATAGGTTGCTCCTTAGGAACAAGGTTGGTGAAACTTCAGCTCCCATATTTTGTACAGGTTGTCAGGTTGTGTCAATCAGTGGGAAAAGACATCATACCGTGAATTTAGAAGGTGAGTACAAGGGAAGAATATGTTCAGCTACACACCTTGTCCCAGTGGATGCAGTAAGAGGTTTAATGATGGTGGAAATCATGAGGACGGTGCAGGATGGGAATATGTTTTGATCTTTTATATATAGATTTGCTATCAGTTGTAATTAATTTAATGACACCTAATTAAACACCTGCTTGCTGAAACTGAGGAGAACCTGAAGTGCTTGCTGCAGGAGGTCAAGGACTGTAGCCTCCAATATGGATTGAAGCTCAATACCCAGAAAACAAAGATTCTTATCAGTGGGCCAAGTGGCAGCATCAGGATGGATGGTGAACAGATTGAGGTTGTAGACAACTTTAGTTTGCTTGGCTCTACAATCAACACTCTTGGTACCAGCAACCACAAAATGAAAAGACATACCGCATTGAGAAAGTCTGCTATCAGACTCTCCAAAGTACTAAAGAGCAACAACGTCAGTCTGGAGACTAAGGTGCACCTGATATAGGCCACGGTATTTGCAATCACTTGCTATGCATCCGAGAGCTGGGCAATGACTAGGGAAGAAAGAAGAATGGATACCTTTGAGCTGTGGTATTGGAGAATAGTATCGAACATACCATGGATTTCTAAGAGGACAAACAGGTTCATCCTATTAAGAGTTGAACCAGGTTGCTGCTTAGAGGCAAGGATTCTGAAACTTCGTCTGACATACTTTGGATATGTTGCAAAGAGGGACCAGTCTTTGGAGAAGGGCACTATGCTTGGGAGGGTGGAGGGACAGTGCAGGAGAGAATGACCCTTTATGAGATGGATTGATTCACTGACTGGAATTCCGTGAACTGTAGGAAGGTGTGTCAGAGACAATATGATTGGCACAGGATAGAGCAGGGTTTAGGGCTGTTTGTACATAAGGTTCCTATGAGTCGTAGGCTACTCAACATATAACAACAACAACAACAACACACTAACTCTTTTTATAAGTTTCTATTAATCATTCTTCCTTTAGGAAAGGCCTGTGTTTTTCACTTTTTGATATATGTAAATAAGATAAAGCTGGTTCTTTTAGCTATATATTTAACAAGCACATTAGAAGCCTTTTTGCTTGTTTTTCCTAAATAAAATTTTTGTGTTATACCCTTTTACTTACAAAGTTTGCATACATTGTTTTTCACACTGGATCTTGTCCATTTCTTTTACCATCACCCCCCAACTTCCTTTATCCATCAAATTGTGTGAGCCTTTAATTACACTCCTACCCATACTCACCCCTCAGTTCCTACCTTCCTTCCTTGGACATTCATACATGGTTTATTAGTTATATTTCTATTTCCACAATAATGGTTTTATATAGTGTGTGTCCTTGTAAAACTGACTTAGTAGGCTTAACATAATCCTCTCCAGTCCCTCCCAAGTTAGATAATGTTTCCAAATTCAGTGATTTTGTGTTTTGTATTTGTATGAATGTACAATAAATTTGCAATCCACTCAATTGTGGTTGGATATTTGGGCTGTTTCCATGTTCTAGTGGTGGTGAATAATGCTGCTATGAAGATTAGCATATAAATCTTCATTAATGGTTCAGTTCTAACTGTCTCAGGTTGTATTCCAAGCAGTGAAATATCTGGGCCATATAGAATTTATATTTTCCACTTTTTGAGGAAGCATTAAATTGCCTTCCAGAGTGGTTGTACCATTTTACAATTCCACCAACAGTGCAAAAGAGTTCCTATCTTGTCACATCCTATGCAATATTTATTACTTGCTGTCCTGTTAAACTTTGCCACTGCTACTTCAGTGATATGGTATCTCATTGTGGTTTCAAACTGCATATTTCTTATTGCAGTGATTTGGAATATTTCTTCATGTATCTGTTGGGTATCCAAATGTTTTCCTCTGTGAAAAGTCTTTCCATGCCTTTTTCCCAGTTTGTAATTGTGTGATCAGTTTTTTTTTTCCTTGCAGGATACTGTGAACTTTTGAGACCCTTGAATGAAATGGCATTGCCAAATATGTTTTCCTGTCAGTAGGTTTTCTTTTCACTCTGTTGGAAAATATTTTTATGTACCCAGGGGATTTGATCTTTATAAGGTCTGATTAATCAACTTTATCCTCTCCAGATTGTGTATTTCTGGGTGTATTTGTTCATATCAGAGACTAGGCCATCTATGTTTTATCCTAGTTTGTCTCTTATGACCCTTATGGCTTTACACTTTACTCCCAGGTCTCTGATCCATCTTGAGTTGATTTTTTTTTTTGGTATGGATGTCTTTCATTGTGTTTGTTCAAACATTCTTCTAGGTTGTATAGCCCTAGTGTGTCCACTTGCCATACACTTGCTGTGAAGCTGAACACTGTGACACTGATATGTCAGATGGTTATCCATGACAGACAGTGTTTGGTGGAGCTCCCTGATTAAGAAAATGTTTGGAAGCAGGAGTGGCATATACTTCTGTAATAGCTTGTGTCCAGAAACCCTATGAACCTGGAGAAAGGCTAAAAGTCACACAAGGGTTGAGGACTTTCCTTCACAGGGTCGCTATGAGTCACCTATGACTCAATGGCACTTAACAACAACAACAACGTGGGGTGAGATGTGAACCCTGTTTCACCTTTCTGCAGGTAATAGTCCAGTTCAGCAAGCATCATTTGTTGAAGAGGTTGTCATTTTTTTCATTTGATAGGTTTTATTTCCTTCTCGAGTATCATTTGACCATAGATACCTGGGTTTATTTCTGGGTTCTCAATTCTGTTCCATTGGTCTATGTGCCAATCATTGTACCAGAACCATGGTTAATGCCACTGTGTAGTAGGTTTTGAGGTCAGGGTGTACTATGACTGACTATCACTTAATTTTCGTTTTTCAGAAGAGCTTTGCTTAATCAGGGTCTCAGATCTTTCCTTACCAAATACACTTGATATTTCCTTTTTGATCTCTCGCAGGCGACTCGATGGCACATAACAACAACAACAACATACTGGTATCGCATTGACCATGTAGATCTCTTTTGGTTGGATTGTCATTTTCACAATATTGATTCTTATCTATGAAAAGGCAGCAGTTTTGCATTTATTTAGGTCTTTTATTGTGTCTCAAAAAAGTTCTGTAGTTTTCTTTGTAAAGATCTTTTGTGTCTCAAGTTATGTTCACTCTCAAGTATCACAATTTATTTTTTACTATTGTAAGTGATATTGATTGTTTTGGTTTCCTTTTCTGAGTTCTCTTTGCTACTATAGAAGAATCCCACTGATTTTTGTATATTGATCTTATTTCCTGCCACTGTACTAAATTGGTCTACTAGCTCTAACAGGTTGTTTTCTTTCTTTCTTTCTTTCTTTCTTTCTTTCT
>NW_006399869.1:7463623-7469439 GCF_000299155.1 Elephantulus edwardii | reverse complement strand
TTTCTTTCTTTCTGAGTCCTTGGGTGTTTTTGTTTTGTTTTTGTGTGTATGTGTGTGTGTGTGTGTGTGTGTGTGTGTGTACACTAACATAACATCTGCACATAGCAATAGTTTAACCATCCCTTTGTCAATCTTGATGCCTTTTATTTCCTTCTTTTGTTATATTGTCCTAGCATGTACTTCCAGTACAATATTAAATAGAATTGGTGACAGTAGACATCCTTGTCTGGTCCCTGTTCACAAGGAAAATGTAGACGCATGTTTTAAAGTTATTTATTTTTTTCAACCATTTCCTTTGTTGAATTTTCTTCTGAAAATAATTTATCAAATATTATCACTTTCCAGAAAAAGCTTAGTTAAATATGCATATTTCAAATGTACATCAAACCAAACATTTCCCTTATTATCTTTTCTATCTACTTTTATGTTCAGAGAATTTTACAAATGTCAGCTGAGAAACCAATAAACTTTTGAATAATTTACAATGTAGAATAATCTCAAAAGTTTTTTCTGTTATAATAAATGCAAACATATCTAAAAAATTACATGTTAACATTGTTCTAGTTTCTTGACAATGAAGGTTTTTCAGCTCTCAAGATGTTTGTCTTTGAAAGTTGATACACTAGCTATCTCAGTTGCCATTTATCTCTACTGTTTTCAAGTCTATTGTAATTCATAACAACCTCCATTTTTATTTTGGAGACTATAAATCATTAAAATATCTTTATGAATGAATTCAAATTGCTTATCTCCTAGATAACCAGAAGTCTGAATTCAAATTACCAACTTCAGAGTGAAGCTTTCTCTTTGTGTGACCTTTGGAAGAAAGTCTTTGTTTCCCTTCGTCATATTGTGTGCCCAACCTCATTTAGAAATCTCCACTTTGCATCAAGTCTCTCTTAGTTTAGGTTGTCAGGTCAGAAAGTCATGGTCTGCTGTTAGTATTTTTTTTTCTTTTCTGGGTATTTGTCGATCATTTTTATGTTTCTCTCTCTGTCTTTCCATCTTTCATAAGAAAGGAGGTGATTTAGAGAAAATTCTTTTTCATGAAATCAGAACTGTGTTGTGATCCTTTTATGATTCTCTAATTGCATCAGTTCAGAGCATGGGAGAAGGGTGATTATATCATTATATTACTGCTAAAATACATAATAATTTAACTGTCAAAACTTGAGACTCATGGTAGAAGCATTTCGATACATATTTGGAGATAGACAATTCAACCCATGTCTGTAACCTAGTACCATATTAAACTAATCATTTATTGGTGAAAAAGAGAAAAAATAATTTATTCAGTATGGCAGTATTTTTATATAGACTACCAGTCTCGCTAAAGACTATAGAAATGAAAAGCATCTGTATAAAATGTTGTTGTTGTTGTTGTTGTTGTTGTTAGGTGCCGGTGAGTCATAGATGACTCATAGCAACCCTATGAACGAAAGGCCTAAGCACTGTTCCCAGAGTTTACAGAGGCAAGCCATTTTCAAGTGGATGATACTCCTGCTTCCAAGCTTGTTTTAATTGGGCAGCTGCAGCAAACACTATCTCCCATGGGTAATCATTATCACACTGGCACATCATTGTCACAGTATTTAGCATCGCAGCAACCATTAGTAACCTCTTCACAGCAACACACAGATCAGTGCTATAACAACACCTAAAAAAATGTTTGACAAAAAAAATGCTTTGAACCAGGCCTGAGTGCCACAGATTAAAATCACCCACCTTGGGTTTGGTCGCATAACTTTCTGTCCTCTAGGCCAACATAGCTCTCTCTATGTTGTCGTTGTTATTTGTCAGGTTCCATCGAGTCATAGATGATTCATAGCGACCCTGTAAACGAAAAACCAGATCACTGCTCATAGAGTTTCTGGAGGCAAGGCATTTTGGAAGTGGATGCCACTCCTGCTGTATAAAATAGCTAATTAAAAACAAAATAATGAGCAAATGTTGGTTTTGTTAGGTGCTGTCGAGTCAAGTACAATACATGGTGACCCATGAACAACAGATCTAAACCTTGTCTTATCCTGTGCTGTCCTCATCACCTCTGACACACTCTGACACTGTGGTCTTTGTGATCAATGTCTCAATTCGTCTAATTGAGAGTCTTCTTCTCTTTTGCTGACCATTCATCTTTCCAAGGATGAACCACTACTAGCACCATACTCGAAGTAGGTGAGATGAAGCTTTGTCATTCTTGCCTCCAAGAAGCTTTCTATTTCCACCCTCTACAAGACAAATCTGTTTATTCTTTTGGTCGTGCATGGAATATTTAGTACTGTTCTTCAACACCACAGCTCAATCTTTTTCTGTCATCGTTACTTACTGTTCAACTCTCAGACACATAGCAAGCAATTGAAAAGAACATGCCCTGAATCAGGTGCACCTTAGACTTCTAAATTATGTCATTGCTCCTCAATAATTTGTAAAGGTCCCTGACAACTGACTTTCCTATTGTTGTATGTCTCCTGATCTCCTGACTGCTGGTATAAGGGTACTGATTGCGAGTCCAAGAAGAAATTGTTGACACCTTTAAACTTTTTTCCTGTCTATTATGGTATTTTGCATGGGATACCTGAATGAGGCGTGGATATGAGGAAAGCTCTATCTCTGTCCCTGTCCCAGATTCCCAAAACTAATTCTCTGGCAAATGGCGTCCTTGGGGGCCCCTCTCCCGTCTTTACATGGGATACCTGAACAGGTTTGAGGCCACGGGTGGCAATATTAAAGATTGTTTGGGTAGAATATTGAATGATCCAGGAAGCATAAGAAGAAGATGGAAGGAATACACAGAGTTACTGTATCAAAAGGAATTGGCTGACACAGAGGAATTTCATGAAATAACATATAAGCAAGAACCTATGGTGATGAAGGAGGAAGTTCAAGTTGCTATGAAGGAATTGGCAAAAAACAAGGCTCCAGGAGTTGACAGCATACCAATTGGTTTACTTCAACAAACAGACACTGCCCTGGATGTGCTCACTAGGTTGTGCCAGGAAATCAGAGGACAGCCAGCTGGCCAACTGACAGGAAGAAATTGATATTTGTTCCCATTCCAAAGAAAGGTGACCCAACAGAGTGTGGAAATTATCTAACAATATCATTAATATCATATGCAAGCAAGATTCTGCTGAAAATTATCCAAAAACATTTGGAACAATATGTCAACAGAGAACTGCCAGATGTACCGGCTGGATTTAGAAGAGGTCGTGGTACTAGGGATATTATAGCTAATGTAAGATGGACCTTGGCAGAAAGCAGAGAATACCAAAAGAATGTCTATCTGTGCTTCATTGACTATGCAAAGGCTTTTGACTGTGTGGATCACAACAAGCTTGGCTGACTCTGAGAAGAATGGGAATCCCAGAACATTTGATTGTGCTAATGTGAAACCTATACTTGGACCAAGAGGCAGTCGTCAGAACAGAGCAGGGAGACACTGGATGGTTCAAAATCAAGAAAGGGGTCCATCAGGGATGTATTTTGTCTCCATACCTTTTCATTCTGTATTCAGAACAGATCATCTGAGATGCTGGTCTGTACGAGGAAGAATGTGGCATCAGGATTGGTGGAAGAATTGTCAACAATTTGCATTATGCAGATGACATAACCTTGCTTGCTGAAACTGAGGAGGACCTGAAGTGCTTGCTGCAGAATGTCAAGAACTGCAGTCTTCAATATGGATTGAAGTTCAATATCAAGAAAACAAGGATTCTCACCACTCGGCCAATTGACAGTATCAGTATGGATGGTGAAAAGATTGAGATAGTTAGCAGTTTTAGTTTACTAAAACTCTGCAAAACTTACCAGCAGCCAGGAAATCAGGAGACAAATTGCTTTGGGAAAGTCAGCTGTGAGGGACCACTCAAGAGTACTGAAGTGCAATGACGTCAGGCTGTAGACGAAGGTGAGCTTGATCCAGGCATTTACATCTTTGCAATTACGTGCTATGCATTGGAGAGTTGAACAATGAATAGGGATGATAGAAAGAGAATTGATGCCTTTGAGTTGTGGTGCTGGAGAAGAGTGTTGAATAAACCATGGACTGCTATCAGAACAAACAGGTTTGTCCTGAAGAGGGTGAAACCAGAATGTTCCCTGGAGTCAAGGATTCTGAAGCTTTGTCTGACATATTTTGGGCATGTTGCAAGGAAGGAGTGGTCCTTGGAGAGGGACATCATGTTTGGGAGAGTGGAGGGACGGCGCAGGAGAGGAAGACCCTCGATGAGATGGATCAATTCTGTGAGTGGAATGGTGGGAATGAATGTGTTTGAGACAGCGAGGTTGGCACAGGATAGAATGCCATTTAGGGCTCTTGTATATAGGGTTGCTATGAGTCTCAAATTACTCAATGGCACATAACAACAACAACAATTATGATATTGCTTATGGAACCAGTGGTGAGGATTTTTACCTTCTTGAGGTTGAGATGAACTTCATATTGAAACCTGTAGTCTTTGATCTTCTTTACAGAGCAATTCAAGTTCTCCTTACTTTCAGTAAGTAAGGTTATACCATTTAAAGAGTGCAGATTGTTGAGTCTTCCTTCAATCCCGATGCCATTCTCTTCCTCATAAAGTTCAGATTATCTAATTATTTGCCTAACCATATATTATCTTCCCCTGCTTTTTTTTTTCAACTGAGGCATTCCACTCATAAAATCTAGAGCACTATTCATTATCATACACATGTTGAAGGGTTTTGAAAATTGAAATGTATAGATAAGAGTTTCTCTAATACTTGTAAGCAATTTACACAAAAATAGATAGTGTAGAAAGTAAAAAAAAAAAAAAAAAAGCTTTTTTTTGCCCCTCATTAGCTGAAGAACAAAGACAGGTAAAAGAAAGAAGATCTGATTATGCTTCAACACATTTGCTGAAGAGCAGATAGACTGATTAGTGGAGGATAAAGAGAAAAGAGAAAAACAAAGAGACAAAGTTAGTACTGGTTAACATTCTGGGAAAGCATTAAGGGATCAAACCTGAAAAAAAAAGTGTCATTTAAAGAGTGAATCTATCACTCAGATATTAATAAGGTTAATACTGTGGGTGTTTTGAAATCAGAATACTTCCATCCCAACACCTAAAAATGGGGAAAATTATGCAAAAATGAAAAGACCTAAGTTGAATGACAATTAATGTATCAGACTGTCAGATGGGTTTTTTTAAAACTGCTTATGTAATAGATCTAACAAGTCCTGTAAAGTTCACTTCACTACATTGAAATATAGCTTTCTATTCAGAGCAGCTTTAACTATTGTATAATACACCAGTACAGCAGATACAGTTTCACCAGTACAGCAGAGTAACAGATGTGCTGTACTAATAGACCATAATACACCAGCTAGAGTCAGATAATAAAAATAATTTCTCATTAAAATCTCAGAATTTCTCAATAACTCAGGATAACTAAAAATTTCTCAAGCTGACATAACCTAAAAACAAGTTCAAGTCATAATTTGCAACAAACAGAGACATTATGGGGAAAATTTTAAATGATCAAGGAAGCATCAAAAGAAGATTGAAAGAATTCACAGAGTCACTGTAGCAAAAAGAATTTGTGCACACAAAATATTTTAGTAAAGACCATTTGAATAAAAGCCAATGGTAATGAAGGAAGAATTTGAAGCTGCTTTGAAGGTATATTGGTAAAAAACAAGGCCACAGGAATTTATGGGATATCAATTGACAAGTTTTAACTAACATATGTATCCCTGGATGAGCTCATCAGTCTCTGTCAGGAAATTTGGAGGACAGCTCCCTGGCTGACTTACTAGAAAAGATGCATTTTTATTACTATTCCCAAGAAACTTGAGA
>NW_006399869.1:7461051-7462178 GCF_000299155.1 Elephantulus edwardii | reverse complement strand
GGATGCCACTCTTGCTTCAAATACTGGCTAGGAAAATACATTGATAGAGAATGGCCAAGTCTGGCTACATTTAGAAAATACTGTGACACCAGGGATAAAGATATTTGACTGTGGACCATAACACTATGGCTAACGTTGAGAATAGGAATCTCAGAACACTTAAATCTCATGTGAAATCTATAGCTAGGTCAAGAAGCTATTATGTAAACAGAGAAAGAGATCATTTCATGATTAAAATCAGGAGGGAAAAGGTATGGATCAAGATTATATCCTTTCTACAGACGTACCCAGTCTTTATGATTTTTTTTTTATGAAGCTAGACGCCGGTGAAAAAGAATATGACATTAGGATTGGAGGAAGATTCATCAATCAACATTCAATCAACATTATGCAGATGACTCAATCTTGCTTGCTGAAAGTAAAGAGGATTTGAAATGCGTGCTTTAGGAGATCAAAGACTACTGCATTAAATATAGATTATATCTCAACATTAATAACATAAAATTCTACACCAATGGTATGCTAAGCAATATTATGATTGACGGAGAAAAGATTAAAATGATACACTATTTAATTGTAGTTGAATCTACAATCAACATCTTTAGTACTTCCTAGGAGTCAGGACATTGCCATATCACATTGGGCAAGTTTGCTGTTGAGGACCTCGCTAAAGTACTGAGGAGCAAGGGTATCATGTTAAAGACTAAGGTATATTTAACTCAGGCCATGGCTACTTTCTATGCAGTGAAATATGAAAACTATGCCATAAAATATATTATCACAGTGACAGCAGCAATGGGCTTAAACAGAAAATATTTTGATGATAGTGCAGGACTTGGTAGAGTTACATTCTGTTATACCCTAGATTGTTGAGTCAGAGTCTACTCAATGACATCTAATGACAATAACTACAACAATAGCAACAGTTAATGAAGAAAAGTATTTCTTATGTGTTGGAAACAAGAATGCTGTCTTTTGTGAAAAAGAAAATTATCATTGTATAACACGTACCAGTTTTTGCATTTGTTTTTTTTTTCCAGAGATTATACATAGTTTTTATTGTGGATTTTACCTCAGCATAAAGGGGGGGGATGTCCTCACAGACCTAACAACATCATCATGGTAGT
>NW_006399869.1:7445859-7459196 GCF_000299155.1 Elephantulus edwardii | reverse complement strand
ATGCCACTCCTGCTTCCAAACCTGTCATAGGATGTTATTGGTTGAGTCGCCTGTGATGCATAGTGACCCAATATACAGTAGCTCTGAACCTTTCCTTGTCCTGAGCGAACCTCACTAATTCTGACACACCAACTCAATCACCCCAGTTACTGTATCAATCCATCTCATCTGGGGACTTCCTCGCCTGTGCTGTCTGTCTACCCTTCTGAGCTTGAGGTCCTTCTCCAAGGACCGATCTATAATGGCCACATGCCCAAAGTAAGCGAGGTGCGGCTTCAAAATCCTAGCTTCCAAGGAGAGACTTGGTTTCACCCTCTTCAAGACAGACCTATTTGTTTTCTTGGCAGTCCATGGTATGTTCAACACTATTCTCCAGCACCACAACTAGAAGGCATCTATTCTTCTGTCATCCTTAATCATTGTCCAAATCTCTGTAACAAGTCATTGAGAAAACTACTGCCAGGATTAGGCACACCTTTGTATCTAGACATCGTTGCTCTTTAGCACTCTAGGGAGAGTTAATTTTTCCCAGTACTATTAATCTTTTGATTTCCTGACTTCTCATGTTAAGAGTGTTGTTTGTGGATCCAAACAAGCCCTAATGGCTAACTACCTCAATCCCTTCTCCATCTAATATGGTGCTGTTGATTGGCCCAGTGGTGAGAATCTTTGTCTTCTTTAATGTTGAGCTTCAATCCATATTGACGACTATAGTCCTTGACCTTTTGCAGCAAGAGCTTCAGGTGTTGTTCAGTTTCAGCAAGTAAGGTTGTGTCATCTTCATATGGTAGGTTGTTAATGAGTCTTCCTCTCTGGTCAGACTAAAGATCAGAGAAGACAATGGATCTTGATAAGGGTTTGGCTCTGGGCCTAAATTCTAAAGCTCATTGTTGTTGTTGTTGTTGTTATGTGCCGTCGAGTCGTTTCCGACTCATAGCGACCCTATGCACAACAGCCCTAAACCCTGCTCTATCCTGCGCCAACCGCACCACCTCTGACACACCCATGCCGATTACCCCAGTCACCGAGTCAATCCATCTCATAGAGGGTCTTCCCCTCCTGCGTTGTCCCTCAACCCTCCCAAGCATGATGTCCCTCTCCAAGGACCTGTCCCTCCTGGCAACATGTCCAAAGTATGTCAGACGAAGCCCCAGAATCCTTGCCTCCAGGGAGTAGCTAGGTTTAATCCTCTCCAAGATGAATCTGTTTGTTTTCCTGGCAGTCCAGGGTATATTCAGTACCCTTCTCCAGCACCACAGCTCAAAAGCATCCACTCTCCTTCTGTCCTCCCTAGTCATTGTCCAACTCTCTGATGCATAACAAGCGATTGCAAATACCAGGGCCTGTATCAGGTGCACCTTAGTCTCCAGAGAGACACTGTTGCTCCTGAGTACTTTAGAGAGGTCCCTAACAGCAGACTTTCCCATCATGATACACTTTTTTATTTCCTGACTGCTGGTGCCAAGAGTGTTGACTGTGGAGCCAAGCAAACTGAAGCTGTGAACAATCTCAATCTCTTCGTCATCCATCCTGACGCTGCCAATTGGTCCAGTGGCGAGAATCTTTGTCTTCTTGACATTGAGCCTCAGTCCATACTGAAGGCTGCAGTCCTTGACCCTTCGCAGCAAGTGCATATTCAAGTTAATTAACAGCCCCAAATTCCAAGCAAAATATCATCTTCTCTAATCCTCCCTAAAACGTCCATTAAAAAAAAACACAAAAACAAACTACCCTTGACTGCCCTTAAACCATTTTTACTTTCTCTGCCGTGATCACTTGATGGTCTTCTCGCACCATGCAATGAAGGCCTGTTTGTTTCAGAGAGAGAATTAAATTTTATTTTATTTTTTTTAATTTTATTTTTGGAAACAAAAATATACAATAGAAGAAACAAGATCACCCCTAACCTATTCCCTACTCGGTGTAATCAAACATAATTTAATCTGTGGTTACTTCAGAATACAAGTGTACAGTTTAAATTGTAAATCAGTTCCCTATGTAGATGATATGAATATAGCAGTCTTTTTGAGAGTAGAATATTAAGGTGACTATTTGTCTCAGGCAACTCAAAGGCACATAATCATAAAAAACGTTGGGTTTTTTGTTGTTTTTTTCTTTTTTTTTTATTTAAGCCTCTTGTTGAGAATCAACAAGACCTTGGGGAGGGCTATTGTATGTAAAAGCCAGTTGTTAATATATTTTTGAGGAACATTCTTCCAAGTGGTATAGCATTCTTTTGTCAACATGCTCTATTGAGGTAACCTGGGGTTGTTGTGATGCTGAACCTTGTGGCATTGGGGTGTCAAATGCCATAATGAGGTGTTAAATGTCATAATGATTACCAATGATGGACACTGTTTGATGGAATTCCCAGTTTAAGAAAGGTTAGGAAGTAAGAATGGCATCTATTTCCTAAACAACATGCCTCTGGAAACTCTATAAACTTTGATAAATGTCGATAGTTATAGAAAAGCTTCAGGCCTTTTGTTCATAGAGTTGCTATGAGTCATGATTGACTCTATGGCGATCAACAACAATAGCAATATACCCACAACCTACTGAAAGTTGTTTCTCAAGTACGGAACAGAAGGCAGGTTAAGTCTTCCTTCTTCTTTTCTTTTTTTTTTTATTATTTCTCTCTCTCTCTCTTTTGATTTACTATATACCTGTGGTTTTTTGTTTCGTTTTGTTTTCTTTTTTTGACAGAGCATATTGTTTAGTTGGTTTGGCCACCTGAAAGAGGTGTTAGGATTTTGAAGTGTTCCATGAATTTTCAAGTCCCTAGCTTGGAACCAAAAAGTCTTTGATAAAAAAGGTCAGCGTTTTGGGGAATGGAGTTTCTACTTCAGGTGCTACTAAAGTCTCATAATTTGGTCTAAATTGTGTGGTAAATGGCAGGCTAACAGATTCACTTAACTGTTCTCATAGATTTAAAACTATGTAATCAAAGTCTCACTTTATCTTCTACATTTCATGAATCTTATGTGATCTTTTTGCAAAAATTCCAGATACCACACTTGCACCTCTCTCTATAGTTTTTGATAGTCTATAGATTGCAACACTTGTTCCAGCTAGTGCTGATAATAAATTTTGGGTGTTTCTTTATGTTGTCCATTAAAGGGGAAAACAGGTAATATAACAATTCTGTTTTTGATTATTACACCTTAAACTATACATGATTTTTTTCTTTTCCTCTTAAATAGGACTTGAAGATATATCCAGGACTTTATCTTTTTAGTTTAATAGAGATATTTCACTGGGGTATGATACCACTTACTGGAGAGAATCTGAGTTTATCTGTAATAAATCTTTGCCAAACATAAGAGTTTCAGTCTTGCTACAGTCAAGAGTGAAGAAAATGAATGAGTAAAATTATTCTGATAGGTGACTATTGTTTAGTAAGAGTTTAGATTAAAAGTGTCAAAGCAGAAACTACACTCTAAGGAGAGCTATAGTATCTCCTGACAGAACCTGTCTTCTACTTCTGGGCAATATTGTTGATATTATTTGAGGTGGCAGACAGGTTGCTTTTTGATATGTCTAGGGGAATAGCTGAGCCAAGGAGAGGTTGGATAATTCAGAGAAACAAGGGATTCTTGGTTAAACTGAAGATTTTGTTGGGGATCCAAAATCCATAACTAGTAAACACTTGCTCATTGAGCCACATTTTCTGCCTTAACATTATGCACCTCTTCTGGAAAAAATTTAGTGGGGGTGTAGTTGAGCAATGAACTGAGATGAATATGTGGAATTATTCAATGGTATAGCGTACTAGAAAACTGAAGATCTCCAGCATATTTAAATTCTCAACTCTTGGTAAAACTTTTTCAAGATTGTGAAATTATCAAATGGCATATGGATCAAATTTGATACGCTGTAGGATGGGTAGATAAAGTGGTCCATTGTACCATTATTTTCTATTAATTCTCAGGTATAATTTTGGCAATGCAAGAATTCTATAAAAGTAAACAAGACAATAAAAGGGAATCTATGGAAAAATTCTAAATATTAGGTAAGACACTTAGAAAATTAAAGGATTCAATTTTTTAAATTAGTGGACAGAAATTTATGCTATCAAACCTAAGGTGAGTGATTTTAATCTGTGGCACTCAGGCCTAGTTTAAATTGTTTCTTTGTCAAACATTCTTCTAGGTGATATAGCACTGGTCTGTGCATTGCTGTACAGAGGTAACTTGTCTTTGTGATGCTAAACACTGTGACACTGATGTGTCAAAAGCAATAATGGTTACCCATGGTGGACAGTGTTTTCTGGAGCTTTTGGGTTAAAACAAACCTGGAAACAGGAGTGGCATCCATTTCTGGAATGTCTTGCCTCCGGAAACTCTATGAACAATGCTCAGGCCTTTGGTTCATAGGGTCGCTATGAGTCATCTACGACTCAACGGCACCTAACAACAGTCCTAAAATGGGGAGGTAGATTTTGGGAGGATATTCTCAACTTTCCCAGATCTGCAATAAAGTGCTTTCATATTGCAATCTAGTTTATTAGTAAGTGACTAAGGAAAAAGTACCTTGTGTTGACTAACAGATTAAAGTTGTCAATGATTTTTTTACTTGGATCCACAATCAACTCATGGGATAAATGCAGTCAACAAATCAAAAGATATGCTGAAATATGCTGTAAGACCTCTCCAAAATCCTGAAAAGCAATGTCAATTTGAAGATTAAGTAAAATGCATCTGATTATACCAAAGTCTTTTTGGTTTAATTGTTTCCTATGCAGCTGAAAGGTGTGCAATGAATAAAGATGACAGAGGAAGAATCAATGTCTTTTGATTGTGGTGTTGGTGAGAATATTTAATATCCAGAAATTTTTCTTGGAAGTAAGGATTTTGAAGTTCTCTCTCATCTACTTTGGACATGTTGCCAGGAGAGACCAGTTCTTGGAGAAGACATTACGCTTAGAAAGGTAGAAGATTAGCACAGTAGAGGAGTTTCTGGAAGGAGATGAATTCACTCAGTGACTATGGCAATGATGTCAGGTGTGTCCAAGATGGTGAGGTTGGCTCAGGATAGGGCAAGGTTCAGGGCCTACTTGACTCAACAGCATATAACATCAACTATGGGATAAAGCCAATATGTACATTTGAAGGGCCAGAATGTTGGACAGTCTGGAACATGGCCAGATAGTTGTGGACTTTGGGTTACTAAGCTATGTGATAGACAATGAAGGAGTTAAATGAGTACGTTGAATTCTGGTTTTGGTTTGATTTAGACCTTAAAAAAGATGCTGTCTCTTTCTTGCAATTATTCAATTAAGGATGATAAAAGCAAATATTCTGTTTAAGAAAATCAGTCTTAAAATGCAGCTACCCTTAATAGAAAGCAAGGAAATCAGCATAAAGCACTTCATTTCAACTAACTGCACTTGCCTAGAATATATAAAGAATAATACAATTTAAGGACAGCAAACCTAAATTTGTAGAACTTTTTAAAAGACTCAGAAAATGAAACTCTAGAGATTTTTCCATAAATTTTTAAAAGGTATTATTGAAGGCATTGCTAGAAAATTCAACAGTGAAATAATAGCTCTATGATATACATGACAGAGGTATAGATGTTTTGTTCCTTATACATGTATTTAAAAACTAAGACACTTTAGAAATCTTCCACAGGAGAAAAGTGTCAATGGAAACACTGTGTTTCATTACACATAAAACAATATAAGAGTACGGACATTCAGATGAGACTCTCTCTCAAGAACATATGATGTTCCAGAAATATGAAGTTCAGAGAAAATGACAGTTAAGAAGACATAATTTATGGGACATAAAATAAGGATGTCTGGTTTTATTATTTTTAATAACTGAGGCTTTGCTAACATGACAAATTTCTAAACTCCAAGAAAACTGCACTTATTCAACAGTATGAATGAGATCTCCCAATAAATATTGTCCACAGCAGGGAGCTCTGGTGACTTAGTGGTAAAGATCTGCACTGTCAACCCAAAAGCCTTGACAGTTCAAAAGTTCTGAATCCACTGTCTGGTCTGTGGGCGAAAAGATGAGCAATATGGTCTGGCAGGATTTATTATCTATCAAAACTTGTTGAAACGTCAACTAAAAAAGTTGGTCAGACTCAAAGTCACCTAAACAGACAACAGTATAAAATTAGTATGTTCTTGGAAATTTGTGAAAAATTTAAATTCAGGGATTATATATCCCCGACAACTTTTTTTACTGATTCTCAAACTGATGAGCCTGAGATAAAGTTTTTACTTCATCTCATAGGCCATTGTATTTTGGCTATGGCCTTTTGCAATATTTGTAACTAAATTTTGGTAACACTATTTCACATAGGATTACTAAAATAAGACCTGACACAGGGATTATGGGTTATTTTTCTCATATTTTTTTATTATAGTTACAGTGTAATACTGACTATATTTTATCTTTCTGAACACTATATTGAAATTTATCTAAAACTTGACATTTGACCTATTCAACAGCTGAAACTGTACATGTAATCACAATTACCTCACCTGTTGATATTACCTCAAGGAGAAAATAAAATTGAGGAGAAAGTTTTAGGACTTTCACATAAGTAAAGAATTTTGGAATTTGGAACTAGAATTTTATTCTTAAAAGATTAAGATAATTTTATTTTGCACATTAATTCCTTCAGAGAGATAATAGCTTATCTTCTTTTGAAAAACTGTATAGCAAAACTCTTTTAAGAAACAGTAGAGTGCTCGCTTCGGCAGCACATATACTAAAACTGGAACGATACAGAGATGATCAGCAAGAAGCGTTCCATTAAAAAAAAAAGAAACAGTAGAGCATAATAAAAATGAACCACACTCTAGATGCAATTCCTACACTTAAATATGGGGTGAGATCAGAAAAAATACTTAACTACTGTGCAAAATTAGGATATAAATGGGAGCAAATTGAAAGCAATTTTTGTATAAAATTAAATTGTTATTTGTAAATTACTTTGATTCCTGTTCAAACACATACTTTTAATTTGATTCTGACTTCTGATTACCCTCTGTTGAGCTACTGAGGTTGTAAATCTTTAGAAAACAGATTGTTTCTCTTTGTGTAAAGTAATATACTCTTCAGAGTTCCTTGAACAGCAGCTTTTTGTTTGTTGTTATGTGCCTTTGAGTCACTTGTGTCTCATAGCAACCCTATATGCAACATCCCTGTAACCTGCTCTAGCCTGTGCCAACCTTATTGTCTCTGACATAATTACCCTCATAACCTCAGTCACGGTATCAATCCATCTCATCAACGGTCTCCCTCTTTTTCTCTATCCTTCCATCCATCCAAGCGTAATGTCCCTCTCTAAGAACTGCTCCCTCCTTACAACATGCTCAAAGTATGTCATATTTAAGCTCAGAATCTTTGCCTTCAAGTTGCAGGCTGGCTTCACCCTCTCTCCGGTGAACATATTTGTTTACCTAGCAGTCAATGGTATATTCAAAACTCTTCTCCAGAACCAAAGCTCAAGGGCATCAATTCTCTTTCTATCATCCCTGGTCATAGTGCAGCTCTCTGACTCATAACAAGCAATTACAAAGACCATGGACTGGATCAGCGTACCTTAGTCTCTAGAGTGACATCGTTGCTCTTCAGTACTCTGGAGAGGTCCCAGACAACCAGCTTTCCCAGTGCAATTTGTTTCTTGATTTCCTGGCTGAGATGAGATTATTGATGTTATTATGTGCCGTTGAGTTGCTTGCGACTCATAGCGACCCTATGTACAACAGCCCTATACTATGCTCTGTCCTCTGCCAATTCCTTGATCCAAGTATAGGTACCGTCACCGATACACCCATACCAATTACCCCAGTCACTGAATCAATCCACCTCTTAGAGGGCCTTCCCATCCTGCGCTGTCTCTCCACCCTCCCAAGCATGATGTCCCTCTCCAAGGACCGTCCCTCCTTACAACATGCCCAAAGTTTGTTAGATGGAGCCTAAGAATCCTTGCCTCCAAGGAGCCACCAACTTTGACCCTTTCCAGGATGAATCTGTGTGTTTTCCTAGCATTCCATGGTACCCTCAATACTCTTCCCCAGCACCACAGATCAAAGATGTCAATTTTCCTTCTATCCTCCTTAGTCATTGTCCAACTCTCTGATGCGTAACAAGTGATAGCAAAGACCATGGCCTAAGCAGACTCGCCTTAGTCTCCAGAGAGACACCATTGCTCTGCAGTATTTTGGAGAGGTCCCTAAACAGCAGACTTTCCCCATGGAAATACATCTTTTAATTTCCTGGCTACTGGTGCCGAGAGTGTTGACTGCGGAATCAAGCAACATAAAGCTGTGAACAATCTCAATCTCTTCACCATCCATCCTGATGCTACCAATTGGGCCAGTGGTGAGAATCTTTGTCTTCTTGACATTGAACCTCAATCCATATTGGAGGCTGCAGTCCTTGACCCTCTGCAGCAAGCACTTCAGGTCCTCCCCAGTTTCAGCAAGCAGGGTTGTGTCATCTGCTTATTGCAGATTGTTGATAGATCTTCTGACAAACTTGAACCCACATTCCTCCTCATAGAGCCCAGCCTCCCAGATAATCAGTTCTGCATATAGGTTGAAAAGGTATGGAGACAGGACACATCACTGGCGTACACCCTTCCCAATTCTGAACCATGCAGTGTTTCCTTGCTCTGTTCTGATGACTGCCTCTTGGTCCAAGTATAGGTTTCTCATTAGCATGATCGAGTGTTCTGGGATTCCCATTCTTCTGAGAGTCAGCCACAGTTTGTTATGATCCACATAGTCAAACACCTTTGCATAATCAATGAAACACAGATAGACATTCCTCTGGTATTTCCTGTTTTCAGCCAAGATCCATCTAACATTAGCTACAAGATCCCTAGGACCACGACCCCTTCTAAACCCAGCCTAGACTTCTGGCAGTTCTCTGCTGATGTGTTGTTCCAGTCGTTTTTGGATAATCTTCAGTAGAATCTTGCTTGCATGTGAAATTAATGAGATTGTTCTATAGTTTCCACACTATGTTGGGTCACCCTTCTTTGGGATGGGAACAAATATAGATCTCTTCCAGTCAGTCGGCCTGGTGGTTGTTCTCCAGATTTCTTGGCACAACTTGTAGAGCACACCCAGGACAGCATCTGTTAGCTGAAATATGTCAATTGGTATACCATCTATTCCTGGGGCCTTATTTTTTGCTGTTTCCTTCAAAGCAGCTTGAACTTCTTCCTTCATCACCATAGGCTCCTGCTCATACGTTGTTTCATGAAATTCTTCTGTGTCTGCCAATTCCTTTTGATACAGTGACTCAGTATATTCTTTCCATCTTCTTTTAGTACTGCCTGGGTCATTTAACATTCTGCCTAAAGCATCCTTGATTATAGCAAGCTTGTTGTTGTTGTTATGTGCCGTTAAGTTTCTTACAACTCATAGTGACCCTGTGTGCAACAGCCCTAAACTCCGCTCTGTCCTGTGCCAATCGCACTCTCTGACACTCCCATCCCAATTATCCCAGTCACTGAATCAATCCACCTCATAGAGGGCCTTCCCCTCCTGTTCTTAGCATATGTTAAATACGAAAACTTTAACATATATAGGACCTTCAAATTTGAAATTTTGAATGGATTTAGGTTGAACTTCAATTTTTTCTTAGAATTTTATATTACCAAAACTTTTACTCAAACAAGATATTAGTCATCATATATTTTAGTTCTGTAGATATAAATTTGAGATGTTGTTGTTTTTGTTGTTAGGTGCTGTTGAGTTTTAAATGAGTCATAGTGACCCTATGGACAAAAGGCCTGAGCACTGCTTATAGATTTTCCAGATGCAAACCATTTTAGAAGTGGATGCCACTCCTGCTTCCAAGGTTGTTTTAATCGGGCAGCTCCAGCAAACACTGTCTCACACTGTCTACCATGTATAATCATTATCACATTTGGTACATGAGTGTCACAGTGCCTAACATCACAGCAACCACGAGTTACCTCTGTACAGCAATGCACAGATCAGTGCTATACCACCTAGAAGAATGTTTGGCAGAAAAACAATTTGAACCAAGCCTGAGATCCACAGGCCCAAGGACCTGTCTGGTCTTTAAACCACTGCCTGCCTTACACCCTAGGCCAAGCCTCAAGGGCTCACTTCTGGGAGTAGAGCAGTACCACACATCCAACACAAGCCCAAAAAAAGCACACAGCCCCCAATATTGACGATTACCTGCCCACAAGGATCACCATGCTTGGGTAGCAAGAAGCCACAGAGAACCCTAGGTGGAGTCACCCAGGACAGCATGCCTGCCTTCTCCTCCCCTCTCTCTTTGGGTCTTTAAGGCACCTCCTGCTTTAAACCCAAGGCCAAGCCTCAAAGGTCTTGCTTCTGGGTGGAAGAGCAGTACTGCACATCAAACAGAAGCCTGAAAAAAAGCACACAACCCCCCAAGACTTGCAATTACTTGTGCACAAGGACCGCCATGCTTGGGCAGCAATAAGCCAATTTGAGATACATTAGCAAATACAGTTTCATATCAAACTAGCCTTTTATGATTACCTGTTATTATATATACAATTCACACTTATTTGATGATTAAAATTATTCCAAATGAGGAGATAAAAATCTCAGTTTCCATTAAATTATATAGTTAGAATGTTTTGATTATTCAGCATTTTCATTTTCCATAGCAACAATCTGCCTGCTAACTTTTCTAATCCCAATGCATGCATATTTTTTTTTCCTGAAACAGCACTATCTTTTAATTTTGTGTTTCAAAAGAGTACTTTTCCCCACACATCAAAATAAAAGTGATTTTTACATCCTTATTTAATATCTGTACTACTTTGATAACCTACCTGTGATATTTTATCTTTATTATACTCATAAAAAATGCCTTTGTCTGCAAAAATTGTAAATTGGCTATATGCTTTCAAAATTAAGGAAGCATGGAGTAATAAAAGCAAAACTATATGAAAGATAAGTTTCTCTGTATTTATAATCAGTTCAATCTTTAAAATGAAGGCTTTCAATGTCAATTTTTGAAGTACGTTCTTTTTAGAGTAAATATAATTTTTTAACAATTATTATCAATAAAAATCTGTTAGTTGCTCATTTGACTGTTTACTGAATAATAATAAATAATAAAAATTGCTGTAGATTTTTTTAAAGAGTGAAAGTATTTATTATTTCTTTTTAGTTTGGAATGTGTGATGAATTTTTCTGCCCAGGAAAATGAGTATAAGTCATTGATGAATTTGTCCTATGTATAAAGGCTATATGGGCTTATAATAGGCATATACTCATATGAATATTCAATAATTTGGGTCATAATTTAACTCATTATTATATTCAAACATCTTATTTTCTTTAAAAACATGTTCTTTTCTAAACACAATAACATTCACCTTTAGAGGAATTTCATACTAAAAAGTTGTAGACTATTACTAAATGTTTTCTAGCCATACTTATATGTATTTTAGTGTATTTTGTTCTAAACCTTAAAAAATGTTAAAGAAAACTTTTAACAAAAATAAAAAAACATTTTTCTAAAATACCTTTATATTTATAAAATCAGAACTGGAATATAAAGTAAAACCATCTATAGAAAGAACAGGAACAAGAGCCAATCCTAAGACAAGAATGTACATGTCTAAGCAGTCAGGAAATCTCAGGATGAATTAATTGCATTGCAAAAGTCTGCTGTTAGGAACCTCTCTAGAGAACTTAAGAGCAATGATACCAGTCTGGAGACGAAAGTGTTCCAGACAGAAACCAGGATCTTTGTAATCACTTGCTATGTGTCCAGAGAGCTAGACAGTCACTAAGGATGATAGAAGAAGAATGCCTTTGTGTTGTGGAGAAGAGTGTTGAACATACCATGGACTACTAGGAGAACAAACAGGTCTGTCCTTGAGAGGGTAAAACCAAGCTGCTACCTAAAGACAAGAATTTTGAAGCTCTGTCTCACACACTTTGGAGACTTGACAGTTTTTTCATCCATGGAAGGATGGAGGGAAATAGCAGGAAAAGAGGACCCAGGATGAGATGAACTGAGTCAGTGACTGAAGAAATGGAGTTATGTATGTTGGAGAAAATGAGACTGGCTCTGAATAGGGCAGGGTTCAGCGCTATTGTACATAGGGTTGCTATGAGTCACAGGTAAGTATGGTCAGTATGCTAGTGAGTATGGTCATTAGCTCTAAACTAGCACATGCTGTTTATTGAGTACCTACCAACATCTAAGTGAACTTTATATATATATATATATATATATATATACTTTGTCAATTTCCCTCCTTATATTTTGAATTCTCCAAGTTAACTTTCAGAACCAGTAATAAAGAGTATTATTATTGCAAGACACTCTCAAGTTGACCATGGGTCATAGACCCCCTATGAACAACCCATCTGAAACTTGCTCTGAAATGTGCCATCCTCATCATCTCTGCCACACTCGGTTCCATTGTTACAGTCAACTGCATCAATCCATCTTGTTCAGGACCTTCTTCTCCTTCTTGGATCCTCACTTTTCTAAATATGATTTCCTATTCCAGGCACTGGACCCTTTTAAGAACAATGCCTGTGAGATGAAATTTTACCATCCTTGCTTTAAAGAGCACAATGGCTGCACTCTCTCAGAGACATACTTGTTTCTCCTCTTTGCAATCCATTGTATTCCAGTGGGTTTTCAGAGGCAGTAATCTAATTGGTGTACACGTGGAAGAATTTCATGAAACAATGTATAAGCAAGAGTCTGTGGTAATGAAGGGGAAAGTTCAAGGTGCTCTGAAATAATTGGCAAAAAACAAGGCCCAAGGAATTGATGGTATCCATTGACATATTTCAACAAACAGATGCTGCTCTGGACATGTTCAAAGAGTTGTGCCAAGAAATATGGATGACAACTACCAAGTCTCCTGACAGGAAGAGATCTCTGTTTGTTCCAATTCCAAAGAAAGTGATCTGATAGGGTGTGGAAATTATTGAACAATATCATTGATATCACATGCAAGCAAGATTCTGCTGAAGATCATCAAAAAACTCCTGGAACAGCACATCACCAGAGACCTACCTGAAGTGCAGGCTGGATTTATAAGAGGCCATGCAACTAGGGTTATTATAGCTAATGTCAGATAGATCTTGGCTGAAAACAAAAAACACCAGAGGAAAGTCTATCTGTGATTCAATGATTATGCAAATTATTTGACTGTGTGGATCACAACAAACTGTGGCTGACTCTGAGAAGTATGGGAATCCCAGAATACTTGACTGTACTTGTGAGAAATGATACATCGACTAGAATGCAGTCATCAGAACAGATCAAGGAAACACTGCATTCAAAATTGGGAAAGGTTTGTGTCAAGGAAGTGTCCTA
>NW_006399869.1:7435171-7445291 GCF_000299155.1 Elephantulus edwardii | reverse complement strand
AGGAGAAGTGTGGTGTTAAGTTTGGAGGTAGACTCATTACCAACCTGCGTTATGCAGATGACATGATCCTGCTTGCTGAAACTGAGGGGGAACTGAAGCATGTGCTGCAGAAGGTCAAGGATTTCAGCCTTCAATATGGTTGAAGCTCGACATAAAAAAAAAACAAAGATTTGCAACACTGGGTATATTGGCAGCATCATGATGGATGATGAAAAGGTTGAGACTGTTTACAGCTTCACTTTTCATGGCTCCACAATCAACCCTCTTGGTATCAGCAGGTAGGAAACTAAAAGATGAATTGCATTAGGAAAGTCTGCTGTCAGAGACCAAGGTACTGAGGAGCAACTATGTCAATCTTGAGACTGAGGTGCCCTTCATACAGGCCATGGTCTTTACAATTACTTGCTATGCATCAGAGAGCTGAACCATGACTAGGGATGATAGAAGGATAGTTGATACCTTTGAGCTTTGGTGCTGGATAAGAGTATTGAATATGCCATGGACTGAAAATTGCAACCAGAAAAAAGCAATAGTAGTGATATTAATCTCTGATAAAATAAATTCCAGTGTAACAACCATCACAACAGACAAGGAAGGTCACTACCTAATACTTAAAGGGGCAATAGAACAAGAAGACATAACAATAATAATTATCTATGCACCAAATGAAAGACCTGCAAAGCATATAAAATAAACATTAACAAAAGTGAAAAAGGAAATAGACAGCAGTACTATATTACTTGCAGATTTCTAGACACCACGCTCAAGAAGATATAGATCAGAAAGAAATTCAACAAAGATGCTGAAGAACTAAACCACACAATAAAACAACTCAATCTCATAGATATCTATAGGCTAATGCACCCCCAAAACACATGGTATACCTTCTTTTCCAGTGTACATGGAACATTCTCCAGAATAGATCACATTTTAGCTCACAAAGCAAGCATCAATAAATTAGAACTCATAGAAATAAAACAAAGCATCTTCTCAGACCACAATGCTACAAAACCAGAAATTAATAACAAAAGGATCAAGGAGAAAAAAACCACATATTTGGAAACTGAACACCACCTTGCTTGAACATGATTGGGTTGTTGTTGTTGTTATGTGCCATCAAGTCGCTTGCAACTCAAAGCGACCCTATATGTACAGCAGCCCTAAACTCTGCTCTGTCCTGTGCCAATCTCACTGCCTCCGACACACCCATCCCTATTACCCCAGTCACTGAATCAGTACACCTCATAGAGGGCCTTCCCCCGTATTCTGTAAATACAGAAAAAAGGTAGGAGGCGTCTCACTCCCTGATTTCAAATCCTACTACATGCTGTGGTGGTCAAGACAGTGTGGTACTGGTACAATAACAGACACAGAGATCAATGGGATTGGACTGAGAACCCGGAAATCAGCCCATCTACCTATGGCAACTGATTTTTGACAAGTAGATGAAATCAGTTAAGTGGGGAATTGACAGCCTTTTGAACAAAAGATGTTGGCAAAATTGGAAAACTATCTACAGAAAACTCAAGCAAGATCCACACCTCACTCTGTACACATAAAACAACTCAAGGTGGATCATGGACCTAGGACTAAAACCAAGGACTATAAAAACTTCATTAAAGAAAATCTTGGAAGAACTCTAGAAGTCCTAATAAACAAAATAAAACGTCTTCCAAGCATCCTGAAAAATCTACAGTCAGGAGAGGATAAAACAGATGAACGGGACATTCTAAGAATCAAATCTCTATGCACATCCAAAAATTTCTCCAACATGGTAAAAAGGAAGCCACAGATTGATGGAAAGTATTTGGTAATGAAATATTAGAGAAGATATTTACGTCTAGAATTTATAGACTCATTCACTACAACAATAAAGATAAACAACCATTTAAAAATGGGCACAGGATATGAACACTTCACCGAAGAAGACATTCAGATGACAAACAAACTCATAAAGAAATGTTCAAAATCCCTAGCTCTAAGAGAATTGCAAAGCAAAACAACTATAAGATATCATCTCACCCCAGTAAGAATAGCAAAATTTAACAGAACAGCAAACAACAAAATCTGGCAAGGTTGTGGAGAAACTGGAAACCTTATTCACTGTTGGTGGGAGTGTAAAATGGTGTAACCACTTGGAAGGCAGTATGGCACTTTCTCAAAAAGTTGCAAATAGAAATACCATTTGACCCAGCAATTCCACTACTGGGAATACACCCTAAAGAAACTAGAACTGCTTCTCAAGCAGATATTTGCACACCCATGTTTATTGTAGCTTTGCTTATAATAGCAAAAAGTTAGAAACAACCTAAGTGCCCATCAACAAATTAATGGATAGAGAAGGTGTGGTATATTCACACAATGGAATACTATGCTGTATTTAAAAACAAGAAACTCATTAAATACTATTCAAAATGGGTGACCCTGGAGGACATTATGTTGAGTGAAATATCTCAGTCACAAAAGGATAGATACTGCATAGTGCCACTGTCCTAAAATGGGACTGACATCGAGGTTGGGGGGAGATTGAGAAAGGTGGGATTAGTTATATATACTGCATTAAAACAGATGAGGGCGAAAACTGTTAAAAAGGGATATATGTTTAAGTATTTTTGTCATCACAGAACGAAGGCTGCATAGTGGAGTGGACTTGGGGGGAGAGACTGTATAACAATGAAAGGATGTTTCTTTTTCTTTTACTTTTCAAAGAGAAGAGTGAACTGGGGTCAGGGGACCGGGAAAGGAGAAAAGTGCAACAATGAGTGAATGGAAATCCAAAGTATCTGTAAACTTTCATTAAAATTAATTGAAAAAATGTTAAAAAAAAGGATCCTTCAGTATTGCAAATAGAGGCCTGAGTTTGCTTTTTTGTTCTTTGTTCTTCTTTAGTTTTCCAGCTTGGGAGGGTGGGGGGAAGCACAGTGCAGTGTTTTGGGGTTTTTTTTTGGTTTGTCTGTTTTTTTCAACCCCAAAATACTCACCATTTGATCTTTGAAAACCCAATAACTGTCAGGCCTGGTATCTCCATTTTGTGTAATGGTGACTCTTACTGAATGGCTAAAAATGAAATTGTCAAATGACTTTCTGGCTTATTAAATGGAAATGAAATATTAAATATTAATTATATAATGGAGGGAATCTAAATCCAGGGACATTTCAGACTGCATGGAAATACTGTAGTTCTAACTTTTGAGGGAAATTTGAATTCTTTTATGTTAACTGAAGCAAACTCAGAAACTTAGTGGTGTCCTCAGTCCTCTGAGCTTTCTCTGGGACTGACTTACTCATTGATCAAGTTGGTAAGGTTTTTGGCCTGCTCTTTTAACTTTAGCTGTGGTGCTGGAGTACAGCATTGAATGTTCCATGGACTGCCAAGAAAACAAACAGATCCATCCTAGAGAGGGTTAACCAGACTACTCCTTGGAGGCAAGGATTCTGGGGCTCCATCTGACATACTTTGGACATGTTGTAAGGAGAGACAGGTCCTTGGAGAGGGACAACATGCTTGGTAGGGTAGAGGGACAGCGCAGGAGGGGAAGACTCTACGAGATGGATTGATTCGGTGACTGGGGTAATCGGGATGGGTGTGTAAGAGGCAGTGCGATTGGCACAGGATAGAGCAGGGTTTTGGGCTGTTGTACATAGGGTAGCTATGAGTTGCAAACAACTCGATGGTACATAACAACAACAACAACTTTGAACTGTAAGAGCCCTTGTGCAAAACCATTATTAAACATAATTTTGCTATTTATTGGTCAATATCTGAGTCTGTTTTCATTTTCTTTGACTATATTTTAGTGCCTTGGAGTTTCTGTCATTATACACCATTGTATCAGGAACAAATTTCATGAGAGGAAATTTCCCAATGGGTCACTTTGTGGATCCTAACTAGGTATATTCTAATCAGTTGGTGACATAACTCTTTATTCCTAAATCATCAGAGTTATCCTTTACCAAGGAAAACTTTTGTTGTGAGTTTTGAGTCATCTCTGCTGCAAATCTTATGCATAACAAAACAAAAAGATACATTGGTAAATAAAAGTGTTTGGGTTTTGTGTGGGGTTTTTGTTTGTTTTGTTTGTTGTTGTTTTTTAGATTCTACTCCAGGTAAAAATTTAATAGTCTATTTTCTCCTGTGGAGTAGATAGTTAGTATGAACCACTGGACACTCATGGCCTTTTGAGTTAACAATGCAATTCTCTACAGAGGACGGCCCATGATCTCCTTCTCCTCTTATGAGACTAAGTGAAATTTATTTATGGAAATTCTTGTTTTCAGAATACAGTTATTGTTCTCTGGATCCATATCCATAGGATGGCATCCATAATCATAGACTGGAAAGGAGGTAAACAATCCATGTTTATGAAACATAGCTTAACTTTTACCAGAATGTGCCTCTTATCGTACCACTTTGATTTCATGGTGTAAATGGCCACATTATACAGAACATGGCCATTCTGTGGTCCTGGTAATTGACTATGTTTTACCCCTTCTTGGAATTATCATTAACGTATTATTGTTGTTATTTTCTTTAGGCTACATACTACTATTACAGTCTAATTATCAGACCCTGATAATGGAAATGTGGTATTTGAAATATAAATAGTTTTATATTTTCATTATAAACTATCTGAATATATGTTCAGATAAAATAAAACTCACTTAGCAATTGTAAGATATATCTGAAGCACAGTAGAAGATATCACTGACTTGACTAGGGATAGTAGAGGCTAAATTGGCCATTTTAGACTTAAGTAGAAAAATTAAACCTCTTAAATCTGTCTCTATTGAGATGTTACTATTTAGATAATAGACAATACTCAGCTAAGTGATATCAAGCCTATTGGTTGTTATCGGCTTCCTAAATGGGAAAGTCTAAGCAAAATTCTGCTGAAGATCACACAGAACTGTCTAGAACAGTGCAAAGATAAGGAACTGCCAGATGTTTAAACAGGATTTAGTAGAGGCCATGTCACCAGAGATATCATTACTGATGTCTGATGGATCCTGCCTGAAAGTAAGGAAAAACCGAAGAATGTCTATTTGTGCTTTATTGACTATGCAAAGGTATGTGACTGTGTGGGTCATTAACAGATTACGGCTCACATTGAGAAGAATGGGTGTCCCAGAGCACTTAATTGTGCTCATGACCTGGACCAGGAGGCTGTTGTGTGAACGGAGCAGAAAAACACTGCATGGCTTAAAATTAAGAAGGGAATGTCAGGGTTGTATTCACTCTCCATACCTACTAAATCTGTATGTTGATCAAATTATTTGAGAAGCTGCACTCTATGAAGAGGAGTGTGGCATCAAAATTGGAAGGAGACTCATCAATAACCTGCCTTATGCAGATGATACAATGTTGATTGTTAAAAGTGAGGAGAACTTGTAGCAAAGAATACAGCCTTTGGTATAGATTGCATTTTAATATCAAGAAAACAAAGATTCTTACTACTGGACCAATAGGAAACATCATAACGGATGGAGAAGAGATTGAAACTGTCGGCAGCTTCATCTTGCATGGATCCACAATTAATCCCTTTGGTACCAGCAATCAGAAAATAAGGAGATGCACTGCACTGGGAAAAAAATCTTCATTTAGGGCTCTCTCCAAATTATTGAGACGTAATGATGTCAGTTTGAGGTCTAAGGTGTGTCTGATTCAGGCCATAGTCTTTCTGATTACTTGCTATGCACATGAGAGCTGGACAATGAATAAGGATCACAGAAGAAATATTTATTCTTTTAAGTTGTGGTGTTGAAGACGAACACTGCACATCCCATCAACAGCCGAGAGAACAAACAGATGAATCTTGGAGAGAGCGTTGGTGGAGTGTTTTTTAGAGGCGAGAAGGATGAAACTTCACCTCACATACTTGGAGCATGTTGCTAGGAGGACCTATTCCTTGGAGAAAGACATGATGTTTGGAGAGGTTGGAGGGTTGGCAAAGAAGATGAAGACCTTGAACACAGTAACTGCCACAATAGCTCTTCTATGTCAGCAAGTTTGAGAATGGTACAGGATAAAATAGGGTTCTGCTCTTATGTTCATAGGGTCACTATGAGTTAAGTACACTTAACTCGACAGCACCTAACAACAACTAACAAGTTAAGAAGTCATTTATTAAAATCTTAACTGTTGCAAGGAAAGAAGAATAGCAAAGGTAAGAAAAGCAAACACAAGCAGTAATCTGAATAAAGACTTGTACAGAGTAATTTCAGAGGTCCTAGAGAATAAATTAGACCCCTGGTAAGACATGTCTTTAATACTTTCACATCAGTTGATCTCTGGCAAGTCACTTTCGTAAGGAATTAACACAAATTCCCAAATATTCTTGATTTTGCTTTCATGTGAGTATTAGTTAGTACTAGGATGGGACTTGCCAGATATATTGGGGTCTCTGGCTTTTAGTTCACCAGCATTTAGGTGCACTGGTATTTAAAAATGCGATAGAGTCCTTGGGCAAAATGTTAATTGATTTGAGATAAACATTCTTTTAAGTGGTACAGCAATGATCTATTTTCTCTACTGAAGTAACTTAGAGTTGCTGTGATGATAGACAACTGTGACATACACCATAATTCACTACCCATCATGGGCAGTATTTGGTGAACTCCCAAATTGAAACAGGAGTGGATTCCACTTCCTAAACCACATGCCTCTGCAAAGTCTATGAAATTGGAGAAAGTTATAGAAACTTGGAGATGGTTATAGAAAGGCTTCTGTCCTTTTGTTCATCTTTGTATATATCTATCTTATCTATCATTATTATTATTATTATTATTGCTGAAACTGAGGAGGACCTCATGCACTTGCTGCGAAGGGTCAAGGACTACAGCCTTCAGTATGGACTGAGGCTCAATGTCAAGAAGACAAAGATTATCACCACTGGACCAATTGGCAGCGTCAGGATGGATGACGAAGAGATTGAGATTGTTCACAGCTTCAGTTTGCTCGGCTCCACAGTCAACACTCTTGGCACCAGCAGTCAGGAAATAAAAAAGCGTATCGTGATGGGAAAGTCTGCTGTTAGGGACCTCTCTAAAGTACTCAGGAGCAACAGTGTCTCTCTGGAGACTAAGGTGTGCCTGATACAGGCCATGGTATTTGCAATCGCTTGTTATGCATCAGAGAGTTGGACAATGACTAGGGAGGACAGAAGGAGAGTGGATGCTTTTGAGCTGTGGTGCTGGAGAAAGGTACTGAATGTACCCTGGACTGCCTGGAAAACAAACGGATTTGTCTTGGAGAGGATTAAACCAAGCTACTCCTTGGAGGCAAGGATTCTGGGGCTTTGTCTGACATACTTTGGACATGTTGCCAGGAGGGACGAGTCCTTGGAGAGGGACATCATGCTTGGGAGGGTTGAGGGACAACGCAGGAGGGGAAGACCCTCTATGAGATGGATTGACTCGGTGACTGGGGTAATCGGGATGGATGTGTCAGAGGCGGTGCGGTTGGTGCAGGATAGAGCAGGGTTTAGGGCTGTTGTGCATAGGGTCGCTATGAGTTGGAAACGACTCGACGGCACATAGCAACAACAACAACAACATCTATCTATCTATCTATCTATCTATCTATCTATCTATCTATCTATCTATGTTTTTAATTGTCGATTGGGCCCAGTGTTACTATTTGGAGGAACATTCTTCTAAGTTTAACAGCACTGTTCTGTCAATTTGCTGTACTGAAGTAAACTGAGTTTCCTGTGAAGCTGAACCTTGCGTCATTGAGAGTCAAATGCCGTTACAGCTGCCCATGGTAGAGAGTATTTGTTGGAGCTCCCAGTTTAAGACCAGTTTGGAAGCAGGAGTGTCATTCATTTCCTAAACCACAGGCCTCTAGAAAGTCTATCAACCTGGAGAAACAAACATAGTTATAGAAAGGCTTAAGGCCTTTGATTGATAGGGTCTCTGAGTTTTGCTCAACTCAATGGCAATCAACCACAACAACAGGATAGTTTTTGAAAATTCCTCAGATACTAGTTGAAAGGGAAATAAATAAAGATATTGTATTCAAATATAAGAAAAATTGGAGGATGTTTTAGTTAGCCATATCTGTATAATGTAAGATGCTGAAGCCAGTCTCAGTTGGTGAATTCTAGATTAAATAATTGTACATGATAGTATTTAGTTGGCAGATAGTATGGATAAGAATGATAACTAAAATGGAAAAAAAATACAGTTTAAAGCCCTTCTTATAAGAATTCTTTTGTGCATTCCTTCATGTGTCTGTTGACCACCTGAATGTCTTTTTGGTTAAGTGTCTGTTCATATCCTGTGCCCATTTTTCAATTGAGATATTTACTTTTATCTTGTCATGGTGCTTGAGTATTTTATAAATTCTAGATATAAGTCCCTTATCTGACATGTCATTACCAAATATTTTTCCCAACCTGTGGCTTTCCTTTTTATTCTGTTGGAGAAGTTTTTAAATGTGCAAAGGGATTTGATTCTTAGACTGTCCCATTCATCTATTTTATCCTCTCCTGGTTGTAGATTTTTCAGGATGCTTGGAAGAGATGCAAATCAAAACAACTACATAGAATAGCAAAACTTAACAGAGCAGCAAACAACAAATGCTGGCAAGGTTGTGGAGAAACTGGATCCCTTATTCACTGTTGGTGGGAGTGTAAAATGGTGCAACCACTATGGAAAGGTGTATAATGCTTTCTCAAAAAGTTGAAAATAAAAATATCATTTGACCCAGCAATTCCTCTACTGGAAATGTATCCTAAAGAAACCATAACTGCCACCGAGGCAGATATTTGCACACTCATGTTTATTGTGGCCTTTTTCACAATAGCAAAGAGTTGTAAAAAACCTAAGTGCCCATCAACAAACGAATGGATAGAGAAGATGTAGTACATTCACACAATGGAATACTATGCTGCATTGAAAAACAAGGAACTCATGAAATATTCAAAATGGGTGACCCTGAAGGACATTATGCTTAGTGAAATATCTCAGTCACAAAAGGACAAATACTGCATAGTGCCTGCATACTATTGTAGAACGGGACTGACATCAGGGTTGGGATGAGACTGAGAAAAATTGAATAAATTATGTATACTTCATTGAAACAGATGAGGGAGAGAAAAAGAATAGTAGCTATTGTTAGAATGGTTCAGGACTGGGAACTGTTTTATTCTGTTGCTCATAGGATCTTATCAATTGGAACTGATTCAAAAGCACCTAACAATATTTTCTTTCTTAGTGGAGTGTCTATTTATTTCTTCCACAGCATTATCTCTACTAACCTTTACTAGGAGACCCAGATGATAGTCTGAGTCATTTCAACATTGAAAACTCTCTGCTTTCTGGTGTCTTAAATTGTAAATAAAGATTAGCTCTCAAGATACTAAAATTTTCTGCTTCATTTAATGTTACATATATGAATGCACACACATGCACATGTACTTTCTTTTATTTTAAATATATGGACAAACTCAGAGTCAAATGTAACCACCACGAAATTATATTCTTTGAAATATTTTAATTATATTTAAAATAATAATTCTTATTCAATAATCATATATTTGTTTTTCAATTTGACCAGAAAGTTTTGTGGAAAATTGGTTGGTATTTGAATACAGTTGTTTCTAAAACTCACATGAATTTTTAATTCCATTTTGCAAAACATCTAGCTATCAATTAAAGAAATCTGATAGTTGGATGGATTAAATATTGGGCTGCTGATCAAAAGTTTACAGGAACTAATTCATCTGCTTCTATGGGAAGGAAAGATCGGAAGACTGCTTTCATAAAGTTTTATGACCGATGAGGGCAGTCATACTCTGTTCTACAGGGAATCTTTCAATTAGAATACATTTGATGACAGTGAGTTAGATTATCTTTATTTTTAGATTGAAAAGGTTATGTTTGAGTTGGTGATACTGAGGATAGAAAGCATTGTTAATTAAAAATCAGAAATACAGTTTTTTACCTTTCAACAACCATGAAAAATCCATTTTATACATATTACACAAAATACTAAATAAGGAAGAGTACACATATATTTTCCTCATTGACAAAGCAAAATATTACAATGAAATGTTCAAGGAGTTGGAATCAGAAAATCAAAAGGGCCAAACTCACTCAGCATATCTTTTTTTTTTTT
>NW_006399869.1:7430534-7432446 GCF_000299155.1 Elephantulus edwardii | reverse complement strand
GCCCTATATGAGGTGGATTGATTCAGTGACTGGGATAATTGGGATGGGAGTGTCAGAGACAGTGCGATTGGCACAGGACAGAGCGGAGTTTAGGGCTCTTGTACATAGGGTCGCTATAAGTCGCATGCGACTCGACGGCACATAACAAGAAACAACAGTATTTTTTCCTAGGTACTATTGTATTGGCTTTGACTCATAGCAACCTTAAGCACAGTTCAAATCACTGCCCAGTCCTATACCAACTTCACAGTATCTTTCTGTGCTTTAAGCTCATTATTGCAGCCACTTTATCAATAAATCTTGAAGAACAGTCAAAACCTTAAAAATATGCTCAAAGTAGCTCACCAAGTCCTCTCCAAATATTCAGCTATATTTCATGTTAACCATTTGAACTGTTTTAAATGCTAAATTAACGATAGTGCTTCAATACTAAATTTCATAACAACCACAAAAGAATTTTCTATTTTAATGAACATTTATAGAGACTTTGGATTTCCATTCATTCATTGTTGCACTTTCCTCCCTGCCCACCCCTCCTTGCCAGTTAGCTCCTCTCCTCGAACAGTAAAATTCCTTCATTGGTATGCAATCCCCCATCCCCTGTCTCGTACACTCCACTATGCAGCCTTCATTCTGTACTCTTGTCATAACCATAATACCCAATTCTTGTTTTCTTGATGTTGAGATTCTATCCATTTTGAAGACTGTTTTATTTGATACTCTGCAACAAGTGCTTCAATTCCGCCTCACTTTCAGCAAAGTTGTATCATCTGCATAAAGCTGGTTAATGAAGAGTCTTTCTTCAATCTTGATGCCACATTCTTCTTCACAGAGTTTAGTTTCTTGAATAATTTGCTCAGAATACAAATTGAATAGGTATGGAGAAAGACTTGAACCCTAACACACTCCCTTATTAATGTTAAACCTTGTGAGGAGCTCTGGTAGCCTAGTGGCAAAACGTTGAGCTGTAATCCCGAAGGAACATGATTTAAGACAAGTTGTTCTGCAGGAGAATGGACACTCTCCTCTTGTATAATTAACTAGTTCTGGAAACCAACTAGAGTGTCAGCTATTGATCCATTCAGAATCTATGGTACACAACAACGGTATTCCCTTGATCTGTTCACACAACAGAACAACAGGGTTAGGTACAGATTTCTCATAAGCACAATTAAGTTCTCTGGGATTACCTTTCTTCTTAATGTTAGCTGTAATTTGTTATGATACACACAATTAAATGTCTTTCCATAGCCAATAAAGCACAAATAGCCATTCTTCTGATATTTTTTTTCTTTCAGCCAGGATCTATGTGACATCTCCTCCACTGTACTTCTACTCTTCCAAGAATGATATCCTTCTCCAAGAACTGGTCTCTGATGCATAGCAAGTGGTTATGAAAACTATGACCTGAATCAGGGGCACTTTACTCTCCAGACTAACATCATTGCTATTTTTTACTCTATAGAGGTCCCTAACAGCAGATTTTCCCAATGTAAATCATATACATTGCATTTTATATAAGTATTTCCTATTGATTTATGCCTACTACCATCAAGTCTCTTCAAGTCCCCATTGAATCTTTCTTATTCTTTCAACTACCCATTTGCAAAGGCATTTGACTGCATAAATCATAACAAACTATGGCTGACTCTGAGAAGAATGGGAATCCCAGAACACTTGATCATTCTAATGCGAAACTTAGACTTGGACAAGGAGGCAGTCGTCAGAACAGTGCAAGGGAACACTGCATGGTTCAAAATGGGGAAGGGCGTATGCCAGGGATGCATCCTATCTCCATACCTTTTCAACCGATATGCAAAACAGATTATCCGGGAGGCTGGGCTCTATGAGGAGAAATGTGGGGTCAATATTGGTGGACGATTTATCAACAATCTGCGTTATGCGGATGACA
>NW_006399869.1:7426790-7429879 GCF_000299155.1 Elephantulus edwardii | reverse complement strand
TGTGAGGTGGATTGATTCAGTGACTGGGATAATTGGGATGGGAGTGTCAGAGACAGTGCGATTGGCACAGGACAGAGCGGAGTTTAGGGCTGTTGTACACAGGGTCGCTATGAGTCGCAGGTGACTCGACGGCACATAACAACAGCAACAACAACCCATTTGCCACCTAACCTCTCCTATCCTAGTTATTTTAATCTTTCTTATTTTTCTTGCCCCCTTTCTCTTTCACCTTTTGAACATTTATACATATCTTGCTCAGTTACTTTTGATATTTCATGGATCATTCAAGATTTTGCCCTTAATGTTTCTCAGTTCTGCAACTCAATGCTTGGATTTGTTTTTTAGTTCTTTAAGCTTCAGAATTGTCAAGTGTGCTCTTCTCTGCTTTGTCTTCTTGAGCTGTCCTTCCAAATATTCAGTTCAATGTTTTTACTTTGGCATCTCTTACCTTTGTTTTGGCTTGTTAGTGTTCTAATGCAATTTCATAGTCTCTTCTGACATCCATTTTGGATTTTTTATATTCAGTCATACAAACTAGAAATCGATGAAAAATTTTATGCTAAACATAAGCATGGTTCTACTAAATGTCATTCAAGAATGTAAATTAATTTATCTGGAAGGCAGGGATGGAAAACAAACTCCAAAACTAAAACATACAAAAAAGATACCTAATGTTAATTTTGGTTGTTTTTATTGTTGTTGTTGTTGTTATGTGCCATTGAGTAATTTGCGACTTATAATGACCCTATGTACAACAGCCCTGAACTCTCTTCTATCCTGTGCCAATCCTACTAAATCTGACACACCTACCCCATTATCCCGGTGACTAAATCAACACGTCTCATTGAGGGTCTTCCATTCTTGTGCTGTCCCTCTAACCTTTCAAACATGATGGTCTCCAAGGACTGGTCTCTTCTTGCAACACACCTAAAGTATGTCAGACAAAGCCTCAGAATTCTTGCCTCCAAAGAGCAGCCTGGTTTCACCCTCTCCAGGATGAACCTGTTTGTTCTCCTGACAGTCTATAGTACATTTAATATTATTCTCCAACTCTACAGCTCAAAGGCATCAATTCTTTCTCTGTCATCCCTAGTCATTGCCCAGCTAACTGAAACATAGCAAGCAATTGTGAAGACTATAGCCTGAATCAGGTGTACCTTAGTCTCCAGACTGATATAGTTACTCTTATGTCCTCTGGAGAGGTCCTTGACAGCATATTTTCCCAATAAAATTCATTTTTAGAGTTCCTGGGTGCTGATACCATTACTGTTGGTTGTAGAGGCAAGCAAACTAAAGCTGTTAACAATCTTGATCTCTTCACCATCCGTCATGATGCTGCCAATTGACCCAGTGGTGAGGATCTTTATTTTCTTGATGTTGAGCGTCAATCCATATTGAAGGCTGCAGTCCTTGACTCTCTTCAGCAAGTGCTTCAGGTCCTCTTCAGTTTCAGTAAGCAAGGTTGTGCCATCTGCAAAACACAGGTTGTTGATGAATGTTCCTCTAATCCTGATGCCATATTCTTCCTCATAGAGCCCAGCCTCACAGATGATCGATTCTCCAGATAGATTTAAAAGGTATGTAGATAGGACAGAGCCCTGGCATACACCCTTCTCAATTTTGAACCATGCAATGTGTCCTTGCTCTGTTCTGACTATTGCTTCCTGGTCCGACTATAGGTTTCACATAAACATAATCAAGTGTTCTGGAATTTCCATTCTTGTCAGAGTTAGCAACAGTTTATTGTGATCCATGCAGTCAAAATGTCTTTGTATAGTCAATGAAACTCACATAGACATTCCTCTGGTGCTCTCTGCTTTCAGCCAGGATCAATCCTACATTAACTATACTATTCATAGTACAATGGCTTCTTCTAAACCTAGGCTGCACATCTGGCGGTTCTCTATTAGTGTGTTCTGACAGTCATTTTTGGATAATTTTCAGCAAAGTCTTACTTGTATGTAGTATTAATGATATTGTTTCATAATTTCTGCACTTTGTTTAGTCACCTTCCTTTGGAATGGAAGTAAGTATAGATCTCTTCCAGTCAGCGGACCAGGTGGTTGTACTGCAGATTCCTTGGCACAACTTGGTGAGTACATCCAGAGAAGTTCCTGTTTGTTGAAATATGTCAGTTGGTATGCTGTCAACTCCTGGGGCCTGTTTTTGGCAATTCCTTCAGAACAGCTTAAACTTTTTCCTTCTTCACTATAGGCTTTTGCTCATATGTTGTTTCATTAAATTATTCTGTGTCAGTCAATTCTTTTTGATACAGTGACTCTGTATACTCCTTGCATCTTCTTGTAATGCTTCTTGGAGCAATTAATATTCTGCCCAAAGCAATCTTGAGTACTTGAGTATTTCCACTTGAGGATTGAATTTGTTCTTCAGTTCCTTCAGCTTAAGAAATGTCAAGCAAGTGTGACTCTTTTGATTTTCTGATCCCAGATCTTTGCACATTTCATTATAATACTTTGTCTTTCCATATTGCCCTTTGAAATCTTCTGTTCAGCTCCTTAATTTCTTGATTTCTTCTCTTTGCTTTAGATTTTTGGTGCTCGAGTGCAAAATTCAGGGTCTCATCTGACAGCCAACTTGGTCTTTTGCTCTTCTATCTTTGTAGGGACTTTTGCATTCTTCAAACATGATATTCTTGATATCTTCCCACAGCTCATCTGATCTTTGCTCATTAGTGTTCATGGCCTCAAATCTGTTCCTGAGATGATTTTAAATTTTAAATAGGATAGACTCAAGGTCTAATTTTGGTTCCTGTGGATTTTATTTTATCTTCTTTAGCTTTAGCTTGAACTCGTATATGAGTAGTTGATGGTCTGATCCACAATCAGCCCCTGGCCTAGTTTGCACAGCTGATATTGAGCTTCAGTATTTCTTCCCACAAATGTAATCAATCTGATTCCTGTGCTTTCATCAGGTGAAATCTATGTGCATAGTTTGCATTTAAGAAATGCTGGGTGAGTATGGCCCTTTTGATTTTTGGACTCAAGTTCTTTGCACATAGCTACCCTTTGAAATCTTCTATTCAGCTTCTTAACTTCTTTATTTCTTCCATTTGCTTTGACTTCTCGGCA
>NW_006399869.1:7392040-7426690 GCF_000299155.1 Elephantulus edwardii | reverse complement strand
TCTTCTTCTTCTTCTTCTTCTTCTTCTTCTTCTTCTTCTTCTTCTTCTTCTTCTTCTTCTGTCTTTGTAACGACCTTTTGCATTTTTCATGGGTGATATCCTTTATATCATCCCACAGCTCATCTGGTGTTCCTTCATTAGTCTTCAAGGCTTCAAACCCATTAGTTTTTAAATTTAGGTAGATAGCCTCAAGTTCAAAATTTGATTCCTGTGGATTTTATTTGCCATTCTTTAGCTTTAATTGAATGTGCATATGAGCAGTTCATGGTCTGTTTCACAGTCAGCATTTAGCCTAGTTTTCAGTGTTGATATTGAACTTCTTCAATAATTTCTCCCACAGATGTAATCAGTCTGATTCCTATGCATACAATCAGGTGAAACCCCTGTGTTAGGTCTGTGGTTATGTTTCTTATGAAAGGTATTTGCTAAGAATAAATCATCCATTGTGCAGAAGTCTATCATTCTTTCCAAGCTTCATTTCTTTCACCAAGTCCATGTGGTTCCCAACTTTTATATTCCAGTCATCCATTTATATTAATCCATCTTAGTTCCATGTTCGATCGATTTCTGACTGTAAAAGTAGGTAAAAATCATGTATTTCATCCCCTTTGTCTCTGGTGATTGGTGCATAAATATGAATGACAGTGGTATTCACTAGACTTCCTTGTTTGTGTATGGATATTATCCTGTCACTCACAATATTGTATTTCAAAAAGGATCTAGAAATGGACTTTTTAACTGTGACAGCAACCCCATTTTTCCTCACCTTTTCATTTCCAGTTAGTATATCATATGATCATCATATTCAAAATGTCCCTTGTCAATACATCTCATTTCAGAAATACATAATATGTAAATATTTATGTGTCCCATAACAATTTCCAGCTTTCCTACATTCTTGCTTTTTACATTCCACATTCCTAATATTAGTTCTTCTTACAGTTGTTCCTTCTTTTGTTTCCAAATTTGAGTACTCAGCCCCATTGTCATATCTATTATTCTACATAAGAATGTTATGGATAGAATATTGAATGATGCAGGAAGTATTAAAAAAAAGACAAAAAGAGTATACAGAGTCACTGTACCAAAAAGAATGGGCTGACACATAAGAATTTAGAGAAACAACATATTACAAAGATGCAATGATGATTAAGGAGGAAGTTTAGGCTTCTCTGAAGGACTTGACAAAAAATAAAGCCCCAGGAATTAATGGAATACCAATTGACGTATTTCAACAAAGAGATGCTGCCCTGGATGTGCTCACCAGGTTGTGCCAAGAAATCTGGAGGACAATTACCTGGCCAATTGATGGGAAGAGATCCATATTTATTCCTATCACAAAGAAAGGCGACTCAACAAAGTGTGAAAATTATCGTACAGTGTCGCTCATATCACACAGAGGCAAAATTCTGCTCTGCTGAATATTATCTAGAAATGACTAAAACAGTACATTGGCAGAGAACAACCACAAATAAAAGCTGGGTTAGAAGAAGCCACGGCACTAGAGATATTATCACTAATGTTAGATGGATCCTGGCAGAAAGCAAAGAGTACCAGAGGGATCTATCTGTGTTTCATTGACTATGCAAAGTTATTTGACTGTGTGGGTCACAACATATCATGGTTAACCTTGAGAACAATGGGAATTCCAGAAGACTTGATTGTGCTTATGTGAAACATAGTTGAACCAAGAAGCAATTCTTAGAACAGAGCAGGGAAATACTACATTGTTCAAAATCAGGAAGAGAGTGCTTTAGGGATGTGTTCTGTCTCCATACTTTTTCAATCTATATATAGAACAGATCATTAGGGAGGCTGGGCTTTATTTATGGAAGAATGTGGTATCAAGATTGGAGGAAGACTCATCAACAGCCTACATTATGCAGATGACATTGCTTGCTGAAAAGGAGGTAGATGTAAATTGCTTGCTGTAGAAATTCAAGGACTATAGTCTTCAACACTGATTGACGCTCAACATCAAGAAGACAAAATTTCTCACCACTGGGCCGATTTGTAGCACCATGATGGATAGAGAAGAGATTGGAATTGCTAACAGTTATAGCTTTCTCATTTCCACAATCAACACTTTTGTCATCAGCAGCCCGGAAATCAAAAGATGAATTGCATTAGGTAAATCTGATGTTCAGGACCTTATCAGAGTACTGAGAAGCAACAATATCAGTCTAGAGACTAAGGTGCACCTAATCCAGGCCATGATCTTTGCAATTACTTGCTATACATCAGAGAGCTGGATAATGATTAAGGATGATAGAAAAGAATGAATGCCTTTTAATGTGGTACTGGAGAAGAATCTTGAACATATATATCATGCACCACCAAGAAAACAAATAGGTCTGTCTTGGAAGAAGTGAAACCAAGTTTCTCTTTGGAGGCTAGGATTTTGAAGCTCTGTCTTATTTACTTTGGGCATGTGGTCAGGAGTGACTGGCCCTTGGAAAAGACATGATGTTTGAAAGGGTGGGGGGACAACACAGGAGAGGAACATTCCAGATAATATAATCCCAGATTGATACACTGATTAGGGAAATGGGGTTAGGTATGTCAGAGTCAGTGAGATAAGCTCAGGAAAGGGCAGGCTTCAGAGCTATTATGCATAGGGTGCTATGAGTTTCAGGCAACTTGACAGCACATAATAGCAACAACAAGAGTCTGAATATATGTTTCTTATAGAACTAGCTGCAATAAAGAAATCATTGATTGTACAAAATTCTATAATTTTTTCTACAGTCTCATTTCTGCTACCAAGTCCACGTTTTCGGATCCATTTATAGTCTGTAATAAATATCTAATAAACCTCTGTTTCACTTGCACTCACCTTGCATCTTTTTTGGTGACATTATATCAAAGTCTCACACCCAAGTTAGAACATTCTAATTCTTATTCAAGGAGACCCTTGGACTCCTTAGAAATCATCCTCCATAACAGATGCGAGCAAGACAATGGGAAGAGATATACAGAAGGATAAAAGAAAGTAATTGCCAGCAGAGCATCCTGTACCCAGTAAAGCTGTCTATCAAATATGAAGGAGACATTAAGTCATTTGCAGAAAAGTAGAAAGTTTTAGAATTTATGAAAAATGAGACCAACTCTACAAGACATTCAAAGGGAATCCCTCCACACAGAGATAACAAAGTGGATTAACCATAATAACCAGAAAAAAAAGAAAAAGAAATGCAGTAAAACAGCAATAATAAAACCTATCTTATCAATTATCACACTTAATGTGAATGGCTTAAATACACCAATTTAGAGTAAAAGAGTGGTAGAATGAAAACACACACACACACAAACACAAAAGTGGTAGAATGGACAAAAAAGCAAAATCCATCAGTATGTTGCCTACAAGAACCACATCTTAAAAATGAGGAAAAAAAGATAATCTAACAATCAAAGGTGGGAAAAATATATCATACAAATGGCATCCACAAAAAAATATTACAAAACTTAGGCATGTATATTTTTAGATGACAACTTTTCTAATTCACTGTAAAGATAATATTATTAAATGTAAGTGGAAATACTTTGGACATGTTGTAAGGAGAGACAGGTCTTTAGAGAGGGACATCATGCTGGGTAGAGTAGAGGGACAGCGCAGGAGGGGAAGACCCTCTATGAGGTGGATTGATTCAGTGACTAGGGTAATCGGGATGGGTGTGTCAGAGGCAAGGAGATTGGCACAGGATAGAGCAGGGTTTAGGGCTGTTGTACATAGGGTCACAAACGACTTGACGGCACATAACAACAACAAATGAAAATATAATAAAATAGTTAAATATGTCACTCATTTATTATCTTTTTTATTCTCTTGTAGAGAAAACTTCTAGCCAACAATGAAAAAATTTAAGAAATAAAAGGGACTGAAAATTTTGATACTATCATTGCATAGGATTTTCTCATTAGAAAAGTTCTCTCACTATTATCAGAGTTAAAGTGTCTTTCATTATATGTGTGTCTTTGAAATTATATTAACAATTTTCAGAAGACCTATAGTTTCATTTGAGACTAGACACAAAGGAATAGATAATTAGTTAGTGACCCAGAGGAGACTTATCTTCATAAAAAGATGGAGCAATTTAGCCTAAGGAAGCATTTCTAACATTTCTGAATTAGATTTCATTATAGAACACTCTAGAATTTTTTAAAAAAGAGATAGAGGGTGCATTTAAGCTGCAATAGGAAATAAAATGTGTGTTCTTCAAATTAGAGGAAGGTGTCATTCAGAGTTAAATTGTATTATGTTAAATCTGTGCACTTTAGTTTAAACTAACCCAGCAAAATAACTTAAGATAAGTAAAATCCATGAATGAATGAGAAAGAAGTTGTGCTACCAATCCAACGGAACAAGGATCAAATTTACCAGCTGCTCCGGCACAGAAAGATGGGCAATTCTCTACTTTGTGATTGTCTCTGGAAACATGCTAGAATGTTCCCTATAGTTGGTCTTGACATGATCACAACAAATTGCTTTATAATCTTTAATTTTCATTTATGTAAACAAATTGCTCAAGCACATCCAATATTTACATTGAAAATTACAGTGATTTCATTCTTTCATAAGTTGAATTTTTGAAACAAATCAACATTTAACTTTCAAAATATTTAATTTTTTTCAAAAATTTTAAATGTCTAGCAGATTAAAACTACACAAAAACGGTACTTTTAAAAATAATTAGTCAATTAAAGTAAGAAAAAAGGTGTGCCTTTTTTATGACAACATATTGTAGTTACACATTGAAATATTTTGTATTTTTAGGTTATTATTTGTTTGTTTTAGTTTGAATTTTTTTTATTTTTTAGATAAATAACTTTGCTGTTGTCAGATGCCATAGAGTTGAGTACTACTCATAGTGATCCTAAAAACAAAAGATCTGAACTTAGTCCTGTCCTGCACCATTCCTACACTTCCTGACACATGAGAATCCATTGTAGCAAATTGTCCATCCACCTGGTTTATGATCTTCCTCTCCTTTGTTAACCTTCCACCCTTCCCAACATCATGTCCCTCTCCAAAGAATAACACCTCCTAGCAATATGTGCAAAGTATGTGAGGGAAAGCCTCAACATTATTGCCTTCAAAGACCACACTGGCTGCACCTTCTCCAAGACATAGCTATTTGTTTTCTTGGCAGTCCATGGGACACTCAGTGCTCTTCTCCAACACCACGATTCAAAGGCATCAATTCTTTTTCTGTCATCCTTATACATTATCCATGTCTCAGATGCATGCATAGCAACTGATCAGAGAGACCATGGTTTGAATCAGACTCGCCTTAGTTTTCAAACTGACATTTTTGTTGTTGTTCCTGATTGCCTTTGAGTCGAGCACAACTTATAGCGACACTATGAACAAAAGGCCTGAAGCTTCTCTACAACTATCAACATTCATTAAAGTTCATAGTGGTTTGGGGGGCTTGTTATTTAGAAAGTGGATGCCACTTCTGCTTCCAAACATGTCATTATTTTTTTTGTACCATTGAGTTTCCTGTGATGTATAGCGACCCTCTATGTATAGCAGCTCTGAACACTGGTATTACTACTCCTCAATAATTTGGAAAGGTCCCTAACTGCAGATTTTCCCAGTGCAATCTGTGTCCCTATTTCCTGATTGCTCATACCAAGGGTGTTATTTGTGTATCCAAGTAAGATGAAGCTGGTGATAGTTTCAATCTCCTCTTCATCCATCATGACACTGCCTATTAGCCCAGTGGTAAGGATCTTTTTTTTCTGCAAATATTTTTCTAAAAGACACAAAAGATGACTTTACAAATAGATTTCACCAGATGAGCTGCATATGAATCATATTGCCTACATTTGTGGAAGAAATCATGGGAGAAGCTCAATATCAGGAGTCAAAACTAGTCCAGGGGCAGACTGTGGATCAGATCATCAATTAGTCATATGATAATTCAAATTGAGGCTGAAGAAAATGAAAATAAATCTGAAGGAACCAAGATAAGATCTTGAATCATTTCCATATGAATTTAACTATCATCTTAAAAATAGATTTGAGACATTGAACATCAATGAGAGAAGACCAGAGGAGTTGTGGGATAATATCAAGGATATCATGAAGAAAGCAAAACATCAGTAGAAAACAGATGAGAAAGAGAAAAACAAAATTGATGTCAGAAACTCTAAAGATTGCACTGGAAAATTGAGAAGCCAAATCTAAAGGAAATCATAAGAGATAAATATCTACCTTAATGAAAAAGTTTCACTCCAAACATTGTTGAATATTTCTTTCATTCAGAAAACAGCATTAATAATCTGTCTTATGAGGCCAGGTTTAAATTTATTTTCTGATGTTTTTATTGTTGTTATGTGCTGTTGAGTCACCTGTGACTCATAGTGACATTATGTACAGCAGCTCTGAATCCTGCCCTATCCTGAGCCAGTCTCACAGACTCAGAGACACCTACCTCTATAAATCCAGTTACTGTACCATCCCATCTCATCTGTGGTCTTCCCCTCCTACTCTGTCCTTCCACCTTTTCAAGCACAATGTCCTTCTCCAATGACTGGTTCCTCCTAGCCACATGCCCTAAGTATATGAGACAGAGCTTCAAAATCCTAGCCTCCAAGGAGAAACTTGGTTTCACCTTATCCCAGTCACACTTATTTGTTTTTTTGGGAGTCCATAATATGTTCAAGATTCTTGTCCAACACCACAACATCTATTCTTCTTCTGGCATTGTCCAACTCTCTGATGCATAGCAAGTAATTTTGAAGATCATGGCTTGGTCAGGAGCACCTTAGGTGTCTGTCTATTTTATCATCTTGGTCAGAAGTCAAGGCAAAAATATTGGAAGCACTCTTGATTCCTTTTTTCCTGTGTCTCTCACCACAATCTTATATCCTTTACAATAAAAAAGTTTTCTCTCTAATTTATATTAAATTTTATATGCTGTTTTGTACCATCAAGTTATACGCAAATTTTATATATATATATATATATAATATGAGAATCCCAGATATCTTACTGTGCTTGTGTGAAGCCTATACTTGGACAAGGACACGGACTTCAGAGCAGAGCAAAGAAGCCCTGCTTGGTTCAAAACTATAAAAGAAGTGTGGTGTGTCAGGAATCCATCCTATGTCCATACCTTTTCAATCTATATGTGGAATAGATTATTCGGGAGGCTTGTGTTTATGAAGAGGAGCATGATATTAGAATTGGAGAAAAACTCAACAACCAGTATCATACAAATGACACAGCCTTGCTTGCTAGAAGTGAGGAGAACCTGAAGCATCTTCTGCAGAAAGTCAATGACTGCCGTCTTTAATAGGGACTGAAGCTCAATATCAAGAAAACAAAGATTCTCATCATTGAGAAAATTGGCAGCTCTATGATAGATGGAGAAGAGAGTGAGATTATTAACAATTTTAACTTGCTCAGTTCTACAATAAATACCTTTGGAACCAGGGGCCAAGAACTCAAAAGATAAATTGGACTAGGAAAGTCTGCTGTCAGAGATCTCTCTAGAGTGCTGGAGTACAATACAAAGGTGTCAGTCTAGAGACTAAGGTGTGACTGATCCAGGCCATGATCTTCACAATTACTTGCTATTCCTAAGAAATCTGAACAGTGAATAAGAATGACAGAAGAAGAATTGATGCCTTTAAACTGTAGTGCTGTGGTGCTGGGGAGGAGTATTATACATATCATGTACTCCCAGCAGAACAAACAGTTCTGTTCTGGAGTAGGTGAAACCAATTTACTCCGTGAAGGCAAGGAATTTGAAGCTAGATCTCACATGATTTGGGCCTGTTGCTAGGAAGGACTAGTCCTTGGAAAAGGACATCATGCTTGGAAAAGTGGAGGAACAGCATAGGAGAGGAAGACCCTGGATGAGATGAATTGATATAATGACTTGGATGGTAGGACTCAGGATAGGACAGGGTTCAGAGCTGTTGTGCATAGCATCACTATCAGTTGTAGTCTATTAGAGGACACATGACAGAAACAAGAAGAAGGGTTTAATTTTTAGGAAGTCCCAATGATTTAGTGACAAAACAGACTTCTGAGAAGGCCATCATGCATGGTGGTGTACATGTTCAGTGCTTAAGAATAAGCCCTTGGATGAGGTGGATTGACATAGTGACTGGTGTAGTGGAAGTGGGTCTGTTAGAAACAGTGTAATTGACTTGGGATGGTTGACTAAATGGTACCTACAACAACAGCTTTTATGTACATATATGTAACTTTACATAATTTGACATATTTTTCATTTTACCTATGTATATAATTTTATCTATCTGTCATGATTATTGTGTATCATCTAGTGGGAACCAAACCATAGCTGACCCTCCAATCTGTTTTCAGAAGCAGTTAATCGCGTTGGAGGAAAATGCCCATCCTTCTCCCATGGAACAATTGGTGGCCTCTAATCGCACGTCTCCAGAATTTCAGAGAATCTTCTTCTCACTAGGCCACCAGAGTATATTTCTCTTAATTTTAAGAAGCTATGTTAAATTATTATTAGTACTAAAATCCATGTATGAATGTTGTGGAATGTTGGGGAGGAAGGGAGAGTCTCTGGCCAGGACAGATTCCAGTGGCCTTTAATGTGGGGTAGAGAAAGCTCCCCTGTGTTTGACTGTACCTGCTTGAAAAAGATCACCACCTGGGAAGATGGCTGCCACATCTGTTCAGCTGGGAGTGGTCCACACGAGGCTAAGGTTCTCCTAACCCATCTGCATGGCCCATGTCAGTAAGCCCACCCTATCCTGTCTTTTGTTTACCTGGATTTATATAAATGCACTGCAGATTCCAATAATATTGAGCTGGATTAACTCTCTGATCCTTTCCTGGAGTGGTGTATCTCTGTCATGCTTACCCCCATCAGGGTGTTGCTGTTAAGTTGCTGGCACTGACAGTGACATATGAATAGAATTTTATAATTTTTAATAACGAGTAATGTATCATGTTAATGATTATTTTTTTTCATGTTAATGATTATAATAAAGCTACAACTCTCTTAGTGGACTGATGGTTGCACATGACTTGATAAAATACTTCCCTAACTGCCATTGGACTTCTATATATTCACCATTTGCTTTTGTCTTCATCCTATCTCTCCATAGATATACTCTTGTTGTATTATGGGCCATCAAGTCGTAAGTGACTCATAGCTAAACTTCTGCTAGAGTTTTTCAGAGGCTGAAAATAACACATGAGGATATTGCTCATTTTTCTCCCAAGGATTTGTACTGCCTGCCTTTGAATTGGTAGTGTACCTCCTTACCACTAGGCTACCTCTCTATATATGTTAGAAATCCCAATCACATCTCAATTTTTTCATAACATTCTCAGATTGTGGTCAAGTAAGCAGATTGCAAAGTCAACAAGAATGAAGATATTAAATATTTAATCAGCTTGACCTTATTGACATATATGGAAAATTATACTCAACAACTGCAAAAGACAGATGCTTTGCACGTACACAGAAGACGTTTTACAAAATAAAACAGATGTTTGGTCATAAAACAATCCTCAACACATCTCAGACATCAAACAAAAATATGCTCTCTAGTTATGGTGAAATAAATATAGAATACATATTAGGAAGATAACTAGAATATTTAAAACTATCTTCAAGTTGAGAAGATGTTATTTTTCCAACTTAAAATATTAAAAGGACCAAATTAAATTGAAATATAAAGTTATTTCAAATTGTATTAAACTGAAAATTTGTCAAATTCTAAATACTGGAATATATTGGCAAGGTAGAAGTGATTGATTTGATAAAAGATCATGTAGAATTATGAATATATGATAGATCTCATGAGGTTTGTTTTTGTTGTTTTTTACTGTTGCTGCATTTAATTTCAAATTAAGTTCAAATTTGTTAAAGCCTATGTGTAGGACAATGGAGAGTCAAATGGCTGACACAGAGAATAATGCACGTTTACAAACTTGCTTGCTGAAAGTAAAGAGACCTGAAACATTTGTTGCAGAAGACCAACAACTACAGTATTCAATATCAATTGGATTTTTAAAAATTTAAACACAATTTTTATTTTGTACTGGTTTACTTACAAAGTTCAGATGCTTTTTTCCCCCACCAAATCTTTCTCATTTCCTTTATTCTCCCACCCTTCACCCAAACATCCCCCTACTCAACCTTACCCCTCAAGAAGACAAATATCTTTACCATTGAGCCAGTGGGCAACACTATAATAGATGGAGAAAGGATTGAAACTGTTAACGATTTCATCTTGCTTGGATTCACAGTCAACACTTTTGGGATTGCAGTCAGGAAATAAGGAGATATATTGCTTTGGGCAAGGCTTCTGTCAGGGACCTCTTCAAAATACAGAAGAACAATTATGTCAGTTTGAAGAAGTAGAAGAATTGATGCCTTTGAGTTATGGTTTTGGAGGAGAGTACAGAATATCCAATGTACTGCTAATAGAACGAAAAGTTATGGCTGGAGTGTTCCTTGGAGGTGAAGATAGAAAAGCTTTGTCTCTCAAACTTTGAATATATTTGTAGGAAAGGCTATTCTTTGAAAAAAAGCATATCATTCTTGAATAGGTGTTAGATCAATAAATAGAGGAATACTCATTGAAATGGACTGACAAGATGAATGCAGCAACTGGCTCAAATGTATCAGAATGGTGAGGATGGCACAAGATAGGATGACTGGCTATGAGTCATACTTGACTTGATGGTGCCTAAATAACAACAACAACAACAACCCAAAGTCCAGAGGTCAGGCATGCTTTGAGGATCAATTCAATTAGATTATTTTGGTAGGCAAGGCAACATATTGCTTCACAACCACAAAAGGATTCTTTCTACCTCACAAATAACCACTCCTTAGCTGTTTCTGCATTGGTGATGGTATCTGAGGTGGTAACAGTCTGGGGTAGACAATGATGAAAAGGGAGGACTCGGGGCACAGTGATGTCAGAGTTTTGACAATATGGGTCCTATCAATGTTTGAGACAAACCTAACATGGGGATTTCCTGAAGAGTATGATTTGAAGACTTTGGTCACCACGAGGGATTCCAGATCAGAGGCTCTCATGCCTAATTTGATGATATCTATAATGGTCTTGTTCCCACTTTATATACATATATACATACATATAAAGTCACCACTTTATGTACATGGGTGGAAAGACTTCTAGTCCAGTACCCTGTTAACCTTGGACTTCACATACTTGTTGTCGACCACAATAGATGCCTTTGAACTATTCTTCCAGGCCATGTGCATCAAGGCTTGATTCTCAGCCAAGTCGATCTTCTCGAAACGGAATGTGCACTTTTGTTTGGACTCCATGTCTCTGGACTTGGCCAGGTTCACCAACATCCACTTTCAGTTCTCCAATAACAGGTTCTTGGGATAATCCAGCAAAATAAGCTCATGATTTTTGTTGGGAGTCAAGCTGAAGTGGCTTAATTATTCTTCGTCCAAGTAAAAAAGATGGCACAGATAGAGTTCAGAACCACGCTCCCAGTGTCATCGCTGCAGCTTCTGTAATTGTGAGTTGTAGATGAAGTGACCATAACAGGATCCTTTAAGGGCACAGATTCTATTGTTTTCATTTCTTACTTTTGGTGTCAATGGTGTTGACTATGGATCCAAATAAAATGAAGTCATTGACAATTTCAATATTATCTCCATCTATCATGTCTATGCAAAAGAATTTGACTATGTGAATCACAATAAATTGTGGCTAGCTTTGAAGATAATGGGAATTTCAGAACACTTGATTTTTCTCATATGAATCCTATATATATGCATCGGGGAGAATTCTTCAGATCAAAGCTAGAAACCACTGCATGTTTCAAAATCAGGAAAGAAGTATGTTAGAGATGAGTCTTGACTCCTTAACTTTTCAATCTATATACAGAATAGATCATTCAGGAGGCTAATATTTATGAAGAGTAATGTGGCATTATCCAAAAATGACTGAAACAGCACATCAGCAGAGAACTGCCAGAAGTCCAGGCTGGGTTTAGAAGGGGTCATGGTACTTAGGATATTGTAGCTAATGTTAGATGAATCTTAGCTGAAAGCAGGGAATACCAGAGGAATATCTATCTGTCTTTCATTGATCATGCAAAGGTGTTTGACTGTGTGGATCAAAACAAACTGTGGAGTTTCCAGAAGAGGTCCCTTGGAAGAAGCATGTCAGTTTCCTGTACCTGGCCATGCTGAAGCCCTGTAATCATGCAGTCAGATGATGTTAACTGGGATACACTAGGAAAAAAAAAACAAAACACAGAAACAATTTTGATTCTTCAAAATAAGAACGAAGACTCAGAGCTTTTGTAGAAATTAATACAACTTGACTGGGCTTTGTAGTCAGTCATCTTTTCCCTTGGTAAACAGTCAGTATGCCACTCTCAAAGAGGAGAAAGGACAGTGCTTTCTGTATATGAGGGTCATAGAATGAGCAACTTTCCTAAGACATCTCTGGGAACAGGTCGGTCTCAATAAAAACTATGAGAAAGCATTGGAGCAAATAGACGAAAATCTGATTTACTGGCCACATTTCCTTTGATACAAATGCGAGAAGAGATTTACCAAGATCATTCAGTATCTAATTCAAATATGAAAACTTACACTAAAGCGACAGAAGAAACTTGTTCCTTTGAGTAAGAAGGTGGAAAGAAAGGGGGGGGGGAGAGAAAAAGGCATTAATAGCTGCTCCATTGGACAATGCCATTGAAAAGGAATTACTGGAGAGATTGAAGCAAGATATGTAGGGCGACATCTACAACTTCACCATTCATGCTTTCACCAGCACCCTGGAACAGCAGGAAGCAGAGAGTGACTCTTCAGATGCTGAATAAAAAGATGATGATGATGATGAAGATGAAGGACAAAGATCATTTGTGGAAGATGATGAAATGGATGAGAGTGAAATAAGTGACTTTGAGGATATGGATAAACTAGATGCCAGTAGTGGTGAAGATCAGGAAGAGGAATCTTCCAGTGAGGAAGAGAAGAGGACTTTAATGCTAAATACAAAGGCAAAACACCTCTGAAAGGACCTTCACTGAGAAAATGAGCCTATGTAGAAATTGAATATGAACAGGAAACAGAGCCCACAGTCAAAGCTAAAACCATGTGATTTCTAAACTTGATGGAACATTTTTTTAATTTCTTTTTTGGTATCTGAAACCCATCTCTAATTTTCACTTTCCATACTATTTTTAACACTATTTATGCCACTTTTGAGGGACAGAAATATGGAAAGGAAGTATAAAGGGATGCCAAAATTGTGAGCAGATTATTTTTTATAGTATTTTTGACATGTGTTATAATAGTAGCTTGAGCCCAAGAAGCTTAACAGATGAGTTCTTGAGGTGGGGAAGGGCTTGTGAGTGTAAATATTTCTAAATTAGATGACTAATCTAATGTTTCCTTAGTGGATGTCATGTCTGTGTCCCCACCCCTTCTAATTTAAAATTTTCCCAATTACTGTGGGAAGTAAAGGGAAAAGGACCTAACTTTAAAAAACAAACAAAACAAAACAAACAAACAAACAAACAAAAAACTGTGACTGACTCTGAAAAGAGTGGGAATCCCAGAACACTTGATTGTGTTATTGTGAAACCTATGCAGTCATCAGAACAGAGCAAGGAAACGCTGCGTGGTTCAAAATTGCGAAGGGCGTGCGCCAGCCATGTGTCCTGTCTCCATACATTTTCATCCTGTATGGTGAATAGATTATCTGTGAGGCTGGGCTCTATGAGGAGGAATGTGGAGTCAGGATTGGTAGAAGATCTATCAACAACCTGCATTATGCAGATGACACAACCCTGCTTGCTGAAACTGGGGAGGACCTGAAGTGCTTACTGCGGAAGGTCAAGGACTGTAGCCTTCAATATGGATTGAGGCTCAATGTCAAGAAGACAAAGATTCTCACCACCATACCAATTGGCAGCCTTAGGATGGATGGTGAAGAAATTGAGATTGTTCGCAGCTTTAGTTTGCTTGGCTCCACAGTCAACACTCTTGGCACCAGCATCCAAGAAATTAAAAGATGTATTGAAATGGGAAAGTATGCTGTTAGGGACCTCTCTCCAAAGTACTGAAGAGAAATGGTTTCTCTCTGGAGACTAAGGTGCATCTGATGCAGGTCATGGACTTTGCAATCACTTGTTATGCTTCAGAGAGTTAGACAATTACTAGGAAAGATAGAAGGAGAATTGATGCCTTTGAGTTATGGTGCTGGAGAAGAGCATTGAGGATACCATGGACTGCTAAGAAAACAAATAAATTCATCCTTGAGAGAGTTAAACAGGGAAGCTCCTTGGAGGCAAGTATTCTGAGACTTCGTCTAACATACTTTGGACATGTTGTAAGGAGGGACCGGTCCTTGGAGAGGGACATCATACTTGGGCGGGTGGAGGGACAGTGCAGGAGGGGAAGACCTTTTATGAGGTGGATTGATTTAGTGATTGGGATAATCGGGATGGGTGTATCAGAGACAGTGTGGTTGGCACAGGACAAAGCAGAGGTAGGACTGTTGTACATAGGGTCGTTATGAGTTGCAAGCAACACTATGGCACATAACAGGAACAAAAACAATGTGGCATTAGTATTGAAGGAAGATTCATCAACAACCTATATTATGGAGACGATACAACCTTGCTTGCTGAAACTGAAAATGACCTTAAATACTTGCTACATAAGGTCAAAGATTATAGTCTTCAAAATGGATTGGCAGCAGCACCATGATAGATGGAGAAATAGCTGAGGTTATTAACAATTTCAGATTGCTTGGGTCTACCATCAATAGTCTTGGCACCAGTAGTCAGAAAATCCAAAGATTAATTGTACTGGAAAAATCTACACACGAGGACCTCTCCAGACTACTGAGAAGCAATGTCATTAATCTAGAAACTAAGGTACACCTGATCCAGGCCATGGTCTTTGCAATTACTTGCTATGCATCAGAGAGCTGAACAAAGAATGGCAGAAAGAATTGATGCCTTTGAGTTGTGGTTCTGGATAAGCATCTTGAACATATTACAGACAATAAAGGAAACAAATAGGTATATCTTTGAGAAAATGAAACCAGTTTTCTCCTTGGAGGCTAGAATTTTGAAGCTCTGTCTCACATAACTTTGGTCATGTGACCAGAATGAACTGGTCCTTGGAGAAGGACATCCTACTTGGTAGGGTGGAGGAATAGCGTAGGAAAGGAAGACCCCACATGAAATGGATTGATACGAAAACTGGGGCAATGGCTGTATGTGTATTGGATTCAGTGAGACTGGCTTAGGATAGGGAAGGCTTCAAGGCTATTGCATATGGGGTCACTGTGAGTTGTTGATGTCTTGATAGCACATAACAACAAAAACAACAATCTTTATCTTGCCTATTGGCTCAGTGGTGGGAATATTTTTTTCTTAATATTGAGACAATTGAGATATAATCTTTGCTGAAGGCTATAGTCTTTGTCCCTCTACAGCAAGCTTTTCAAGTCACCATGTTAATGTTGGAAGAAGGATACTCCCTAAAAGAGAGAGTTATTAGACTTGTGCATATCATTGGGAGGGATCAATACTCGGGAAAGAATATTATGTACTCGGAAAAGTGAAGAGTTAGAGAAGAAAAGAGAGGTCCTCAACACTATGAATTGTCAGTGTCTGAAACAATGGTTTTGAGCATATTAGAGACTCAGCATGGTTTAAGATTGTATAAGATTTCCTTCTGTTGTTCATAGGGTCATTGAGTCAGAGTCTACTTAATGATGTGTAAGAACATACCACTTTAGCTTTTCTTAGTGCAATAGAATTTATAGAGTGATTAATTATTTGCCTTTTAGTCCTCACTACATGTATGTAATTCTCTTAATGGAATAGTTTATGTGATGTACCCATTAATTTAAGCACTAATGCTAATCAAAGTCCTAAAGAAATCAAAGCACTTTTTCTCTCTCAACATTAGCAATTCTAGTTCACATTTGCTTTCTTGACTGTAATAACACTAGATAAGAGAAAGGAAGTAATCTAAGGAGGCCATTGTAGGTAGAGTATGGCTTTGTTTTTCATAAAAGACAGGCAAAATAGTAAAGAAACGATCCTTTGAAATACTTAGTATAAAACAGATTCATTAATTTTTAATAGTTTGCTCCTGCAGTCTTTTTTAAAATTACTATACAAAATATTAAATAGTTTTTAAAATATTTAAAGAAACCCATAGCTTTTGAGAATTAAAGCTGTGGTTTTTTCTCTTGACTTTTGCCTTGGAGATGGTTATAATTTTCTTCCTTGTTTTGTTGTTGTCTTTTCTTTTTATGGGAAAGTTTAATTTGCCACTATATCATTTGGCTTTCATTTTATGCGAAAACAACATTTATACCTTTTCTTTTCTTGATTTTTCTTCACCAGCCCAGAAATACATAGCACAGTTGTCACCAAAAAGATTATAAAAAAAAGCACAAATATTTCTACTGAGATCATATGCAATTATAGTCACTATTTTACCATAAAAGATTTTTTTCAGCCACAAATTTTGCATATATATGACTATCCAAGTAATAATATCAATAAAAATCTCCTCAATGCTGTCTTAAAGATCTCCAGATATATATCCCAGATCCCAATGATGCATACTGTTTTATCAATTGGGTTATAGTGAAATGCAGAGAATTAATTCCACAAAAAGCTGGGGGGGTGAACCCAAAAATCCCAAAAAGGAGGCAAAAGTGGACAATGAAATAAGCAGACTAACTAACACCAGCAGAAAGCATCTGATTCAACACCCAGTTTTCTTCCTTCGTTTTCTACTGAGCTCTTATTGACTGAATATCCTACGGCTCATAGATACAGATGTCTGGCACAAAACTAGTGAGAAAGCCTCTCTTCTGTAGAGAAACGATCAAAGAAGTAGAAGAAAAGTACAAAATAGAAACAGCAATGAGGCAGAAATTTTAAAATTACTTAAAGCTTTTGAGGCCATAAAAATGACTCTGTTATTTTCATTCTAGTCTCCTTTTTCATAAAATGAAAAGACTTCAATATTTCCCTTCTTTACGCTGTTGTAACCTAAGCAACTTCACACATAAGTCTTCACAAAACCACCTGGTGTACAGGTAATCAATAAGATAGTGGACTCAACTTTATCTAATGATTAAGTTCTGATTTATACACATGTACTGAGACAGTGCAAGGAAGACATGGAAATTTCCACTACTTACTCACCATTCTATTTTCCAAAAGAAGTAGTGAGGTTTGAGTAAAATGAGCACAGATAGAAGTGTCTCACTGTCAAAAAAAAAAAAAAAACCAAAACAAAACAACCCAGACAAAACAAAAATTTTGTCTATGAGTAAATTCTAACAAACCCATGGCATGTATATAGGATGAGTTGTTTCTCAGGATTTCATCAACTACGTATTTTTTGCAAGACTCTGACACTTCCTCTCATGGATCAGTGAGTAAGTTCAAACTACAAACCATTAGGTTAATAGCCAGACAAGTTGCATAGACACTAGGAGTAAAAATTTCTTACCATTAATCCCTGAGTAAAAACAGGCAGAAGATAAAAGGCTAGAAGTTAAATATTATTGTGCCAAAATGGTGGAAATGGCTCAACCAAAGCCTGTGAGAATGAGTAAGCATGGGGGCCCGAGTCTTTGTAAAGCGTGCTCCCTTCAGAGATTTAGTGCATCAACTATGTGCAGTAAGCCCAGTTTGCAAAAGGCAAATTTCTCCTTAGATATTGCCAGACTTGGCTCTTATAATTGCACACGAGCTAGTGTGAAAGAGCATGAGCAAGATTTTTAAATATAGACAGATTCCATACATTTCTGGGGTTTGTATATGTGTGTGCACATGTTCTAGTTTTCTCAGGTATTGTATCTGGACATTCTGGTTAATATTGTGTCTTTTTAAACCTAATTTTATTGTCACCAGGTTGATGATCCAAGTCTGGGAATTGGCCCAGTGGAGAATCCTTTCCTATACTGAAAAAGAACTACCAGGATAAACTCAAATGATTTCAAATGAATAAAGCTTTATTAACTGAGGTGGCATGTGAGCTGCAGAAGAAGCCTATAAAAAAAGACAGAGGTGCCATTCCAACACTAGCCTCTAACTCACCTAATAGTGAGGTTCAAGGTTTTATTTAGGTAGGAATAGGAATCGTGTTTATTCCTTAAAATTATAGAAAAAAAGAATGGAAACGATTGGGATTTTGCATATTAGATATAAATACACAAATACTTTCAAGATGAAAGTTATTCCTAAGGGCTTGGTTGACATTGCTTATTCTGGCATACTGAACATGTATAACTCCTATTGTTCTGGATCAAGTCCCTGTGAGGGAACTGTAATATTTCTCCCCTCTTGCAGAAAGTCGCTCATGGGTCACTGTATGAGGGATTACACATACTTAGCAGGTTGACTCAAGGCTATGGTTCAGAGAAACATTTTATGGTCATGTAATTCATACAGAGTTATTCAATTACCCTAAAGAGGATACCTCTCTGGTAGCTCGAATCCACCAGTTCCTCCAGAGAAAGCTGAACAGTCTACTTTGAGGGAAGTTACAGCCTCATGAAAACCCATTTGAAGTTTAACCCGTATGAATTTGGTCCTGCTAGATGACAATGAGTATGGTTATGACTTAACAAAAGCCTGAAGCAAGATGTTTTCTGTGTTCCAGGGTGTGGCTAAATATATATTTTTGAAGGCTTGTTATTTCATAAGTAGATGGCCAGTCCTACTCCCTAGTCTTTCTTAATTTGGGTGCTTAGGTAGAACAATATTTGTCAGACAAGCATTTTGCCCAAAAGAGCTTATGAGAGTATGTAGGTAACAGGGGACAATCCCTTTATCTCATATGTTGTGTTACCACACTCACTCCAACTTGCCAACACCCAGCTCTAATCAATTGCCTTGCTCCTCTGGCACTTCCTATCTCCTCTGGCTTGACAGCCAAGGCCTCCCATTCCCTTTGTCCTCTTATCTCCTCTTCAATCCCTTGTGAGATTGGTGCTCCAGGCACAAGGGCATGGTGGGGGGCTGTGTTTAAATGGTGAAGGCAGCCTCCAGGTGCTTCCTTCTAGAGGGGCACAGTGGCAGGAAGGGTCCAGGGCATATTTGACTGTGTGGATCACAACAAACGTTGTCTAACTCTGAGAAGAATGGGAATCACAGAGTACTTAATTGGGTTTGTGCAAAACCTATACCTGGACCAGGAGGCAGTTATCAGAACAGAACAAGGAAACATTACATGGTTCAAACTCAGAAAAGGTGTATGCCAGCGATGCATCCTATCTCTATGCATTTTCAATGTGTATGTTAAACATGTCATTTGGGAGGCTGGGCTAAGTGAAAAAAAAACCATGGCATTAGGATTGAAGGAAGACTCATTAACAACCTTCGTTATGCAGATGACACAACCTTGTTTGTGAAATTGAGGAGAACTTGAAGCATTTGCTGCAGAAGGTCAAGGACTATAGCCTTCAATATGGGTTGAAAATCAACATCAAGAAAACAAATTCTCACCACTGGATCAGTTGACAGCATCATGATAAACAGTGAAGAGACTGAGATTGTTAACAGCTTCAGTTTACTTGGCTTTACAATCAACACTCTTGATACTAGCAGCCAGGCAATTAAAAGATTAATTGCATTGGAAAAAAATATAATGTCAGGGATTTCGCCAGAGTACTAAAGAGCAGTAACGTCAGTCTAGATACTAAGCTGCCCCGATCCAGGCTATGGTCCTTACAATTACTTGCTCTGCATCAGGGAGCTGTACAATGATTAAAGATGATATTTGGAGAATTAATGCCTTTGAGTTTTGGTGCTGGATAAAAATCTTGAATATACTATAGACTGCTAGGAGAACTATGAGTCGCAAACGACTCGACGACACATAACAACAACAACAGCTAGGAGAACAAACAAGTTTGTCCTGCAGAGAGTGAAACCAGGCTGTTAATTTGAGGCAAGGATTCGGAAGCTTCATCAGACATATTTTGGACATGTTGCAGGAAGAGATCAGTCCTTAGAAAGCGACATCTTGCTTGTAAGGGTGGATGGTAACACAAGAGAGGAAGATCTTCGGTGAGATGGACTGACTAAATGACTGGGGTAATGGGGGTAGATGTGTCAGAGACAGTGAGGCTGGCTCCAGATAGAGCAGGGTTCAGAGTTGTTCACAGGGTCACTATGAGTCACAAGTGACTTGAAAGCACATAACAACAAAAACATTGAACTTGATGGCTTTCCAGCTCTTCACTGGTGTCATTATATAGTTTTCTTTTACTTGAGCATCATATTCATACCAGTAATTTAATTTTTAATTATGTCAGGATGGAATTGTGATATATAGGGTTTATAGAGTGTGGACGAGGGGGGACTTTGAAAAATATATTATCGATCTTTTTCTAAGGAGCTTCTTCTGAGTAGACTTCAATATCCAACCTTGTGGTAATAAGCTAGTGAGTGCTTTAGACTTAACCACTTAAACTGTTGAAACTAAAAGCCTAACTTCCTGCTTTTATCTACTTGAACTCATAGAAACCTTATAGAACAGGGTAGAATTGACCCACTAGAGATTCTTAGCTGCTATCTTTAAGACCAGAGCAATGGTAATAAAGTCTGTGGGAAATGTTGCTGCTAATCCAAAGGCTATACCTCTCTGGAAGTTAAAATCTACCAGAGAAGTTTCTCAGGAGAAATATGAGCAATTTGCTCCTTGTTATTAACAATCACAGAACCCCAGCGAAGAGTCAACTATGATATACTTCTGGTTTGATGGTAATTAGTTTTACTTTGAATTTGAATACAAATTAATTTGAATCCCTGTGGAAGCATACTGCCACATGTTTCTCCTGAGATGCCAGTGGGTCCAAACTATTACTGTTGTCACTATACTTCTCTCTTCCATTAACCAGAGACTATTACACTACTTTTCCCATTTACATATATATATATATATAAAATAGGTTTCTTAAAGCTTCACACTTTGGTGAGAATAGAAAACAAAGTCAGAATCTACTAATAATTTCTTTAAATACTATTGAGTCAGAACTTACTCATAACTGACTCTTAAGTAGGTTTTTAGAGGTTATAAATAAAAAAAAAAGAGACTGTACATCATTCTTCCATGGAGCAGCTGCTGGGCAACCACTTGCTTTCAGGTTGGTAGCACAACCCTTTATCTATTGGCTCACCGGAAATCAAGAATAATCAAACTTTAAAAAAAAAATAAAAGCTTTCCAATATTAAAACCATTCCTTCTTCTTCTTCTGAGGATTGACCCTTTAGAAATGCTTGAAATCTAGTGTGGCTATAGCTTTTCTCTGAAAAATACGTATGTTTCTCTTGACAAAGATGGACCATCACCTCCCTTAAAAATGACAGTGTTGGAAACCCAATTGTGGATCACTATGTGCTGGATTCAACTCATCGATCTTGGGTTTGGTTTTGTGTTTTTTAAATATTTCAAGCATTTGGGTTGTTCTTTTTTTTCAAAATATCACTTTATCCATTTGTAATTCAAAAGTTTAAGTTTAAGGTAAATAATGCTGGGTCAATTTTGTTATACTGTGAATCTCCTGTTAAATCTTATACTGGGATAAATTCTTGAGAGATCAAAGAAAACAATGAATGCATTGGTTAAAAAGTATTCCTGATATTTCATAGACCTGTTTCCTCCTAAGCACATGATAAAATAAAAAAAAGTTAGTCTGAAACTATTTACTCATATGTATTCTTACTTACCACCATCTATGACATTAAATGCTTTTTTAAAATGTTGTTTTAATTATCTGACAGTGGCAAAGATATTAAATAATTTTCATATGTGTTTGTTGTTGTTATGTGCCATCGAGTCTATCGCGACTCATAGTGACCCTATGTACAACAGCCCTAAACTCTGCTCTGTTCTGTGCCAATCGCACTGTCTCTGACACTCCCATCCTAATTATCCCAGTCACTGAATCAATCCACCTTATAGAGGGCCTTCCCCTTCTGCGCTGTCCTTCCACCCTCCCAAGCATGATGTCCTTCCCCAAGGACCAGTCTCAGTATTCATAAACAATACATAAATGGATAAGAAAGATGAACATTGCCTTCATAAATTGTTGTGGTTGTTATTGTTAGGTGCTGTCAAGTAGAGCATAACTCATTGTCACCCTAAGAACAAAAGATCTGAACTCTGTTCTATTCCTGCACCATCTTCACGCTTCCTGACATAAAAAGCCCATTGCAGCAGTTACCATACCAACCCACCCAGTTGGGGGTCTTCACCGACCCACCACACTTCACAGCATCATGTCCCTCTCAAAGGACTAGCACCTTCTAGCAACATGTCCAAAGCATGTGAGGCAAAACTTCATCATTCTTGCTTCCAAAGTGTACTCTGGCTACACCCTCTCCAAGACTTACCTGTTCATTCTCTTGGCTGTCTATGAAATGTTCAGTGCATTTCTCCAACACCTCAGCTCAAAGGCATCAATCATTTTTCTGTCATCCTTATTCATTGTCCAGCTCTTGGATGCATGGCTAGTAATTGGAAAGGCTTTGGCCTATCAGACACACATTGTTTTTCAAACTGACATTACTACAACTCAATATTATGGAAAGGTCCCTAACTGCATATTTTCCAAGTGCAATGCATCTCCGTACTTTCTGACTGCTGGTACCAAAGGTGTTTGTTAATTGTGCATCCAAGCAAGATGAAACTGTTGAAATTTTCAAAATCCTCCCCAGCCATCATCTTCATAAATTAAACACTATATAAATAACACACAACAAATTCATATTTTTTGTTGTTGTTATTTGCCATCAAGTCCTTGTGACTCATAATGACCCTATGTACAATAGCCCTAAACTCTGCTCTGTCCTGTGCCAATCTCACTGTCTCCAACACACCCATTCTAATTACCTCAGTCACTGAATCAATCCACCTCCCAGAGGGCCTTCCTCTCCTGCACCTGTCCTTCTCCAAGGACCAGCCTCTCCTTACACCATGACCAAGGTATATCAGAAGAAGCCAAGAAGCCTCAGAATCCTTGCCTCTAAGGAGTTGCCCGATTTAACTCTCTTCAGGATGAATCTGTTTGTTTTCTTAGCAGTCCATGGTACTCTCAATACTCTTCTCCAACACCAAAATTTAAAGGCATCAATTCTCCTTTGATCCTTCCTAGTCTAGTCATTGTCCAACTCTATGATGCCTAACAAATCATTACAAAGACCATAGCCTGTATCAGACACACCTTAGTCTCCAGAGAGACACCATGGCTCTTCAGCACTTTGGAGAGGTCCCTAACAGCAGACTTTCCCACTGCAATGCGCCTTTTAATTTCCTGGCTGCTGGTGCCAAGAGTGTTGACTGTGGAGCCAAGCAAATTAAAGCTGTGTATAATCTCAATCTCTTCACCATCCATCCTGATGCTGCCAATTGGTCCAGTGGTGAGAAGTTTTGTCTTCTTGACATTGAGCCTCAATCCATATATTAGATTGGAAAAAATATTACTTTAAATTTATTTTTAAATTTTTCATTTATTTATACAATTTTCAGCTGAATAGCAAATTATTTAAAAGATTATGTTTTGGATCAGATGTATCTTATTCTTTAAAATGACTTAATTGACTTTTAGAACTTTTGGAAGTTCAATGACAGGAGACTTTCCCAAAGAAGTGTGTCTTTTGGTTTCCTTGTTACTGGTGCTAATGTGTATATGTGATGCCTATACTGTACACAGGGTTGGATGAATGCTTTCACTTTGAAAACATCTAAAAACAATTAGATAACCTGCTATAGATTTTGGGTCTATTTTCAATTTTATACTTTGCCCAAATAATCATTTCATTAATGAAGCCTACTACAGCAATGATATGTTTAGATTGCATATTTAATTTCTGATAAAGTTCAGCTCACCTCTTTCAAGGACCTCCCTTTTTTAAAATATTCTGAAGGATATATTTAAAAAAAAAACTCTTTCAAAAAGCTTTTCTAGTCCTTCCTTCTATACCTATTCTTCTCCTACATAAATTCCCTGTGGGTAGTTTTACAGGAGAACAGATAAATCTGCAGATTAAACTAGGGTCATTCACCTTTATAATTTTATTTTATTTTTAGCATTGTAACCTGTTTATTATTTGAAATTTTTTACAAGTATAGGATTTAATATCCATTTTCTAAATTTCCTTTTTAAATAATGTTCCCTATGCTCTTCTGGCTTGCCTGCGGAAACTTTTGAACTTGAGAAAAACAATTATACAAATGTTCAGGTTATCATTCATAGGGTCACTATGAGTCGTCTACAGTTCAACAGCACTTAACAACAACTACAACGACGACGAGAGAGTTCTGTTGGCCTAATGGATAGAACGGGTGGAAGCAGAGGGATGAGGATGTGCAGGAGATGGGAGGATTAATCCTATACAATTTGATGGAGGCTGGGTGAGGAAAATTTGAAGAATTTTTTTCTTAAAAACTATGTATTCGAATTTTGTAAATAAGCTAGTAGAAAATGAAAAAAAATTCATGTATAAATCTTACTTTTGCTATTGATGATAATAGTTACATTGGGAAATTGCTTAAGGGGTTAACTGATGAAGGACATCATGCTTGGAAAGGTATAATATCTACTCAAGAGAGATAAACCTTCAAAGAGATGGGTTGACGCAGTGTGTGGCAATGGAGTTCAGTGTGAGAAATGTGGAGGTTGGCTAAGGTTAGAACAAGTTTGAGAGTTATTGTTCCTAGGATCCCTGTGAGTTGTAGTCAACTTGACAGTACACAACAACAACAATCAAAAAAGTTAAGTAAGCTGAACATATGAAGAACAGTGTTTTGTTCATTGACAATATACAGATGTAAAAAAATTGCTGAAAGTGGAATGAAATATAAACTTCTGCTGATGAAGATAAAAAAAAATTGTATCTTTCAGTATCAGTTTAAGCATCAAGAAAACAAATTTTAACAAATTTTCAAAATAAAACAAAAATTAACCTAATTATTAACAGAGAAAAGACTCAAGCTGTCCAAGCTTTCATTTCACTTAGATTCTTAATCAATGGCTATGGAAAAATCAGGTGGGAAAGCAAATGAAATCCTATGCTGGAAAAATTACTTCAAAAGTTTTTCAAATTTTCTTTCATTATTTTCCTTTAATATTTCATTTAGACTTTATTGAAAGTTTTCATAATGAATATTTTTCCTTTGAAATATTTGTATGTATTTTGTATTATGACACTACAATACCAACAATATAAGCACATTTTCCCTATTTCTATTTTGCAATTCTGATTTTCCGCTATTCTTTTTCTCCTGTCTTCTGGGCTTTACTCGTGGACAATGTTGTTCTTGTAACTCTGTGTGATTGGTTATTTTAAGAAGTGAGTGTCTCCCTGTTATTATTGCTCACCTTATAAGTTTGCATACTGTTTGGTATGAACTTGATTTAAAATGGTTTTTTTAATTGATTTGCATATAGTAACTCATTTACATTCTATTTCTTTCATGTAAATTGTGTTTTATACAATATTCATTTACATTGTGTTTCATACATTCATGTACATTGCATTTTATATAATTAATTATTTTTGATCAATACCTATTATTATTTCATCTTTTTGAATCCCCATTGAATCTTTCCTATTCCTTCATCTTCCTCATCTGCCCACTAAACTGTGCTATATAAATGATTTTCACTCTTCCTCCTTTTCTTCCCCAACCTTTTGCCCCTTTTGGACATTTAGAGATCTAAATATTTATCATGATAGGTGGTAAAGTGATTGAGATTGTTAACAGCTTCAGCTTGCTTGGCTCCACAATCACCACTCTTGGTAACAGCAGACAGGAAATCATATGATGAATTGCATTGGGAAAATCTGCTGTCAGGGATCTTTTCAGGGTACTACTGAAGATCAACGATGCCAGTCTAGAGACTAAGGTATGCCTGATCCACACCATAGTCTTTGCAATTACTTACTATGCATCAGAAAGCTTGACAATGACTAAGTATGATAGAAAAAAAAATTGATGCCTTTGAGCTGTGGCGCTATAAAAGAGTAGTGAATGAATACAACATGGGTATTTTTATCCTAATAATGAAAAGGTTTTGATGCGTACAAGGACCTGATTTTTAGATCTCATTTGCCAATTTTATCCTCTCCTGATTGTGCATCTCTGCATCTCTGGCTATTAGCAAGCAAGCCAATTGGCTATTAGTGCAAGCCAATTAATAACAAAGGGTAGAGCTTCTATGTTTTGTTCCATTTTATCTCTTGTGACCTTTTATTTTTACAAAGTTTATATATATACATATATATATGTGTAATTCACACTATTCTTTCAAATTTTGTTTCATGCAATCATTCTTATACATTATGTTTTATAAAATCAATCACCATTGGACCTTGCCCATCATTACGCCATCTTTTCACCCATATCCTTCCCATTTGCTTGCCCTCATCCCTCTAACCAACAAATGGTGCACCTCTGTGGTTTTGCCCTTACCTCTATCTTCACCCCTTCATTCCTCTTTGCCCCTCATTGAGTCCTTATATGTGTTTTACTAGTTATTCTTCTATTTTTACAACAATGGTCTTATGCAATATTTGTGCTTTCCTGAAGTTAAGGGTCCAGATTGCCAGCACCATTTATTGAATAGGTTGACATTTCCTTAATCAATAAGCTTTGATTCCTTGTGTGCCATCAAGCCAGAACACAATTATAGCTGAGCCTCCAGTGGACTTTCTGTGGTTCTTGGGTTTTGATTTGTTAATGTGAAGGATTACATTGATTGTTTTTTTTTTATGCTGAACTATTCTTGCATAACACTTAAGAATCCTACTTGCTTTCATGATTTTTTTTATCGTCATTTTTTTATATTGGGGAAAAAAGGAGGTGAGGCTTGGGGGTAAAGGGGTGAGGATGGGCAGGGATGCAGTTGCAGAGCTGCAGAAATTGGTTGGTAGGGAAGCAGGTGAAGGAAATGAAAAGGATCCAGTGGGGACCAGATGCTACAGGGGAATGATAAGCATTTTCCAATGGTAATTAAACCAACTGTCTTATTGATTTGGGAACTGGATGCCGACTCTCTGGCTTCTTCATGCTGAACAGGGGCATTGATGCGAACGGGGAAAGGGAGGATGCTTTATCACGTTACTGGTGATCTTGGCTTAAGGCTGCTTGCCTTCTTGTTCTGTTAGAAGATACTTTCCTGTCATTTGCTCCCCTCTGGACTGCAAAGTGTTTTCCCAGGTGGGTCCAGTGGGGATGGCTGGTTGAACCCAGAGGCTCCATCCTCCTTTGCTTCTTTAGCTGGCAGTTGTATTTCCTTTTTGTCACTGGCACTGGGTTCGGGGTCAGGTCTGAAGTAAAACTCAGTGGTAAGGTTACCTATAGGAAAGGGAGCAAACCTAGAGAGAACAAACTTGTGAGTTACAAATAGAAGGGTTTGGGGAGTGTTGCTTTCAGGTTTGCTGGGGGAGACGGTGGCAGAAAGTAGCCTATATAAAATTCTCTGGATAACCTAGGCTTTTTTTTCCCTACACAGGGGTCAGATGGCACAATCTGGGGACTGAGGAGCTCACTCTGAGGGTCGTGACTGCTCTCCCTGAGCCTAGAGCTGAAGACAGCATGCCCCGGGCAGAGGGCCATCATGGCTTTCCCCGAGCCGAGGGCCAAAGACAGACCGCCCTGGGTAGAGGGCTGAAGACAGCCTGTCCTGAGCAGGGCAACACCCTCCATGGGCTGGCTGGTACACTCCCCCTGTAATTGCCCCCACCTCAATCTGGTCCCCTCACCTGACCGAGGTCTGTGTGGCCAGGGAAAGCATCTCCAATTCCAGCACTGCCACTTTTACCCCCCCCATAAGCAGGCATACTATAATTTGAAGTAGGTGTTACTGCCCTCCCCCTTTATTACCCCCCCATAAGCAGGCATACTATAATTTGAAGTAGATGTTACTGCCCTCCCCCTTTATAAATGGCAAAGGGAACCTGATAATTGTGAACAGGCTCCTCCCAGTTCTAAACAGCTTTTGGCTGAAGTATTCAACAGATCAAAATATGTGGTGCATTTAAGATATTGGTCCTCTTGGACATGCTGCCACTGTTAAGTTTCATCGAGTAGACAACTCACAGTGACTTTCAACAATCCATCGTATAGGTGATCATATTCTCTGGCTTTCCAAGGAAACCCAAACCTGCAGGCTGTGGGGTGCATGTCCCCCCACGGGCGGCAGGTCGTGCCTCCCATCTCCCGTGCGGGCAGCCGGCAGGTGCTCACCATCCCCCAGCATGGATGACTGGCGGGCGCTCGCCATCTCCTGCACGCGGCCGACGGGCACTCATCATCTCTCGGTGGGTGCGTGTCATCTCTTGTGTGGGCAGCCGGCGGGTGCACACCATCCCCAAGCGCAGGCGGCCAGAGGTTGCGCACCATCTTTCACGTGGGTGGCCTGTGGGCGCGAGCCATCTCCCGAGTGTCATCTCCCACATGGGGGGCTGGCAGGCAGGCATCATTTTAAGCATGGGTGACCAGTGGGTGCCTGTCATCTCATGCGCCGGCAGCCCGCGGGCGTGCACCATCCCCCAGCGCAGGTGGACAGTGGGTGCGCGCCATCCTGCACGGGCGGCTGCCAGGTGCGTGCCATCTTCCATGTAGGTGGCCGGTGGACACAAGCCATCTCCCGTGCGTCATCTCCCCCACGGGCGGCTGGCAGGCGCGCTTCATCTTGTGCGCAGGAGGCCAGTGGCTGCCCGCTTCCCCTGCGACTGCCATCTTGGCTCCAAGAATTCTCCCCAGAACAAGTTCACATTGCTGCATTGTGGTCGCTCCGCTGCACGAGTCCTGGGGAGGCCTGGTGCCCTTTCTCCATCCTGGGCGAGGGATTCCATAGATTCTGGCTGTGGGAGCTTCATGGAGCTGCTGCTGTGGTGCGGCGCAGTGCAGGCTCTGCGCAGGGAGTTGGGAGCTGTGGTACTCACCCATTCCTCCTTGGGAATCCTTGAATTCCTGTTGTTGAGCCTCAATCTTCACTGAAGACCAGTCATCAACTGTTTAACTGTTCAATTATCAATAAACAGAGGTCTGTAGAAGGCCATAGTGGCCCTGTTCCAAGTGGTCCACTGCTCCCGCAGCTTACCACGTTGTCTCTGTCTCCGCCACCATCTTGGATCCCCCGATATTTTTTAAAAAATATACTCTTGTATTCTATTGGCCAGAATTTTGTTAAGAATTTTTGTACCTATGTTCATAAGAAATATTGGTCTGCAGTTTTCCTTTTGGTAATATTTTTGCCTACTTTTAGTATAAGAGTAATGCTTGCTTCATAGAATGATTCTGGGAGTATTTCTTCTTTTTTCTATTTTTCAAAATAATTTTAGTGCAATTGGTAATAGTACTCTGATTATTTGGTAGAATTCAGCAAAGAAGCCATCTGGTACAGGATTTTTTTTTTCTTTTTCTTTCTTTCTTTTTTTTTTTTAGGGGCTAGAGAATGCTTGTTATAACCTGCTCAATTTCTTCCTTCTTGATATATGTCACTAAGTGTACTACAATGACTGTATTGTTGTTGTTGTTGTTGTTGTTATGTGCTGTCGAGTCGCCTGCGACTCATAGCGACCCTTGGTAAAGTGTAGGTTTCTAGTAAGTTGTTTGTTTCCTCTAGGTTTTCAAATTTATCAGAATACAGTTTTCATAATATTCAATTATTACCAATTTCATTTCAGCTGGTTCTGTTATATCACCTCTTTCCTAAAACTGTCTTCTCTTTCTTTTCTTACATTTCCCAAAGTTTGTCTGTTTTATTGATCCTTTCTAAGAACCAGCGTCTCGTCTTTTGGTGGTTTCAGTTGGTTTTTTTCTGTTTTTTATCTCATTGATTTCACCCCTTGTTGTTATAATCCCTTTGTTCTAGAGGCTGTGGTAGGGCTTGTTATTTTCTAGTTGAACAAAATGTTAAGTCTTTAAATTTTCTTCTTTCTTTTTATTTATGTATCTGCCTACTGCTGTGAACTTCCCCCTAAGAACTATCAATTTAGCCTATAGCAGAGGATTTGAAATGTTATATTTTCACTTGTTTTGAGGAACTTTTTATTTCAATGCAACAGTGCTCAAGCAGGGTGTTATTTAACTTCTCCTTGGCTGATTTTGTATTCTTTATACTTTTGATAATTTCTAGTTTTATGACATTGTGGTCTGAGAAGATATTTTGTATGGTTTCATTTTTTTTTTTCAATTCATTGAGGCTTGCTTTGTGCTTATATGATCAGTTATTGAGAATGTACTACTTTCTTAGCAAGAAAGTGAATTGAGTTTATTTGGTGAAGTTTTCTCAATATATCTTTGAGGTGGAAGTGGGCAATTATATGGTTTAGTTCTTTTGCATCTTTATTGAGCTTCTTTTGAGTTAGCCTGTTCTTTTTTGAGAGTGGTGTCCTACTACTATTGTTGTTCTATTTCTCCTTTCAAATCTGTTACTGTTGTTTTATGTATTTTGCAGTTATATAATTTGATGTGTAGATGTTAATCAAGGTTACATCTTCTACATCTACGTGCTTTTAATCATTATATAATACCCTTTTTATATTTTATCATGGTTTTAAATCTAAGGTTTGTTTTATAAGAGTACTGCAACTCTTGCTTTCTCATAAATATCATTTGTTTGGTTTGTTATCTACCCTTTGCTTTTTAGTCTTTTCCCCCCTCTTTTTGTAGATATGTCTTTCATAGGCAACATATTGATGGAGCTTTTTTTATTCATTTTTGTATACTTTTAATCTTAATTGGTGCATTTGACCCATTGAAATTAAGCGTGATTATTGATAGGCCGGTTTTAATTGTTGTAATTTTTCTGTATTCTTTTTTGTGCTATTGGTTACTTTAGTCTGTCTACTTTCCTTTGCTATCTCTGTTGAAGAACTTCCTTAGTTTTTCCTCTAAAGTTAGTCTTATCTTCACAAAGTCTTTAACTTCCTGCTTCTCTGCAAGTGATTTAATTTCTGCTTTGTAGGGTTACTTCAAGGCAAGAGATACATGTCTTCTGGACTTAGCTATGTGGCTTATGTGCAAGGCATGACAAGAAGGAAGATTGCAAACAGTTCTTGTACATATTGGAACAAACACATACTCCCTTGAAGATAGAAGCAGATGTCTTTGTTCTTTATAAAGTTGTTATGAGTATAAGTAGTCTTGCTTGAATAAATGTCTTTCTTATCTATAATTGTATTTGGCTTATGCTAATCTTATGAAGTAAATTTTAAAGTTTCCATTTCTTTGTTTCTGAATGTTAATAAAAACAGATGTTCTGTGGCCTTTCAGGACCATTTGCCTGAGCAAGCTATGGTCCTCATGAAAATACGTTTATTCTCACTGGTCGTGTTTACACTCCACTAACATCAGACAACATTCCTTCATATTTTTTTAAAAGTTTGTTGGGTCCTGGATTCTCAATTGGCAGTTTCTTTAGTCTTTCTACATATGCCATACCATTGTATTCTAGCTCACATGGTTTCTGTCAACAAGTCAGAGCTTAATCTGATTTGTTCTCCAGTGTAGGTGACTCTTTATTTGTCTCATATTGCTTTTAGCATTCTATTCTTATCTTTGATTTTGGAGAATCAGACTATGATATGTCTTGATATTTTCTTCTGGGCTTAATCTGTTTGGAATTACTGAGATTTGTATGTGGAATTCCTATATTTTCATACCTGGGAAGTTTTCTTCTAGTACCTCTTCCAAAATGATATCAGTACTTTTACATGTGGTATCAATGATACTGTTCAATAATTTCTATACTCTGTCAAATCTCCTTTCTTTGGAATGGGAACATATATAGATCTCTTCAACTCAGTTAGAAAGGTGGTTGTCCTCCAGAATTCTTGACACAACTTGGTGAGCACATCTAGGGCAGTGTCTGTTTGTTGAAATATGTCAATTGGTATGCCATCAGTTCCTGGGGCCTTGTTTTTTTTGCAAATGTTTTCAGAGCATCTTGAACTTCTTCCTTCTTACCAAAGGCTCTTGCTTATATGTTGTTTCATGAAATTCTTCTGTGTCCACCAACTGCTTTTGGTGCGATGGTTCTGTATAGTCTATCTTCTTTTAGTGCTTCCTGGATCATTTAATATTCTGCCCAAAGCATCCTTAAGTACTGCAACTCAAGGGTTGAATTTGTTCTTCTGTTCCTTCGGCTTAAGTAATGCTGAACGATTTCCATCCTTTTGAATTTCTGACTGCAGCTCCTTCACATTTCATTGTAATATGTTACTTTATATTTCATTGTAATATGTTACTTTGTCTTCCCTCGCTGCCCTCTGGAATCTTCTGTTCAACTCCTTAATATCTTGATTTCTTCCCTCTGCTTTGGTTTCTCAGTGATCTAGAGAAACATTTTCTTCTACATCCATCTTGGTCTTTACTTCCTCTTCTGTCTTTGTAATGACCTTTTGAACTCTTTCTGGATTATATTTTTTATATCCTCTCACAGCACCTCTGGTCTTGGTTTATTTTAGGGTTGTTGTACCTAGGGTCACTATGAGTTGCAAGCAACTCAACTTCGCATAACAACAACAATAACAACAACTTTTGTTCATCCCTCCATTTCTGGAATTCCAATCACAGGCTTGTTGTTTTGTTTTATGTTTTTCCCACATGATTGTAATGAGTTGTTTGGTTTTGCTGTTTTTTTTATTTTTCATTTTCCCTTTTCTCTAGGGTTTTTCTCCCCCCCCCCAATTTGTTCTCATTGAGATTTTTGTTTTCTAATTCATTGACTCTCTTTTTCTTATCTTCTGTTATGCTTTTTTTTTTTTTTTCTCCCAGCATGTTGAAAAAATCCACCTTTTGGTGAAAATACTCTGAATTATATTGTGTGCATTTCTGTTTTTTCTAGTGTTATGTTGGTCATGACTTCTTTCTCTGTCTTGTGATGATTTTTTTAAAAAAATTCTTGTCATTCATTTAGAATGCTTTCAATTCTTTCATCATTTCTTGCTTCTTCAGTAGCTCTTCATTTAACTCTGTATTGATATATTTCTTTGGGCTAGCTCTGTCTCTTTCTAGGGCATTTTCTTTTTTTTTTCTTTCTGGTCTTTCTTCCATCAGTTTTTCATTAGGTGTGTAGGTGTGCATTTAACTCCAAGTCAATGTATTTCTTCTGAAACCCTATGTCTAGGTATCCATTGGGTCTGTAATCTGGTTTATTTTTTTTAGGAGAAGATTCATTTTGTTGTATCATAATATTTGAACTTATTGTTTTTGATATGTCTGAGTCAGTTTCTATTGTGTCTTCATAGGTTGTTGTCAATTCCTTAAATTTATCATGCTGTTGATGAATCACATACTCACATCTGTGTTGCTTTCTTCTCTTCTGATCATCTATGAGTGGCTCTGTTCCCTATTTCCAGTAGCAAGCTTTTCATCAAGCTGTCCTTTGAGAATCAGGAAGCTGAAGTCTCTGCCTTTGCCCAGTTGTGGTGGGCCAGTTTATCTGTCTTGTCCTGTAGTTTATTGGGAGGGGACGGTTACCTATAGGGGCAGACACAGTCCCAGGGTGTTGCCTGGAATAATTTGCTCAGGGAAATGCCCCAGGGAAGTGGCAGGATCCCAACAGTGCTACTTCAAAGTCTGAATTGGTGCAATTGGCTAAACTGCACACCTGTTTCTTGTTTTGAGGCTGGTCATGAGAGACTCACCACCACCTGAGCAGTCAAAGACCCACGGATGAAGCAAGGCTCCAACAGTGTAGTCCCCAAGTCACAACTGATACTAATAGCCAGCCCGTGTGCGTATTTCCTTTCCTACAGCTGATTGGGAGAGAGTTGTTCTTCCCTGAGCAGATAAAGGCTCAGGGAAGAGGCAAGGTCCTAACAGTGTAGTCCCCAAATCCCAGCTGATACTAATGGCCAACCATTGTACTTGTTTTCTTTCCTATTGCTGGTTGGTAGAAAGCTGTTCCTGCCTTAGCTAAGGCCCAAGGAAATAGCAAAAGTCCAAACAATGCAGTACCCATGTCTCAGTTGGTGGCAAATGCCTAAATATTATACATCTTGCTCCTCTTCTGACACTAATCAGGAGGGAATCACTCCTGTCTGTCTTCTTTCCTGAGCCTGGTTGGTCTCAATTATGACTTCCAACAGCAAACCGTAAGGGCAATCAAGTATGAAAATATGATGGTGCGTGACACGTTATTCTAGGCCCAGCTGAGGCCCTTGGTGGTGTAGCACGCTGGAGTCTTGGATTGGAGTACTTGGCACAGACAGTGGCTCAGCTGGATCTCTAGTTCTGATACTTACTTAACATAATGTCTGTGGGCTGCTGCTCCTGAGGACTTGCAAGCACAAAGTGGACAACTCTATTTACAATGCGAAAATGCAAAGGTGACACCTTGAAGACTAAGGTACACATAACCGAAGACACAGTATTTTTGTTTGCTTCATATATATGGATAATGAATAAGTAAGACAAAGGTAGATTGACAGCTTTAAATTATGATGTTGGTAAATTATGGTGTTAGATACATTATGGGCTACAAGAAGAACAAACAAATCTGTTATGGAAGGAGTAAAACTAGCATATTACTTAAAATGACAGTTAATTGCAATTGTTATTTGGGATGAGACTGTCCATCTTTCTTCCGTGGAACAAGTAGTGGATTTAAATAGTGTAACGTAGGGATTGC
>NW_006399869.1:7383918-7388232 GCF_000299155.1 Elephantulus edwardii | reverse complement strand
TATTGCTGGGGCCTCATTTTTTGCTATTTCCTTCAAAGCAGCTTCAACTTCTTCCTTCATCACCATAGGCTCTTGCTCATATGTTGTTTCATGAAATTCTTCTGTGTCTGCCAATTGCTTGAGAGAGTGACTCAGTATATTCTTTCCATACTTTTTAGATCATTTAATATTCTGCCTAAAGCATCCTTTATTATAGCAACTCGAGGTTTGAATTTGTTCTTTGTTCTTCAGTTTCTTCATCTTAAGAAATGCTGAGCAAGTTCAGCCCTTTTGATTTTCTGACTCCAACTCCTTGCATATTTCACTGTAATATTTTCTTTTTTTTCTTCCCTAGCTGCCTTTTGAAATCTCTGTTCAACTCTTTATTATCTTGAATTCTTCCTTGTGCTTTGGATTCTCTGCACTCCAGTGCAATATTCAGTATCTTCTGACATCCATTTTGGTCTTTTCTTCCTCCTCTTTCTTTGTAATGATCTTTTACACTCTTCCTGGATGATACTCTTGATATCCTCCTACAACTTATCTGGTCTTCCCTCATTAGTATTCAAGGTCTCAAACCTTTTTCTGAGATGGTTCTGAAATTAGGTGGCCTTCTGGCCCCAATAATTTTGGTGCCACCTTGAGCTCTGGTCTCGTTTACCTGCAGGGTAGGGAAATTTGAGGACCCTTTGTGCTGGACTGTTCTCCACCTGTAAAGATTCTTGTCCCTTGACACTGCTTGAAATACACTAAAATAATCTATACACCAGTTCTACAAGACACATCACCTTTGCTTGGGAAACATTACCATTAAATTTAAATGATACTGGTCACAGCAGAAGAAATTGTCAGTAGCTGATGTGTATGTAATCACAGAGCCCAGAATGCTTCAGATATAAACTGTATCAAGGACTGGACAGTGGGAGATAGGTGTTGAAGGGAGTGGGTCGGAGTGGATGGGGATCCTAGTGGATGGTGGAGCAGGGAAATAATTGGGTCAAGGCACTTGTGCCAAGGGTGGGAGAACACTGAAACTAATGGTTAATTCCACTATAAGGGCTATATCTTTCACTTTTTTCTGTAAAATGCTTGTCTGTCAGATACTTCTCTAAATCTGAGCATTCAGATTAATATAGACTAGGAAGAAGGATTGACCATGCACTTCCAAAATAGCAGGCTTCGGAAAACCCTGTGTACAACAGAACACACACGTAGACTAACAGGGCAACTGAGGTGGAGCTTTCAAGTATAGAAATACAAATAAAGAAGAACAGTTGTAAACAAACACTAGTGATTGGAATATAGAATGTGAGAACCATGAAAGTAGGAAAATTAGATATTGTTAAGGAAGAAATGGAATGCATAAATATTGACATAGTAGGTATTAGAGAGATGAGCTGGACTGGCATGGGGCATTTTGAGTCAGTTGATCATATGATATATTACTCCAGAGATGAAAAGGTGAGGAAAGATCGGGTTGCTTTCATAGTTAAAAAAGTAATTTCTAGAGCTGTCTGGAAATACAATATTTTGAGTGACAGGATAATATCCATACACATACAAGGAAGTCTATCATTCAGGAATATGCACCAACAACCATAGCCAAAGAAGAAGAAATAGAAGATTTCAATCAACTTTTACAGTCGGAGATCGATCATACATGCAATCAAGATGCATTAATAATAATGGTGACTAGAATGCAAAAGTTGGGAACAGAGAAGAAAAATTAGTAGTTGGAAAACATGGACTCGGTGACAGAAATGAAGTTGAGGATAGAATGATTTAATTTTGCACTCTCAATGATTTATTAGTTGCAAATATGTTCTAGAAAAAACATAAACACAAGTTATACAAATGAATTTCACCTGATGGTATGCATAGGCATCAGATTGATTACATCTGTGGAAAGAACTACTGGAGCTCAGTATCAGCTGTGAAAACTAGGCCAGGAGTTAATTGTGGAACAGACCACCAACTACTCATAAGCAAGTTCAAGCTGAAGCTAAGGAAAATTAAACAGAATCCACGGGAACCAAAATATAACCTTGAGTCTATCCCACCAGAGTTGCAGTTTACTACATGACTATTTTTAATAAATATAACAAATTTCTGTTAAAATAGTACCACAGTCATTATGCACAGTCGTTTTTCCATAATTCCCTCTGACAGTGTTTCTTGGTTTGATCTAAATACCCTTACATATTCCTAGAGATGCCACTGCTTGATATCCATACTTGTTAAGCTAGAAGAGCATGGAAACTGCTGCTTCCACCTTTTTACCTCTTCAAGCCACCACACTTTCCCATTAGTCCTTATCCTTTGGGCTTTGTCTTTCTTTTTCCCTTTCGACATATTCGTATTTTACTGTCTTTATTGCAATGATAAACGTATATTTTTTTTAAACTTTTGCCATCCTTGTGCTTTCCTATCACACCGACCTCTCGACTTAATTTCTTATCACAGGTCAAACTCTGACAACTATCACTATCAGAGAGAAAGAGAATAAAGAAAATAGTACATGTAGAAGAAATTAAAAATAACCCTTCCACATGTTACATTAATAGAAATCTCAGCTGACATCCTCTAAAAACCACTCTTAACATTAGAATAGAAATAGAACATCAGTGTAAACTGTGTACAGATGCTATTGTTTTAGTGACTCATCTCTTTGCAGAAAAACACATTCTTTGATATTTACCTTATAGCTCTGTTGTCCAGTAAAAGCAAAGTGTGTATGTTTATAATATATGAACTATAATTATTTACCAATATATTCACAAAACTCTGCCTTTGATTGATAATTTCATAATGAACATTTTCATAAAGCTTTAACTAAATGTGTCTTGAGTCTACCAGAAGTATAAATTATAAAAATATGTAAAATAGTGAAAAAGCAAAGTTTCTCCTCATGCTTTTCAACATCTTCGTGGAGAGAAAATAGCTTCTAATAATTTGGTTTTGTGTGAAATGCTATTATAAAAAATAATAAGATAATCAGTAAGATTTATGGATTCTTTGCAAATAGTAGAAGAAATATGCATTATGATGATGATATTATTATGAGAGTAGTATTTATGGCATTACAAACCTCCAGGTAGATTTGTAAGTCTTTCATTGTGGTTTCTTTTGAATATAATTGTTATTGAAGCACACTTACTCTCCTACATAATCACTACTTCTGTTTTATGTTTTACTTACTTGTATTTTTGCATCTATCTGATATGGTCAAGATGTTTTCTTTGTTTTTAATAAATCTAAATGTTTTCACATTCTAGTTGTTTCTTGCACATATAGACATGGGAATTCTGAGAAGCCATCATGGCTTATTTGTATCTAGAATATGAAGTCTTAGAAAAAGGTACAATTTACATCGGATCTGAAAAGCTAGAATATAATATGGAGTTACAGAACACTAAGAAGAGTCACACAGAGAATCAACAAAGACAGATCACCACTAGAGGGCTTGACCTTTAACATTTAACTATGTACAAGGCATGCTACTTACACCAATATGATCAAATTATTGCTGTTCTAAAGTATGTTATAAGTAGTAAATTAGCTAGATGAATAAATAAATGTACATAAAGGTAGACAGGTGTTGTTTTGTAGTGCTCAGAACCAGCCCACAACTGCCCTTCTGGTGGGTTTTCAGAAGCAGTTAATGGCATGGGAGGAGATTGTCCATCTTTGCCCAGCAGAGCAGCTGGTGGCCTCAAGCCACATGTCTTCAGGAATGTAGCTCAGCTTCTTGCCACCAGAGCTCTATCTATCCCTATTTATCTCTATCTATCCCTAGGTAGATAAGTAGACAAAGATATGGGAGTTTTTTGGTGTTATCAGATGCCCTGTCATAGCAATCCTATGTAAAATAGAGAGAAGTCTTGGGCCTGACCAAGTCCTATAATCTGTTTGAGTTTATGGTTGTAGCAACTATATCAATTTGCTGATTTGAGTGCCTCTCTTTTATTATCTGACAATATACAAATGCTAATCATGATGTTCTTGATAAGGATTGGTGCCTGCTGATAACATGTATAAAGCTCAGTCTTTCCTTATAGATTCTAATGTGCATTATATTTGAACATCATTCAAGAAAAAATATTTCATTCTCCTTGGAGCCCAAGATGTATTTTGTGTTCTTCACCAACATCATAATTCAAATGCATAAATTATTATTCTGTCCACCTTATTCAATTTACAGTTTGCACATGAAAAAGAAACAATTAAAAATACTACGTAAATGATCCAGGAAGTATTAAAAGAAGATGGAAGGAATATACTGAGTCATTATATAGAAAGGAATTGGCAGATACAGAGGAATTTAAAGAAATAACA
>NW_006399869.1:7372569-7382353 GCF_000299155.1 Elephantulus edwardii | reverse complement strand
AAGTATTTGGAAACAAATTTGCCTCATGCAAAATAAGTTTTATTTCCTTTGCTGCTGTTTTCATAGCAATTTATTAGACTCAAGTAAAATTAAATCTCTATCAAGATCAATTTTTGTTTATCATAATCAATATCTTACTGATGCTATTATGAGTATATTTTTATGTTGATGTTTTATCTATAAAAATCACCTCTGAAGGCTGCAATCACTGGATCAAGAAGGCCAAAACAGTGGTTTTCAATATAGATTGAAGCTCACATTGTTGTTTTTGTTGTTGTTGTTATGTGCTGTTGAGTTGCTTGCGACTCATAGCGACTCTATGTACAACAGTCCTAAACTCTGTTCTGTCCTGTGCCAATCTCCTTGTCTCTGACACTCTCATCCAGATTGCTACAGTCACTGAATCAATCCATCTCATACAGGGCCTTCCCTTCCTGCGCCGTCCCTCCACCCTCTCAAGCATGATGTCCCTCTCCAAGGACCCATCTCTCCTTACAAGACAACCAAAGTATGTCAGAGGAAGCCTCAGAATATTGCCTCCAAGTAGCCGCTTGGTTTAACCTTTTCAGGATGAATCTGTTTGTTTTCTTAGCAGTCCATGGTACCCTCAAAACTCTTCTCCAACACCAAAGCTCAAAGGCGTCAATTCTCCTTTGATCATCCCTAGTCCTTGTCCAACTTTCTGATGCACAACAAGTGATAGCAAAGACCATGGCCTGTATCAGACGCACCTTAGTCTTTAGAGAGACACCGTTGCTCTTCAGTACTTTAAAGAGGTCCCTGACCACAGATGTTCCCATCTCAATATGTCTTTTAATTTCCTGGCTGTTGTTACCAAGAGTGCTGACTGTGGAGCCAAGCAAACTAAAGCTTTCAACAATCTCAATCTCTTTACCATCCATCCTGATCCTGCCAATTGGTCCATTGGTGAGAATCTTTGTTTTCTTGACATTGAGCCTCAATCCATATTGAAGAATGTGGTCCTTGACCCTCTGCAGCAAGCATTTCAGGTCCTTCTCAGTTTCAGCAAGCAGGGTTGTGTCATCTGCATACCACATATTATTGATAGATCTTCCACCAATCTTGACCTCACATTTCTCCTCATAGAGCCCAGCCTCCCATATGATCTGTTCTCCATACAGGTTGAAAAGGTATGGAGACAGGACACATCTCTGGCATAAGCCCTTCCCAATTTTGAACCATGCAGTGTTTCCTTCCTCTCTTCTGATGACTGCCTCTTGGTTCAAGTATAGATTTCACATTAGCACAATCAAGTTTTCTGGGATTCCCATTCTTCTGAGTCAGCCACAGTTTGTTATCGTCCACACAGTCAAAAGAAGCTCACATTAAGGAAACAAAAGTTGTCACTCCTCAACAAATTGACAGCCCATCAGAAGGAGTAGTGATTGAGGTTGTTAACAATTTCTGCTTTTATCAGAGATCTGGAAATAAGTAAGGATGACAGAAGAAGAATCTACGCTTTTGAGTTTTAGTGCTGGAGAAGAGAATTTAACCCATCAGGAGTTGCCAAGAAAACAAACCTGTCCTGGAGAGGGTAAATCCCAATTGCTCATTGGAGACAAAGATATTGAAACTCTGTCTCACATATTTTGGCCATGTTGCCAGGAGGGATCAGTCCTGGGAGGACATCATGCTTAGAAGAATTGAGGGACAGCACAAGTTTGGAAGACACTGGATGAAATGGATTGATACTGTAACTGAAATAATGGGTGCAGGTGTGTTGGAAGCAGTGAGATTGGCTCAGGATAAGTCAGAGTACAGAGCTATTGTGCATAGGGTTGCTATCAATTGCAGTCAACCCAATGACACGTAACAACAAAACATGTGTACACTTATATAAGTATTAACTCAGATAGATAAATAGATATGGTGGTGCAATTTTAAGAGAATTTTGCTGTAACCCATAGACCATCCTTCTCTAGCGGCTCAAATCTACCAGCATCTTTACACAATCTCCTCCTTTGAAGTTCACAGATTTAGAAACCTTGCTGATCGTTATCATCTAGTTGATAACTTGCTGATAATTGGTTCTGAAGAAAAAGTAATGAGTTCAAGCTTTGGGGTTTTGGTGCTTTCCCCCCCATATTTTTGTTTGCTTTTTGTGGGTTTTTTAAATGCATATATATTATATCAGGGTTTTCTCCAAATTGCTGGGGAGTAACGATGTCAGTTTGAGACTAAGATGTGCCTGATTCAGGCCATTATCTTTTCTATAACTTGCTATGCAGCTGAAAGCTGAACAATGAATATAGATGACATAATAATTGATGTCTAGGAGCTGTGATGTTGGAGAAGAGTGTTGAATGTCTCATAAACCGTCAAAAGAACAAATAGCTATGTCTTGAAGAATGTGCATACAGAATACTCCTTGAAGGATTAAATGACAACATTTTCTCTCACATAGCTTAGGCTTATTGCTAGGAGAAGCTATTCCTTGGAGAGGAACATTATACTTGGTGAGGTGAGACAAATACTGCACAAGACCATTATTGTAAAAATTGAAGGATAACTAGTAAACCATGTACAATGGCTTGAGGAGGGAAGGGTCAGAATCAGAGAAGTGAGGATGGGTGAGGGAATATCACAGGGTCACATATCTTGGTGAGTGGTTAGGACAGGGCAGAGGAAATGTGAAAGATCCAGCTGGGACCTAAAAAGACAGAATAATGGTGGGCATAGTTGAATGTTTGTTACTTTCATAAAATACAATGTGTGGGGATGGTTGTATGAAACACAATTTGACTAAAGGAAAAGTGTAAAACACAATATATATGAATTTTGTATGCAAAGCCAATAGAATATAAAAATTAAAATAATAAATTTATGGTGTCAGTGAAAGGAAAGAAGACCCTCAATGAGATGGATAGAAACAATAATTATAGCAATGGGGACAAGTATCCCAGAGATAATGTGGATGGCACAGTATAAGACAGGGTTCAGCTATATTGTTCATGCTATGAATGGTACTATGGGTGAGATCAGTGTCACTTGACTCGGTGGCACATAACAGCAACAGCACATTATATTAGAGAGATTTGGTGGTACAGTCCATAGCATATTGCTCTGCTACCCAGAAAGTGACACATCTCCAACACTTCTAATACACTAATGGCTCATCAAGAGAAAGGTAGTCAGTGTCCTCCGATTCTGATTTACAAACTTAGACAATTAATAGTCATACTGACTTAATGGAAGAGATTTGAAGTTTTGAGATTATTAAGTTATTTAAATATGTGAAAGATAAATATTCTTTCTCACCAAGATAAAGTTATATACCAGAGTCATAATGTGGATTTTGACTTATGATTCTTTTCAGTTTCTTATTCTAAAATTATATTATTTCTTCTCTCCCACCTCCCAACCATAATGATTTTTAGAATTAATTGAACCAGTAGTATGGAAGAATTTATCTGAAAAGTTTTTGTTTTGCTTTTTAATGATGTCACCTAATATTTTCATATTAGTTGAAAATATTACATCCTTAGAATTTAATGTTCTTAGAAATGCAAATTTGAATTTATTATACATCATAGGCATTTTTCATTAGACAATATTATGGGAGACTTAGTCATATAGCAGATCTATAGTCATGATATTCATGACTTTCTAATAATTGATATTCTTCAATTGATCCCATTTTAAAAGGCAAGCTAGAAGGGTGACCCAACTGCGTGTGGAGACTACAGAACAATATCATTGATTTCATGTGCAAACAAGATTCTACTGAAGATTATCCAAAATCTACTAGAACAGCACATCAGCAGAGAATTGTCAGAAGTCCAGACTGTGTTTAGCCGGAGTCGTGGTACTAGGGATATTGTTGCTGATGTTAGATGAATCTTGGCTGAAAGCAGGGAATACCAGAAGAATGTATATCTGTGTTTCATTGATTATACAAAGGCGTTTGACTGTGTGGATCATAACAAACTTTGGCTGACTCTGAGAAGAATGGGAATCCCAGAACATTTAATTGTGCTAATGCGAAACCTATACTTGGACCAAGAGGCAGTCGTCAAAACAAAGCAGGGTAACACTACATGGTTCAAAATTGGGAAGGGTGTACGCCAGGGAGGCATCCTGTCTCCATACCTTTTCAACATGTAGGCAGAGCAGATTATCTGTGAGGCTGGGCTCTATGAGGAGAATTGTGGCATCAGGATTGGTGGAAGATCTATTAATAATCTGCGTTATGCAGATGACACAACCCTGCTTGCTGAAAGTGAGGAGGACCTCATGCACTTGCTGTGGAGGGTCAACAACTGCAGCCTTCAATATGGACTGAGGCTTAATGTCAAGAAGCCAAAGATTCTCACCACTGGACCAATCGGTAGCATCAGGATGGATGGCGAAGAGATTGAGAGTGTTCACAGCTTCAGTTTGCTCGGCTCCACAGTCAACACTCTTGGCACCAGCAGTCAGGAAATCAAAAAGCATATTGCGTTGGGAAAGTCTGCTGTTAGGGACCTCTCTAAAGTACTCAAGAGCAACGGTGTCTCTCTGTAGACTAAGGTGCACCTGATACAGGCCATGGTCTTTGCAATCGCTTATTATGCATCAGAGAGTTGAACAATGACTAGGGAGGACAGAAGGAGAGTTGATGCCTTTGAGCTGTGGTGCTGGAGAAGAGTACTGAATGTACCATGGGTTGCCAGGAAAACAAACAGATTCATCTTGGAGAGGATTAAACCAAGCAACTCCTTGGAGGCAAGGATTCTGGGGCTTCGTCTGACATACTTTGGACATTTTTCCAGGAGGGACGGCGCAGAAGGGGAAGACCCTCTATAAGATGGATTGATTCGGTGACTGGGGTAATCGGCATGGATGTGTCGGAGGCAGTGTGTTTGGTGCAAGATAGAGCAGGGTTTAGGGCTGTTGTGCATAGGGTCGCTATGAGTCACTAAGGACTAGATGGCACATAACAACAACAACAACAACAGGTATTATCTAATGATTCAGTATCCATTAAGATTTCTTGATAGAACTTGATGTTACAATAAGGGTCTAGTTCACTCACAGAGACACTATAAATTTGAGATAAGGAAAAGATGGTGAAGGGAAGATCATGAAGGAAGATTGTGAAACAGAATGGTCAAAACTATAATCTGTATATCAAGTACTGACCAGCTCTCAACATGGAACCAAAAAGAAGAAGCTAGTGGAGTTTATTGGAAATAGTTTTTTCTGTGGATCATCATCTTTTGATGATAGGCCCTGGTCAGTTATTCATCTTGAATCATACTTAGATGATCAAATAAAATGACAATAAGGGCAAAAAGAAATGGGGAAATAAGAGAGGTAACTGCAACAATGAATTAATATTTTTTTAAAAAAGAAAGTTAATTGGGCGAGGATGGGGAAAGGGAGAGGGGGTAAAATGTGCAACAATTTATGAATAAAAATCTAACTTTTTGTAAACTTACATTAAAACCACAATTAAAATGATATTTTCCTAATAAAAGAGAACCCACTAGCAGCACATCTGCAACCACTTTTCATCTACATATATGCATGTCACCCTTTTGGGATAACTAGTTGCTTCTTCATATTCATATATCATTTATCATGAAAATTTATCTTTTGACTAACTCTAATACAGGGAACCCTGGTGGCCTAGTGGCAAGAATCTGTGCTGCAATCCCTAAGCAAGGGGTTCAAGGTCACCGGCTGCTCCATGAAGGAAGGATGGGCAATCTTCTCTTGCACAATTAATTGCCTCTGAAAACCTGCCAGAGGATCAGCTATGGATCTGTTTCAACTCCACAGTACACAACAACAATCTGACAACATCTGACAAGGATGTGAGCTTGAGGAATTACAAATTTTAATGTAAATATGACTTTTTTCAGAGAATTCACATTCCAAATCATGACAGCCTGCACTTTGTCAAGTCAATCACCTTAAAATGTTCTTTAATTTACATTTAATGATAATTACAAAATCACACTCGTTGATTCAGGATGATAGCAAATATTTTAGGAAAAATGATTCAAGAAGCCAAATATAACATTGCGGTGTTAAGTTAGCTCCCAACAGAAGATTGTTGTGTTACAAACAATTAATAAGATATTTTGTAAGTACACAGATGGTAGTTTAGCAGAAGATTATAAGATAAGAAGGCAGATCCATATCCCAGTAATCTATTTCAATGATAACAAATTGTTATCCCTTCCATGACTGAATTGCTGGTCTCTTAATTGAATTATAGTAAAACAGGTGTTCAGCTTTGCTATCTACTGTAGATTTGATGTTAAACAATAACTAAAGCCACATAACTATTACAAGTTCATGAACCTTAGTTTATGATTAATCTCAATTCCTGCTGTCTGGAAAATTTTGTTCAAGAGCCCATTAAGCAAGTGCAGGAATGACTGAAAAATCTATACAAACCACCCAAGAATTTACTAATTAATATCTTCCTCTGCTTAAGTTCTTCTTTGGGAACTATTTCACACGTTGTTGTTTTTAGGACCTATTGAGTCTAGTACAACTCAAAGTGACCCTATGAACAACAGATCTGACCCATGTACTGTCCTGTGCCATCTTCACCATCTCTGGAAACCCTGAGACCATTGTTTCAGCCGCTGTGTCACTCCACCTCCCTGAGAATCCTCCTCTCTTATGCTGGCATTCCACGTTTCAAAAAATGATGATGCCCTATTCCAAGGACTGGCTCCTCCTGACATCAGACCCAAAGAATATCAGACAAAACTTTGCTATCTTCGATTAGTTGCACTTTTTTCAAAACATGTTTGCTCTCTTGGCGACCCTTAGGCTATTCAGCACACTTCTCCAATATCATAGCACAAGAACTTTATGATCATCTGATGATCCATATTTATATATGCTGGTCCTCACTTTTTCCTACCTAAGTGTTTTAGTAGTTTAGAAAGTTTAGTAGTTTAGAAAGCTTCATATATAAGTTATTAGATGGAGGGCTGGTGAAAGGGAGATAGATGTGAAGGGAGGGGGTAGAAGTGGATGGATATCCTGTGGGATGGTGAAGCAGGAAAGAAGTACATAAAGGTGCATGTGAGAAAGGCAGGGACAACACTGACACTAAAGTTAACTCCGCAAGAAGGGATATACCTTTAACTTGCTGGTCTGTCTAATATTTCTCTTAATCTGAACATTCACATTAAGACAGACTAGGAAGAAGGATTGGCCATCCACTTCTGAAATGTCAGGCCTCTGAAAACCCTATGTACAACTGGGCTCTATGAGGAGAAATGTGGGGTCAGGATTCGTGGACGATTTATCAACAATCTGCGTTATGCGGATGACACAACCCTGCTTGCTGAAACTGAGGAGGACCTGAAGCACCTGCTGCGGAGTGTCAAGGACTGCAGCCTACAATATGGATTGAGGCTCAATGTCAAGAAGACAAAGATTCTCACCACTGGACCAATCGGCAGCATCAGGATGGATGGTGAAGAGATTGAGATTGTACACAGCTTTAGTTTGCTTGGCTCCATAGTCAACAGTCTTGGCACCAGCAGCCAGGAAATTAAAAAGCGTATTGCAATGGGAAAGTCTGCTGTTAGGGACCTCTCCAAAGTGCTGAAGAGCAATGGTGTCTCTCTGGAGACTAAGGTGCGTCTGATACAGGCCATGGTCTTCGCAATCACCTGTTATGCATCAGAGAGTTGCACAATGACCAAGGAGGATAGAAGGAGAACTGATGCCTTTGAGCTGTGGTGCTGGAGAAGAGTACTGAGAATACCATGGACTGCTAGGAAAACAAATAGATTTGTCCTGGAGAGGGTTAAACCGGGTGGCTCCTTGGAGGCAAGGATTCTGGGGCTTCATCTGACATACTTTGGACATGTTTTAAGGAGGGACCGGTCCTTGGAGAGGGACATCATGCTTGGGAGGGTGGAGGGACGGCGCAGGAGGGGAAGACCCTCTATGAGATGGAAGACCCTCTATGAGATGGATTGATTCAGTGACTGGGGTAATTGGGATGGGAGTGTCAGAGACAGTGCGATTGGCACACGACAGAGCGGAGTTTAGGGCTGTTGTACATAGGGTTGCTATGAGTCGCAGGCGACAACAAGTGTTTTAGTTGGTGTTTTTTACAAACATCTTATCATGTACCCTGAAAATTAACTACTGACATCAGTGTTCATGAAGTATATTAGATTTAAACCTCTGATGATTTCTTTTCCTGAGAAATACAAAAACAGCAACATCAATACATAATTTAAAATTGTTTCCCTGGAAACATTTCCTTTTGTTATTATTCTATCTACAAGGCCATCCATTACTAAATTAACAAGTGACAACTGTCATGAGGAGCTATCACATTGTAAGTAGCTCCTGTTTAATTTTGTTTTTTCACTTTGTCATATCAGATCATATGACAGCTAGTCATACCAAATCTTCCTTAGAGTTGTAGATTAAATTCAATAAGGAATGACAGTAGTAAGAGTCCTGTTAGTCTAAATTGCATACTCATGCAACAGTATTATTTTCAAAGGAAGGCATTTGACTGTGTGGGTCACAATGAATTGTGGGTAACATTGAGAAGGATAGGAATTCTAGAATACCTGTTTCTGCTCATGCAAAAGCTATACATGGACCAGGAAGGCGTCATCAGAACAGAGCTGGGAAATGCTGAGTGATACAAAATCAGGAAAGGAATGTGTTGAATACCTTTTCAATATGTATACAGAACAGATCAATCAGGAGGCTGGATCTTATAAGGAGGAATGTAGCATCAGGATTGGAGGAAGACTCATCAATAACCTGCATTATGTTGATGAAACTGAGGAGATTCTGAAGAATTTGGTGCAGAAAGTTAAGGACTGTTTTCTGAAAAATGAATTGAATTTCAACATCAAGAAAACAAAGATTTTCACCACTAAGCCTATTGGTAGGATCATAATAGACAGTGAAGAGATTGAGATTGATAACAGCTTCAGTTTTCTGGGTTTCTCAAGCAACTCACTGAACATCAGCAGTCAGGAAATCAAGAGATGAATTGTATTATGGAAATCTGCTGTTAAGGACCTCTCTAGAGGGCTGAAAAGCAATGATTTCAGTCTAGAGACCAAGGTGTGCATGATACAGGCCATGGTCTTGACAAGTACTTTCTATGCATCAGAGACCTGAACAATGACCAAAGATGATATAAGTAGTGCCTTTCAGTTGTAGTGCTGGAGACAAGTAATGAACCTTACATTTACTGCCAAGAGACCAAACAGGTCTGACATGGAGAGGGTGAAACCAAGTTCCTCCTTGGAGGCAAGGATTTTGAAGCTCTTTTTCACGTACTTTGAGCATGTTGCCAAGAGAGATCAGTCCTTGGTAAAGGACACATTTTTGGAAGAGTGGAGGGACAGTGCAAGAGAGGAAGATGGATTTAGACAGTACCTGGGGCAATACAGATAAGTGTGTAAGAGTCAGTGAGCTTGACTCAGGATAGAGAAGGATTAAGAACTATTTTGGCTAGGGTAGCTAGATTCAACAGATCTGAATATTTTCTTACTTAACCATTTTCGTGATCTCTGATATGTTCAAGTCTATTGTGAAAATCACTATGTCAGTTGTTCTTGTTGAAGATCTTCCTCTCTTTCTTTTAACCTCCACGTTTTTCAACTGGTATCTTTTCACAAGGGCTGATCCTTCCTGACAGCATGTCCATACTTAAGAGAAAAGTTTCACTACTCTTGTTACTGGTTTTCACTGCTGATAGTGAGCTTCTCCAATGAATCTTTCCACAAATGTAATCAATTTGATTCCTATGCATACCATTAGGTGAAAT
>NW_006399869.1:7346755-7371069 GCF_000299155.1 Elephantulus edwardii | reverse complement strand
TTTATTGACTACGCAAAGGCACTTGACTGTGTGGATCATGACAAGTTGTGGCTGACTTTGAGAAGAATGGGAATCCCAGAGCATTTGATTGTGTTCATGAGGAACCTATACCTGGATCAGGAGGCTTTTGTGTGAATGGAGCCAAGGAGAATTACATGCTTAGAAACTGGGAAGGGAGTGTGTCAGGGAGGTATTTTATCTCCATAACTGTACACTCTATATGCTGAGCAAGTTATCTGAGAAGCTGGATTCTATGAAGAGGAATGTGGTATCGGGATTGGATGGAGACTCATCAATAACCTCAGTATGCAGATAACACAGCCTTGCTTGCTGAAGGTGAGGATAACTTGAAGCACTTGTTGCAGAAGATCAAGGAGTACAGCCTTCAGTATGAAATGTGTCTCAATTTCAAGAGAACAAAAAGTTCTTACCACTAGACCAATAGGCAATGCCATTAATGATGGAGAGGAAATTGAAGATGTCAACAGCTTCATCTTACTTGGATCCAGAATTAACACCCTTAGGTGTTAGGAAATAAGGAGACACATTACACTGGGAAAATCTGCAGTTAGGGACCTTTCCAAATTATTGAGGAGTAGTGATGTCAGGTTGAAGACAAAGGCTCGTCTGATTCAGGCCATGGTCTTTCCAATTACTAGCTATGCATCTGAGACCTGGGCAATGAATAAGAATGACAGAAAAAGAACTGACAACTCGATGGCACCTAACAACAGTATCATCACTAATATCACACATCAGCAAAATCCTGCTAATGATTATCCAGAAATGACTGGAACAGTACATTAACAGAGAACTACCATAAATACAAGCTGGGTTTAGAAGAGGTCAAGGCACTAGAGATATTATCACTAATGTCAGGTGGATTTTGGAAGAAAGCAGAATATCAGAGAAATATGTATCTGTGTTTCAGTGACTATGCAAAGGCGTTTTACTCTATGGATCACACCAAATTGTGGCTAACCTTGAGGAAAATGGGAATCCCAAAATATTTGATTGTGCTTATGTGAAACCTATACTTGGACCAAGAAGCAGTCCTCAGAACAGAGTGGGGAAACACTGCAGGGTTCAAATTCAGAAAAGGAGTGCGTCAGGGAAGCATGCTCTCTCCATAACTTTATAATCTATATGCAGAACAAATAATTGAGGAAACAGGGTTTTATAAGGTGGAATGTGGCATCAGGATTGATGATACACTCATCAACAACTTACTTTATGCAAACGACATAACCTCACTTGCTGAAACTGAAGAAGACTTGAAGCTTGCTGCAGAAGGTCAAGGACTGTAGTCTTCAATAAGTGTTATTAACATCAAGAAGACAAAGATTATCACCACTGGGCCAATTGGCAAACTCATAATAGATGGAGAAGAGATTGAGGTTATTAACAACTGCAGCTTGCTCTGCTATACAATCAGTACTCTTACAACCAGAAGTCCGGAAATCAAAAAATAAATTGTATTGGGAAAATCTGCTCTCAGGGATCTCTCTAGAGTACTGAAAATAAACTATGCTAGTCAAGAGACTTTGTGCCTAATCAAGGCCATGGTCTTCATAATTATTTGTTACGCTTCAGAGAATTGGACAATGACTAAGAATGATAGAAGAAGAATAGATTCCTTTGAATTGTGGTGCTGGAGAAGAGTCTTGAATATACCATGGACTGCCAAGAAAAAAAATAGGTCTGTTTTAGAGAGGTTGAAACCAAACTTCAAATTGGAGGCTAGAATTTTGAAGCTCTGACTCACATAATCTGGGCACATGGCCCGGAGAAAACAGTCCTTGGAGAAGGACATCATGCTTGGAAGGGTGAAGGGACAGCGCAGGAAATGAAGACCCCTGATGAGATGGCTTGATATAGTGACTGGGGTATTGGGAGTTGGTGTTTTATAATTAGTGAAACTGACTCAGGACAGGTAGGGTTCTGAGCTGCTTTACATAGGATAACAGTCAAGTTGATAGCACATAGCAACATTAAGATGTTCCCTATTGGTTCAACAGTGATAAAAACTCCTAATTGAAGATTGTGAGTATCTATAAATACCTAGCTTCATGATTGGTGTGTCAAAATGTATGTCGTGGGCAGTAAATCATGAAAGTTTTCAGGAAAACATGATAGCTTGTATTGAAGTTGCCAGTTACCACTAGAGCAAAACAAAACACTATGGTACTTTTAAAGGATTTTTAAAAAAATTTTATACATTCAATGATTTTTTCATTGCCAATATCTTTATTTAATCACAGACTCCATTATTGAGGCCCCAAAATTCTTTTTTTTTCCAGTGTATGTATTTTTGTTTTGTTTTTATATTCCCTTTATTTTCGTAATTTTTATTTCACATTTGTAGAAGAATTTAATGAAACAACATATGAGCAAGAGCCTATGGTGATGAAGGAAGACGTTCAAACTGCTTTGAAAGAATTGGCTAAGAATAAGGCCCCAGGAATTGATGGTATACCAATTGACTATTTCAACTAACAGATGCTGCCGTAGATGTGCTTGCCAAGTTGTGCCAAGAAATCTGGAGAACAACCACTTGGCCAACTGACTGGAAGCGATCTGTATTTGTTCCCATTCCAAAGGAGGGTGACCCAACAGAGTGTGGAAACTATAGAGCAATATCATTAATTTCACATGCAAGCAAGATTCTGCTGAAGATTATCCAAAAATGACTGGAACAGCATATCAACAGAGAACTGCCAGAAGTGCAGGCTGGGTTTAGAAGGGGTTGTGGTACTACGGATATTGTAGCTAATGTTAGATGGATCTCAGCTGAAAGCAGGGAATACCAGAAGAATGTCTATCTTTGTTTCATTGATTACGCAAAGGCATTTGACTGTGTGGATCATAACAAACTGTGACTAACTAAGAAGAATGGGAATCCCAGAACACTTGATCATGTTAATGTGAACCCTATACTTGGATCAAGAAGCAGTTCTCAAAACAGAGCAAGGAAACACTGCATGTTTCAAAATTGGCAAGGGTGTATGCCAGGGATATATCCTATCTCTATACCTTTTCAATCTTCATACAGAGCAGATTATCTGGGAGGTTGGGCTCTATGAGGAGAAATGTGGCATCACGATCAGAGAAAGACTCATCAACAATCTGCATTATGCAGCTGACAAAACCCTGCTTGCTGAAACTGAGGAGGACCTGAAGCACTTGCTATGGAAGGTCAGGGACTGCAGACTTCAGTATGGATTGAGGCTCAATGTCAATAAAGCGAAGATTCTCACCACTGGGCCTATTAGTAGTATCATGATGGATGGTGAAGAGATTGAGATAGTTCAGATTTGGTTTGATTGGCTCCACAGTCAACACTCTTGGTAGCAGAAGCCAGGAAATTAAATGATGTATTTCAATGGGAAAGTCTGCAGTTAGAGACCTCTCTAAATTGCTGAAGTGCAATGAAGTAAGTCTGAAGACTAAGGTTCACCTGCTACATGCCTTGGTCTTTGCAATATCTTGCTATGCATCAGAGAGCTGGCCAATGACTAGGGATGATAGAAGGGAGGTGGTGCCCTTGAGCTGTGATGTTGCAGAAGAGTATTGAATATACCATGGACTGCTAAGAAAAGGAACAGATTTGTCATGGAGAGGGTGAAGCCAGTCTGCTCCTTGGAGGCAAGGATTCTGAAGCTTCATCTGACATACTTTGGACATGTTGCAAGAAGAGATAAATCCTTGCAGAGGGCTTGCTTGGTAGGGTGGAGGGACAGTGTAGGACAGGAAGACCCTCAATGAGATGAATTAATTCAGTAATTACTGGGGTTATGGGGGTAGATGTGTTGGAGATAGTGAAATTGGCACAAGATAGGGCAGAATATAGGACTGTTGTACATAGGTTTGCTATGAGTCACAGGCAACTCAATGGCACATAACAGCAACAACTTACAAAATTTGTACAAATATTATTTACATTTTCTTTCCTTGGCATGTGTTCCATACAAACATTTCCATACTCTGTGTTTTATAAAATTGATCCCCATTGAACTATGCTCACTGTTACCCTATCTTTTTAGGTCCCCTCTGGAACATTCCCATTTCCTTTACCCTCTCCTTCCATTCACCACATTTTTGACCCAGTGATTTCCTGTCTGCCGACCCTCATCCCTTCTGCCTTCTCCCTTTCTTCCACTGAGACTTCACACAGGTTTCAATAGTTATAAAGGAAAAATTCTTATCTGATAAGGGTACAGAATTAATATTTGTCCCAACATCCCAGTTCCGTGAAGTAATTAATTCTTCAAGTCTGTAAAAGTCTCCGATATCTGCTAAAGATATTTCAGCACAAATGCACCAAATGGTTATAAAAGTCCAGTGGCAAAGCTACTTTCATAATAGCCCAGACTTATTTCCAGGAATTTTCTAGTTTAAGACCCCTTCCGTAACGACAAACCTATTAATTTCACGGACTGCATAACTATCTGCTCAAATAGGTAGACTATAAGAACCTTGTGGGTTCAGAGTGATTTTCCAGTCATATTAAAAAGTTGAAATATTTTACATTTCACAACAAATTGTCACCTTTTGGAAAAAGCCATGATGGAGATTTAAATATTGCACAGTGTAGTTGAAGTATCCCAAAAGAAAACTTTATATTCTTCAAAGACTTGTGGGTCTGTGACTTATGTGAGAATGAGAGGTTATTTAAAAGCTTGAGGTGTTTTATTGTGAAAACACAAGTCAAAATTTGATTGACAAAATGTAGGAGATTTTCTATTTGTAAAAGTTGGGAGCTCTGGTGTCAAGAAACTGTGCTACAGTGTTGAAGGCACGTGGCTCGAATCCACCAGTTGCTACTCAGGAAAAGGTTGATCAATCTCCTCTTGGTAGATAACTGCCTCTAAAAACCCACCCAAGGGTCAGTTCTGGGTTGGTTCCAACTGATGATACATGACACCAATAACAGCAACATTTATAAAAGTAAAACCCAATTAAGACATTAGAAATTGGTCCATCTGTTTTGTTTAGGTATGGTCTTGCTATACTGTATTATTTGACACCAGATTAATTAGTCTAATGTGATGCTTAATAGGGGTATCACACTAATTTGTCCCTGACAAGTAAATTCTGTTATTTGATTTTTTTTCAAACTTATGATACCATTCCTTCATTTACTCCTAGGAGCTCATTTTGATGTTAGTAATATTGCTAATTATGTGTTCAAAGTACGTCAACAGCAGAGGTCTTTAAAGATTTAAAGTCTGTACAATAAATCTTGTGAAGGGGTGTGTCCTCTCATATTATTCTTACAGCGTAAATAGAATATAGCTGCTCATCATTGAATTAATTAATAAATTTAATGAACCTACTCTAAAAATATAATTTTCAAAGGTCCTTGGATATTTTCCTCTATTGTATAAGACACCACTTTAACCACTCAACTTTACTTGAATCATGAGGTTCAAATTTTTCTCAACTTACAAAAACAGATCATCACAACTACTACCAGCTGTTCCAATGATACATTGAATTCAGGCTCTAACCATGATATCTTCATATTAATAAATTATGTTAAATGCCATATTACAGCATCTTCATAATTTATCTATTCCTATTTCTATTTTCCAGGTTTATACTAATACGTAGTGGCAAAATCTTATAGCTCACAAAACTCTGTTACAACTGATTTCCATAAGACTGATTTTACATTTAGTCTGGGCTTTTAAAAAATTAGAAATATTAAGAACAGAATTTGAGAATAGTACGCATTCCCCTAAAACTGAGAAAGTAGGTTGTAGAAGGGATAGTTGAAAAATAAAGGAATTTTCACCCAGTCAATCTTAGAGAATAAATATTTCCAACCACTAAAATGACACTGTTAACAGGGAGTTGAAAGAGAATTCTATGGAATGTGTTTGCTGTTCTCTAAGAATCTGGGTGTTAGAGATATCTGCCTTCCTGTGTAGTATATGTGTGTCCCCCCCCCAGTTTTCATATATTCCATTGCTATAGATATACTACATAATAGAATAATGACAGTATATATTTTTTATCAGTTGCACAGCTTATTTTAATAAAAAATGAATTTGTATGTTGTTAGCCTATTTGGTGATTGAATCTTCTTGAATTTTCTTAATCAAATGCTATTGTGCTATTTTGGGAACTGGGGCCTCTGTCCCCTGCTGTCACTTGTTCATGAAACTGGGTTTATCTTGACCGTGGTGTGACATATTCAAACAAGCCTATAGGGGCCATCTTGCTCATGGAGGTCACAACACTCTTGCACAATGAGTACATGCCACTTGTCAATGTGGTACATTCCCTGCTGCTAGACCTTGAGTTAGCTCTGCCAATGGGCCCCCTCTATCTTTGCATGGTCAAGGAATGAGGGGAGATCTAGCAATTGAGTGGTGAGTTCTCCTATGGATTGTGGAGTGGGCTGAGTCAGGGCTCCATTGGAGAACCTGGCTAGTGACATATTCAGAGGTGAGGGCTGGGACTGGGCTGGGGGCTGCAGAGTATGAGGCAAACCAAGAGGTGTGAAGGTGAAAGGCAAGCTTTGTTAAGGCACATGTGGATGTGGGCATTCTGCAGGTAATACTGCTGGATCTTCTGCTGGATGAGCTTGTGTTTATTTGGTGGTGAGACAGAATATCATGGAGTAGTTGTTCTGGAGGCAGTATTTGGCATGTTAGCAGCAGAGGGTAATGAACTGTGTGCAGGCATGGCAGCCACGTTTAGCCTTAAGCTTTCATCTTCCAGGAGAGCAGAAAGGAGCAATTGCTTGCTTGGCACGAGTAGGCATGCAATGCAGTGCCTGACTTTCTGAAGCCGTAACTCATGAACTCTCTTTGGTTTCAGCTGGCCTTGGATGCTGCCCTTCTTACCTATCGTGTGGCTATAACTCTTAAAGCAGTTGACACACAGATGTAGTCCTTAGGACTTTTCACTGTTTGCCAAGACAGGCAGCCCAAAAGGTTGATTGAATGTCAAAATAGACTTGGTCCTTTGGGAATGGTTAAATGGCCTGAGAGGCTTTCTGAGAAGACTCTTATAACCAGAAGTGGCTGCAACTTGATCACCAACAGCTTTGATTTGAGGCCTTAGATTTCAGAAAGCACTTAAGGGGTGTTAAGAACCAGTTATTTGGGTTAGTGCCAGTAGTTTATGGTATTCCCTGGAGGACAGACTTCAAGTAAAACTGGAAATGAAAGTTTGAGATAATCTTAATGACAGTATTTTAAGAAAAAATTTCTATAGATATTGTTTACAATATTCATTCATCTAATAGACTAATCACTTGCCATTTAATTAAACATGTATTCTTATGTCATTTATTATCAATACAACTTTAATCTGCACTGAATTTTATTAATTTGTGAATAATTAGACTTGTGTAAATTTAATTACATTAAATAAGTGTATTGCATTCAGTAAATTTGTGAGTACAAAAAGGCATTTATGTGTTTATAAAAAATAATTGGATTTTCATATATTTATATCAGTGAAAGTACTGCATTAATTTTTCTCTTCCTAGATTGGCCTCTCTTTATCTCCTAGAAAATAAATTGAATATTTTAACTTACTTTGTTGTTGTTGTTATGTGTCATCGAGTCATTTGCGACTCATAGCTTCCCTAGGTACGAGAGCTCTAAACATGTTCTATCCTGTGCCAACCTAGCCATCTCAAATGCACGTATTCCCACCACTCCAGCCACAGAAGAATCGATCCATCTCATCAAAGGTCTTCCTCTCCTTCGCCGTCCCTCCACTCTGCCAAACATGATGTCCCTCTCCAAGGACCAGTCCCTTCTTGCAACATGCCCAAAGTATGTCAGACAAAGCTTTAGAATCCTTGACTCCAAGGAGCATTCTGGCTTCACCTTCTCCAGGACAAACCTGTTTGTTCTCCTAGCAGTCCATAGTATATTCAACACTCTTCTCCAGCACCACAGCTCAAAGGCATCAATTCTCCTCCTATCAACCCTATTCACTGTCCAACTCTCTTATGCATAGCATGTAATTGCAAAAATAATAGCCTGGATCAGGCGCACCTTAGTATCCAGCCTGACGTCATTGCTTTTCAGTACTCTTGAGAGGTCCCTCACAGGTGACTTTCCCAATGCAATTTGTCTCTTGATTTCCTGGCTGCTGTTACCAAGAGGGTTGATTGTGGAGCCAAGCAAACTAAAACTGCTAAATCTCTCGATCTCTTCACCATCCATACTGATGCTGCCAATTGACCCAGTGGTGAGAATATTTGTTTTCTTGATATTGTGCTTCAATTCATATTGAATACTGCAGTCCTTGACCTTCTGCAACAAGTGCTTCAGGTCCTCCTCAGTTTCAGCTAGCATGGTTGTGTCATCTACATAACGCAGGTTGTTGATAACTTTTCCACCAATCCTGATGCCACATTCCTCCTCATACAGCCCAGCGTCTCAGATGATCTGTTCTGCATATAGATTGAAGAGGTATGGAGACAGAATACATCCCTGACGTGCTCCCTTCTTGATTTTGAACCATGTAGTGTCTCCTTGCTCTCTTCTGACAACTGCCTCTTGGTCCCAGTATAGGTTTCACATTAGCACAATCAAATGTTCTGGGATTCCCATTCTTCTCAGAGTCAGCCACAGCTTGTTGTGATCCACACAGTCAAAAGCCTTTGCATAGACAATGAAGCACAGATAGACATTCCTCTGGTCTTCTCTGCTTTCAACCAAGATCCATCTGACATTAGCTATAATATTCCTAGTACCATGGCCTCTTCTAAATCCAGGCTGCATGTCCAGATGGCATCATAGGAAGACAAAACAAAGTATTAGCAATGAAATGTGCAAGGAGCTGAAATCAGAAAATCAAAAAGGTCAAACTTGCTGAAGGAACTGAAGAACAAATTCAAACTGAAGAACAATTAAAGTTGCAATACTTAAGGATGCTTTGGGCAGAATATTAAATGTTCCAGTAAGCAATAAAATAAGATGGAAAGAGTATACTGATTCACTGTATTAAAAGGAATTGGTGAACACAGAAGTATTTAATTAAACAATATATGAGCAAGAGCCTGTGGTCATGAAGGGAGAAGTTCAGGATATTCTGAAAGAATGGGCATAAAACAAGGCCCCAGGAATTGATGGCATAACGCTTGACATATTTCAACAAACAGACGTTGCCCTGGATGTTCTCACTGAGTTGTGCCAAAAAATCTGGAGGACAATCAACTGGCCAAATGACTGGAAGAGATCATATTTGTTTATTGAAAAGGCAATACCTTTATATTTAATGATTATAAAGAATTTAGAGAAGTTTGTCACAGAAATTACGTTTAAAAATAGAGATAACGATGCTGTTGTTATTGTTATAAGTCTTCAAGTCGCCTGCAACACATAGTGACCCTACGGACAGCAGCTCTAAACCCTAACCTGTCCTGAGCCAGCCTCACTAATTCTGACACGCCAACACTCATTGTTGCAGTCACTCTATCAATCCATCTCATCTGGGGACTTCCTCTCCTGCGCTGTCCCTCCACCCTTCCAAGCATGATGTCCTTTTCCAAGGACAAGTCTCTCCTGTCCACATGCCCAAAGCATGTGAGATGGAGCTTCAAAATCCTAGCTTCCAAGGAAAGACTTGTTTTCACCTTCTCCAAGACCGATATATTTGTTTTCTTGGCAGTCCATAGGATGTTCTAGCCTCTTCTCCAGCACCCCAATTCAAAGATATTGATTCTTCTTCTGTCATCCTTAGTCATTGTCCAAGTCTCTGAAGCATACATAACAAGTAATTGTGAAGACCATGGCCTTGATTAGGCACATCTTAGTCTCTAGACTGACATCATTACTTTTCAGCACTCTGGAGAGGTCCCTGACAGCAGATTTTCTCAGTGCAATTCATCTTTAGATTTCCTGATTGCTGGTGTTAAGAGTTGAGGTTGTGGAGCCAAGCCAGCTATAGTTGTTAACAACCTCAATCTCTTCATCTATCATGGTACATACTGCCAGTTTGCCCAGTGGTGAGAATCTTTGTCTTCTTGATGTTAAGCTTCAATACTTATTGAAGACTACAGTCCTTGACCTTCTGCAGCAAGCACTTCAAGTCTTCTTCAGTTTCAGCAAGCAAGGTTGATAGAGATATTTAAAGTGTTATTTCTGGAGAACATCTTGATGAGATAAATCTTTCCTGTTCCTTTGTTAATGGAAACTTTTAGTTTGAACATATAGAAAGTTCCTGAAAGTCTTCTGCTAATATGATTTTAAACTAGAGTATTTTGCTCTAGCTCATGTTGACTTCACTTCTTTATATTTATGGATGTATATGCTCCTACCAGAAGATAATAATTCCATTCTGCCAGTAAGCTCATATTTTCAGCAAGAACATTATTATTTAATATGTTTTAATTATTTATTCAAAAATCTTTTTTGCATTTATATTAACTTATGAACAGAAGAATGTGTAATCCATCCTGTTTTCATTGTACATAATTCTCAAGTTCTGTTTTATGTGTTAAAATTGCAGGCTTAATGGTAAGATTATTTACACCATCATTTCAGTTTTTTATTAAATTTCTTTTTCTTCACATATACTTCTGAGAAATGACTTGTAGGTATAGATATTTATGAACAAAAGTAAATAAGATAATATCTTGTGGTATTTTTCCTTCCTTCCTTTCTTTTTTTTTTTTTGAGAGCATCTTTTGAGTTACCAGTGTAACTCACACTGGAAAGATAAAAGTTTTTCTCAATAGCAAAATTGCTTGTAGTTCTGGATAGAAACTTTCTTAAGAAAACAAAAATAGGGTTTTTTTTATATTTATACAAGATTTTTAGAATAAATCCTCTTACAAAATATGTACAGGCTATTGTGTATCTTTGACTTGTAAGTAAAAAGTCTTGAAAAAGGTTGTACAGATTCAGCTCAGTGGGAGATCATTGCTTTGCATGGGCTTTCATTCTCTATATATTCACATCTGAGTTTTCAACCATTATTTTTGTAAAAAAGATACAAATGTAACTTTTAAGGAAAGGACACAATCTACCAGGAAGCCATGGTAAAGCACTTTTACTAACACACTAAAATGCTAAATTAGTACTGAATCCCAAAGTTAAATCCTTTGTTATTCCAATGTAAATGGGCAATGTGTTTTCTCATTGCATACATTAAGAAACCAAAGAAAATACCCTACTTTTTTGAATCAATCTAGATTTTAAGAAAGATTTTGTATGATAATTGAAAAAAAGAAAAGAAATCTTGACCTAATTTACCAATATTTCTTTTGATGGTTTTATTCAAATAACTGATTCATGTTGTACCTAAATATATTTGAGCAAATTTTGTTCTGTTAATATTAAATTGAATAGTTCCAAAATTAAGAATAGGTGTATGCTGTTGTTTCTAATTACCATCAAGTCAGAAACTGCTCATGGCTGACTCTCTGGCAGGTTTGCAGAGGCAGTAAACCACACAAGAGGAGGCTATTCATTTTTCTTCTCTTGGGTGGCTGGTGGATTTTGACTGTGTGCATTCAGATTAGCAGTGAAGCACTTTACCACTAGGCCACCTGATATTTCTAGTATGTGTATATTTAAATAATATGAGGTGGATTGATTCAGTGACTGGGGTAATAGGGTTAGGTGTGTTGGAGACAGTGAGACTGGTACAGGATAGAGCAGAGTTTATGGCTGTTGAGTCGCAGGTGACTCGATGGCACGTAATTAAAACACACAACAATTTGAGATTAAGAATTTAATTAAAATAAAAAGAATTCTTTCAGAGTTGCTTGTCCTTTCCTTTATTAGTCACATCAAATAGTTTTACAAAATGAAAGGTGTCGCCTTAAATACAAAGAGGGTTCTTGCAAAAGTATAGATGCAGGAGAAAAAAATTACTAGTATGACTAAATAGGTGAAGCAAGGGCGATTTTTAAAACAAAACGGTATTCTAGTATTTATAATCATGGATATGTTATAGTAGGATAGCTTAGAACTGTACAACAGAATGGTTAAACTCTGAAGCAAACTATTGACTTTCACTAATGATAGTATATAAATGTTTGCTAATCATAATGAACGCACCATGGTGATACAGTTAATGATAAGGGAAATTGTGTGAGAAGAAAATGGGGGGAACATCAATGATGAATGACTTTTCTACTGAATTTTTCTGCAAATATAAACGTCTCTAAAAACACAGCGTCTAATTGTGAAAAAAATTTTCTTTTTTTATTGCTCACTTATTTGCTTTTTGTTTTCTGATTCATCTTTTAGTACCTGAGCAGTAACTTGAAAAGGAAAACTACTGCATAATCATGGTCATGACTCACAGTAGATGAATTTCCATAAGTATGCATCAAATGTGGGAGAAGGATGGGCAATCTCCTCCCATGAGATTGAATGCCTCTGAAAACCTGCTGGAGGATCAAGGATGAGTTGGATCTGACTCTGAAGCACACAACAACAACAACAATGTATCAAATATCTGGGAGAAAGTTCCCCTTACTCTTCCAGACTAGTATTTAAATTCTTGAATTTTCAGAAGGTATGAACTCTCTCATACAGTTGAAAGAAGAAAAGTGTTAAGTGGCCAAATTTTCGTTTTACCTGGATACACAATTAACACTCAGCCTACCAGCAGTTAAGAAATAAAAAGAAGTGTTGCATTGGGAGTGGGGTGGGTGGTGGAGTATACTGTCAAAGACCTCTCCACCAGTATCTGTTTAAAGACTAAGTTACTGTGAGGGAAATCAGAATTTTCAATTGTTTTATCTGCATCTGAAAGTGGGCAATGAATGAGGATAACAGAAAACTGAATATGTGTATTTTTATTGAGGTGTTGGGCAAGAGTACTGAATACCAAATGGATTGCCAAAAGAACAAACAACTATTTTAGAGAAAATAAAATCTGAGTGTTTCATAGAGGCAAAGATGGTTAAATTTTATCTCATATACTTTGGGTACATTATCAGGGGGAACCAGTCCTTTAATTATTTCCAGTGGAGTCAGGATACAGAATTAGTTACTGGGTATCACAAGCTATTAGTCACTATATACTTCAGCAACAAGACTTTGAAGAAGCAATGAGTATTCCCTGAAAGCAGGAAAATAGATCTGTTGTTATGTTCCATCGAGTTGTTTGCAACTCATAGCGACCCTATGTACAACAGCCCTAAACCCTGCACTATCCTGTGCCAATCGCACTGTCTCTGACACTCCCATCCCGATTACCCCAGTCACTGAATCAATCCACCTCATAGAGGGTCTTCCCCTGCTGTCCTGTCCCTCCATCCTCCCAAGAATGATGTCCCTCTCCAATGACCTCTCCTTCCTTACAACATGTCCAAAGTATGTCAGACGAAGCCTCAGAATCCTTGCCTCCAAGGAGTAGCCTGGTGTAACCCTCTCCAGGATGAATCTGTTTGTTTTCTTGTCAGTTCAGGGTACATTCAATACTCTTCTCCAGCACCACAGCTCAAAGGCGTCAATTCTCCTTCTATCCTCCCTAGTCATTGTCCAACTCTCTGATGCATAACAAGTGATTGCAAAGACCATGGCCTGTATCAGGCGCACCTTAGTCTCTACAGAGACACCGTTGCTCTTGAGTACTTTAGAGAGGTCCCTAAGAGCAGACTTTCCCATCGCAATATATTTTTTTATTTCCTGGCTGCTGGTGCCAAGAGTGTTGACCTTGGAGCCAGGCAGACTAAAGTTGTTAACATTCTCAATCGCTTCACCATCCATCCTGATGCTGCCAATTGGTCCAGTGGTGATAATCTTTGTCTTCTTGACATTGAGCCTCAATCCATATTGAAGGCTGCAGTCCTTGACACTCTGCAGCAGCAAGCATTTCAGGTCACCTCACTTTGAGCAAGCAGGGTTGTATCATCTGCATAACGCAGATTGTTAATAGATCTTGACACCAATCTTGACACCACACTTCTCCTCATAGAGCCCAGCCTCTCGGATAATCTGTTACGCATACATGTTGAAAAGGTATGGAGATAGGATACAACCCTGGCGTACGCCCTTCCCAATTTTGAACTATGCAGTGTTCCTTTGCTCTGTCCTGAAGACTGCTTCCTGGTCCAAGTATAAGTTTCTGCCCAAATCATTCTTAAGTATTAGAATTCAAGGGTTTTATTTGCCAGATCTCAACTGGATAAAGTGTCTTTTCCTCTGATGATTTAGGATTGTTTTTTTCTACTTTTTCACTGATTTATGGCTTTTTTTAACCTCTAAACATTATTTAATTATCTAGAATACCAATTTGTGAGGATAAACTCTATTTGTGAGGGAGAGTAAAGAACGCAGGTAGCTTTTGAGCTGAGGAACGGCTCTGATTTTGGGTAAAAGCTGGTAGTCAGCAGCTTTCTGGTCAACTTTGTTATCTAGTATTTCTCCTTTTCTGTGTCAAAAATCTCATCCTCCTGGTGACTTGACTTCCCCAGCTTCTTCTTCTTAAAGTAAGCATCATAAGATACTTTGGAATTTTGATTCCACTAATGTCAACTTTAGTGCAGGTGGCAATGACAAATTTTTGGTGTGTTCACTACAGAGGAACTTGATTGAGGGTCAGAGGCTGGGTCACAAGGAGCAAACCACCGTTTAGCTGCTTCAGGAAAGCCATTATCTTGCCCCTGTGGCGCCCTGTGAGGATGATGAGCACAGTCCTGGGGGTGATGCTCGCTCATAGCCTCCTGCTGACTGAAGGGCTTTTTGCCGTGGCTCAGCAGCTTCTGAGGCACGTCTTCAGTAGGGTAATACCTGGGCATTTTTTCAGTTTCATCACTCAGGTACCCACATTCTTGTCGCCACCTACTGGTTTTGTGACAGTAGCAAGAACCTTCTCCTTCTTCTTTTCAACCCTTGGACTTAGTGATCGAGTACTTCCTCTTGTACATGGCCTTCCTGGAATACATGACCGACAGGGAATACCTGCCAGTTCCCCAGACTAGGACAGGGTTGCGGCTGCAGTAGGGTTTTCCCCTTCTTGGGTGTTTTGCCTGTGTCCTTGGGCTTGGCTTTTTTAGCTCTGCCACTCTCATCTGCCTTCTTGGCTTCAGGCTTGGCCTCAGACTTCTTCTCCTTGGGGTCTACCTTTTCACTAACCATCTTGCAATATGGGGAAAAGAACTAAGAAGGCAGCTTCCCTGATTTGTTGCCTTTAATTTAAGACACAACTTGTTGTAATCCATACAATCAAGTGCCTTTGTACAGTCATTACAACACAAGTAGACATTCTTGTGGTATTATACACTTTCAGTCAGGATCCTTCTGACATCAGTAATAATATCTCTGGTGTCATGACCTTTTCTAAATCCTGCTTGATTTCTGGAAATTCCCTATCTATGTTGTTCACAGCTTTTGTTTGCTTGGCTCCACAATCAACACTCTTGGCACCAGCAGCTAGGAAATTAAAAGACATATTGTGATGGGAGAGTCTGCTGTTAGGGACCTTTCCAAAGTTCTGAAGAGCAATGATGTCTCTCTGGAGACTAAGGTGCATCTGACAGAGGCCATGGCCTTTGCAATCACTTGTTATGCATCAGAGAGTTGAACAATGACTAGGGAGGGTAGAAAGAGAATTGATGTATTTGAGTTGTGGTGCTGGAGTAGAGTATTGAGGGGTACGAAGGACTGCTAGGAAAACAGATTCATCCTGGAGAGGGTTAAACAGGTTGGCTACTTGGAGTCAAGAATTCTGAGACTCCATCTAACATCCTTTGGACTTGTAAGGAGGGCGAGGTCCTTGGAGAGGGACATCATGTTTGGGAGGGTGGAGGGACAGTGCAGGAGGGGAAGGCCCTCTATGAAGTGGATTGGGTCAGTAACTGGGGGAATTGGGATGTGTATATCAGAGACAGTGAGATTGGCACAAGACAGCAGAGTTTAGGGCTGTTGTACATAGGGTCCCTATGAGTCTTAAACAACTTGATGGCACATAACAATAACAATATGTACTAGCCACTTTTAATGACCTTCACCAGTATTTTGCTTGCATGTGATATGAATGATATTATTCAATAGTTTCCAAATTCTGTTGGATCATCTTTATTAAAAAAAAACCCAAAAAAACCAAATGTGGAGCTCCTCCAATCCATTGGCCACACAGCTATCCTCAAATTCTCCGGCATTGACTGGTGAGCACATCTAAGGCTCCATCTGTGATTTGAAAAAATCAATTGGTATACATTGATTCCTAGGGCCTAATTTTGGCCAATGACTTCAATGTAGCTTTCTTTTCCTCCTTCATTACCACTGACTCCCATGGTCCTTCCTGAAATATTTCAGTGTCCATAGATCAGGTGGTTTGTTTGTCTTGTTTCTTGGGTTTTTTGTTTGTTTGTTTGTTGTTTTTTTTTTTTGTGTGTGTGTGTGTGGTTTTTTGGGGATTTTTGTTTGTTTGTTTTGTTTTTTTTTCAGTGACTCTATGTGTTCCCTTCAATACTTCAAGTTGAGGTTTAAGTTTGTTTATCAATTTTCTCAGCTTGCTTCAGACCAAGTTCTTCACTTTTTGGTTTTCAATTCCAACTCTGCACATTTCATTCAAATGCTTTGCTTTGTCCTCTCGAGTTGCCCTTTGTGATCTTCTGTTAAGCTCTTTTACTTCAGCATGTTTTCCTTAGCTTCTTGACTCTCTGGTGCAATTTTTAGAGTCTCTTTTGACATCTATTTTGGTATTTTCTTTCTCTTCTCCTTTGTAATGGTTGTTTGCTCTCTTTATGAATGGTATTCTTGATATCATTTCACAATTCAACCAGTCTTTGATCATTGGTGTTCAAGGTCTTAAATTTATTCCTAAAATAATCTTGAAAAGTAAATTGAAAAACTTATCTTGAAATTCAGATGAAATAGATTCAAGATTACATTTTTACTCTCGTGGACTTATTATTGATGTCTTTGAGTTGTGGTGTTGGGGAAGAGTCTAAACAGCCATGGACTGTCAAAAGAGCAAATATGTCTTGAAGAGGGTGCAGTCAAAGTACTCTTTGGAGGCAAGGATGATGAGGCTTTGCCTCACACATTTTGGGCATGTTGATAGAAGGGGCTATTCCTTGGAAAGGGACATGATGCTTGGAAGTGTGGAGGATCAACAAAGGAGAGTAAGACACTCATCCAAGTAGATTGACAAGGCAACTGTCATAATGGACTCTAGTGTATCAAGAAATATGAAGATGGAACAGGCTAGGATGGGGTTAAGATCCATTGTTCATTGTGTTTCTGTGAGTTGTACTTGACTCAATGTCCCCTAAAAACAACCACCACATAGAGTTCTTTACTACAAGTGAGTTAAAATTACCATCAACTAAATTTTCTTCAAAACATGATGCCTTTAGGGAACTGTCATGTCAAATTTGCCCTCCAAAGTCTCAATTCCAGATACTGCACCAAAAAAGTTTTCATAACACAATTTTATTTATTACATTGAAAATCAAAGAACACGTAGGTTGATTAAAGTACATAATATTCTGGTTGCTAACCAAAAGTTCAATTGTGTAAAATTTAAAGTTACTTTGATAAGAAAACCTTTGTGATCTCTTCCGATAATGATACAGCCTCAGAAACCTATAGGGGATACTATGAGAACAAATCAAATGGATAAAAATCAAATGGATAGCAGTGGATGGTGGTGAATAACAGTTCAGTTATATTTTAAAAAAATATAGAAGTAAATTGGAATGAATGATCTTTTAAATAACTTACATAATAACAACTACAAAATAAAAATAGTTTGTACATACAATTTCCAATTAGTAATGGATGTTTACAGCTAACAAGTAGTTGTCATTCTTCTTCTTATTATTTCACTTTGCATATATTAAAAATAAAATTCTTTTATAAACACACAATTATTTTTAAATGTTTATCTAAAATTTATAATTTATCTTAATTATTAGTGCTGTAAAGGTAATATACCACAAATTCTTCACTTCAATATGATAAAATTGTTAAACAACGTGGATACATTGAAGATGGATGGAAAATTACACTTTGCAACAACAGAGTCACTGTTAGGCTATTTTAGAAGAGTTCAAAGACAGTTGTAACATCTATAGTCATCAAGTCATTGATAATTCGTAGAGCCCCTCTACATGGTCTCAATGGCTGTAAAGAGAAGACCATTCATCTATGTCTAATGGAGTTATGTTAGAATAGAACCATCAGCTTTTCATTTAACTATCCAATATGTTATGGAAATGCTAAATTCTGGTAACTTTAGTAATTATCTTAATCATTCTTAGGGTTTTCAATGGCCTGTGATTTCAGAATGTATGGTCAGATCTGCTTCCCAGTCTGTTGATTTGTTGTTCTTTTTTGTTTAGTGTGTGTGTTTGTGTGTGTGTGTGTGTGAGTGTGTACCATCAAATCTGATCTGACTGGTACAGAAGGAGATTGCCCCTCCTTCTTCAGCAGAGCATCAGGTGGATTCGAACTGTTCACCTCTGGGATTGTACTGTTGCTTCTTGCCACGAGGCCACCAGCGCTCCCTCACAGTCTGTTTTTATATAGGAGCTCCTCAGCAGTTTGTCCATCATTGGTGTTCCTTCTGGCATTTGACATACCAGTGACATACCTTCCAGCATCACAGCAACTCATAAGTTATAATAGTATAGCAGACTGACAAACAAGTGCTATACTTGTAAGAAACGACACAAAAATGATCTGGTACTGAAGAAGAATACCGAATATCCCATAGATTGTTAAAAGAGCAATCAGGTATATCTTGGAAAAGGTACACCCAGATTGCTTTTTGGAGGCAAAGATGAGGAAACTTTTCTCATATTTTGGACATGTTACTAGAAGAGGTTATTCCTTGGAAAGGCATATCATGTTTGGAAAGGTGGAAGGTCAAAGACAAAGAGGAAGACTCCCATTGAAATGGATGGTGACTGCAACAATGGACTCAAATTTATCAGAGATGGTGAAGACAGCTCAGGGCAGGAGAGTGTTCAGATCTGTTATTCACAGGGTCACTGTGAGTAACACTTAACAGCACCCAGAAAAACAAAGAAGTGAACAGAAGCTCTGGTGGCTTAGTGGTAAGGAGTTGCAATGCAAATCAAAGACAAACTGAATCCACAAGGTGCTGCATGGGAGAAAATGGGCAAACACTTCATCTATAATTCACTGCCTCTGAGACCTTACTGAAGGATCAGCTGTGAGTCAGTTCTAAATCAATAGAACATAACAATATAGCAGTTATAATTTTAAGACTTCATTATTGATTTATTTGTATTGATTAACAGAATGAATAATTGATGTTTGAGCATATATGATTGTTGTTGTTATGTACTATCAAGTTGCTTGCGACTCATAGAACTCCTATGTACAGTAGCCCTGAAACGTGCTCTATCCTGTGCTAACTTTATCGTCTCTAACACATCTCCCTCATTATTCCAGTCACTGAATACATCCATCTCATCAGTGGTCTTCCTCTCTTGTGCTGTCCCTTCACCTTTCTAAGCATGACGTCCTTCTCCAAGGACTGGTCCCTCCTTGCAACATGCCCAAAGTATGTTAGATGAAGCTTCAGAATCCTTGCCTCCAAGAAGCACCCTGTTTCATTCTCTCCAGGATGAAGCTATTTGTTCTCCTAACAGTCCATGATATATTCAACACTCTTCTCCAGCGCCACAGCTCAAAGGAATCAATTCATCCCTAGTCATTGTCCAGCTCTCTGACACATAGCAAGCATTTGCAAATACTATGGCCTGGATCAGGTGTTTCTTAGTCTCCAGCCTGATGTCATTGCTCTTCAGTACTCTGGAGACATCCCTGGCAGTCATATTTCCCAATCAATTCATATCTTAATTTCCTCTCTACTGATACCAAGAGTTTTGATTCCGGAGCCAAGCAAACTAAAGCTGTTAACAATTTCAATCTCTTCAGGAAGAGAACATATTCTACGACTTAATGAATTTACAAATTTCCATATATCTTTAAAACTTTCAAGAACAAAACAGGAGGCTCTGAAGGAAGAAAAAACAATGAGGGAAAGGTGTGTAAGAACAGACATCAAGGCAAGCAAGAGGCAGAATATTATAATTGGACACCTAAGGTGTCGATTTCATCTGGAAACAGATGCAAGTTGAAGTATAAATATTGCATTGTACTCAACTTGGAAAATGTATCTCTATATGAAATTATTGTGTAATTGAATGACAAGTTCCAAAAAATAGAATTTATTATTGTAGTCTTTGCAATGATTAATTATAATAATAAGTTATTATGAAATAACATTAAATGAAGAAGATATCATTGGGAATGTTGTAGAGAAGTGTCACTTTTCCCCCTTGATTTCATTCTTACTTAATTTTTTACTTCACTCAATTTGAAATCTATTTGTTTTCTATTACTTATGAAATGAGTATAATAATGTATAAATGAGAAACAGGTTAGCTGACTTCCCTTGGGTAATTAAAGCTTATAAGAGACACAAGTACCTAATTATCCAATTTTAAACAATGGTATAGTTGACTGGAATAAGCCTTTCACTTCCTTTAGAAAATAACATCATTTTTTTTTTGGGGGGGAGGAAGGACAGGGAGGAAAATGTGCAACAATGAATGAATGGAAATTCAAGTTCTCTATAAACTTTCATTAAAATCTCAAAATAAAAAGTAATAAAATAACATCATTTTACTAGTTTAGAAAAGTGCAAATGCTACATTGGTGTTTTTAGTTTCACAAACATACATCTTTGATATACTTTTATTCCTTTTTATAGTATATACGATTAGTATTGATGTCAAATTGTGTTTATATAATTCCCTGACAAGTATTCTAAGGTAATCCCAAAATACTGAATTGAGATTTTTTTGAATAAATTTATTGTTTATTACAAGTCACAATAAATTTTCTACCAGGATCTCTATGTCTATATATCTTTATGTCTATCTCTGTATATCCATCTCTATTTATCAGTAGCTCTCTAATCTATCTGCATTTACATTTAAATGTACGTATATCCCAGTCACTCATTACTTTCAGTTCATCTTGACTGTTTGTTCCTTAGATTTCTGACTGCAAAAGTCTGTATAAATTATATATTTCCTCTACTTTGACTCTAGTTGTTAGTTCATATATTTGAATCATAGTAGTATTAACAAGTCTTTTATGCCTATGGATATTACCCTGTTGCTCACAAGTTGTATTCCAAGATGGATTTAGGGATGGTCTTTTAATTATGAATGTGATATTGTTTTTCCTCAAATTTTCATTTCCATTGTAGTAGATCATGTGATTGTCTGACTGAAAATGTCCCATACCAATCCATTTCCTTTCTCCAATGCCTAGTATGTAAATTATTTATGCATCCATTTCTTCCTTAACAATGTCCAACTTTGCTACATTCATACTTCTCACATTCCACGTTCCAATCACTAGTGTCTACTTCCGACTGTTCTTCCTCCTCTGTATTTCCTAGTACAAAGCTCAACCTCTGGTTCTACATCTGCTAATTTAAGTGTGCTCTACTCTTTGTAGGGTTTTAAAAGGCCTGCTATTTCTGACATGAATGGCCAATCCTTCTACTTAACCTGTCTCACTTTGGATGCACAACTTTGGAAGAATATTTTATATACTGAGCATTTTATCAATAGAGCAGATGAAAGACTCTTCCAAGTTACACAGCTAGCAGAATTGGTGTTGGTCCAGCCTTTACCTTCTATGCATGAGTCTTGGTTCTATCCGCCATCTCTGCCCCATCTGTGTCCCCTCTGATTTCTCACATAGCCTCCCCCAAGCAGTACCTTTCACAAGCCTCCTCCCAACTAGACCAGATAGGATGTCTTAGGCCTCTGGCAGCTTCTCCATGCTCATTAGCTCCCTATTCCCCAGTAATGTTGGCTGTCTACACAGGTCCAGAGCAAGGCAGGAACAGCATAGGCACAGACCAACCAAAAGGGAAATGCAGAAACAGAATGGGTCGGGGAGGGCAAGAGTAAAGGGTGGGAGGGAAGGGCTGAAATTCATTATCCAGGGTTAGGCAGTGCACAAGGATCTCACTGTCCAGGAGGCGGACTAGAATGCAAAAGTGGGTAACAAGAATAAAGGATAAGTAATGGAAAAACCTGGACCTGATGACAGAAATGAGGATAGAGATAAAATAATAGAATTAAAAAAAAAAAGAATAATAGAATTTTGTATAATCAATTATTTATTAATTGCAAATAGCTTCTATAAGAATCACAAACAGAAACTATACACATGAACCTTACCTGATAGTCTACACAGGAATCAGGCTGATTATATATGTCTAAAATTAAAGAAACTACGTCAGTTGTGTAAACTAGGACAGATATACATTGTGGAATAGACCATCAACTACTTATAGGAAGTTCAAGCTGAAGATTAAGAAGATTAAAAAAAATCCACAAGAACCAAAATTGTACCTTGAATATATCCCCACTGGATTTAAAAGCCAGCTCAGGAACAGGTTTGAGGTCTTGAACACTAATGAACTACAAGGCATGGGAGGATTTCAAGAATATCATCCATAAAGAATGCAAAGAGAGTGGAAGAAGAAAAGACAGAGATGGATGTCAAAAGAGACTCTGAATATTGTACTAGCACACTAAGAAGTTAAAAGAGCAAAAATTAGAAAACTGAGGAGGTGAACAGAAGAATTCAAAGGGCGTTTAGGAAGACAAAGTATTTTAATGAAATGTTCAAAGAGCTGTAGTCAGAAAATCAAAAGGGACAAACTCGCTTGGTTTTCTTAAGCTGAAAGAACTGAAGAATAGTATCAAGCCTCTAGTGGCAATACTTAAGTATGTTAAGGTGTAATTGGAGTTTATATGTTAAAAATTAGAGAAATCATTTTATATGTTAGCATTAGAGGACTATTTTTGTTCTGATAGCCATTTAAAAAATATATGCCTCAAGAATTTTGGTAATATTATGTTTTGTTAAAGTTTATGTTCCCTAATACAGGCTGACCCAGATTGGTTACCACTCCCTGGCTACCTACTGTATCTGGCCCAGGGCCTGGACACCCATGAGAAGTCAGAAACAATAATGACTCCCAAAGGTGAATAAATTTTAATTGCCTAATACAACAAAATTTGTTTAACCCCCATGCCTAATCTCTATATAAACCCAATCTTTGCTTCCCCTTGGGGTCAGAACAGTTTGGGCAATAGCTGGTATTCCTGACCCCGGTGATAAAGAGGTCTGTCAATTTCCAATATTGTCTGAATGTTTAAATCTCACTTTTCTGCCATAGTAAAGGGTAAAATATCGAATGATCCAGGAAGCATCAAAAGACAATGGAAAGAGTAAACAAAGTCACTGTACCAAAAAGAACAAGTTGACATAGAAGAAAAAAAAAAAGCAACAAAAAACCTCATGAAACAACATATTATCAAAAGGCAATGGTGATGAAGGAAGAAGTTCAAGTTACTATGCAGGAACTGGCTAAAAACAAGGCACAAGAAATTGACGGAATATCAATCGACAAATTTCAACAGACACTATGCTGGATATGCTCGCCAGGCTGTGCCAAGAAATCTGGACTACAACTACTTAACCAACTGACTGGAAGAGATCAACATTTATTCCCATTCCAAAACCAGGGTGACCCAACAGTGTGGAAATAATTGAACAATATCACTAATATCACACACAAGAAAAATCCTAAGGAAAATGATCTAAAAAGTATCCGAACAGTAGATTGACAGAGAACTATCAGAAATACAAACTGTCTGTAGAAGAGTCAGTGACATTAGGGACATCATAGCCAAAGTCAGATGTATATGGGCAAAAAGCAGTACCAGAGTATTAGAAGAATGTCTGTGTTTCATTGACTATGCAAAAGGATTTGAGTGTATAGATCACAAATAATAATGAGTAACACTCAGAAAAATGGGAATCCCAAAACACCTGATTGTGCTTATGTGAAATCTATACTTGGACCTGGAAACAGTTATCAGAACAGAGCATGGTTCAAAATTGAGAACAAATTGCATTAGGGATGTGTGCTGTTTCCTTATATTTTCCTTATATACAGAACAGACCATTCAGGAGCCTGGGCTTTATGAAGATAAATGTAGCATCAAGTTTGGAAGAAGATTCATCAACAACCTGTGTTATGCAGATGATACGATCATGCTTGCCAAAACAGGGCCTGAAACATTTGCTGAAGAATGTCAAGGTATGCAGTTTTTTAACATGCCTAGAAGTTGAACATCAAGAAGACAAAAATTATTTCTCACCACTGGGCCAATTGGTAGCACCACGATAGATAGATAGATTTAAATTGTTAGCAATTTCAGCTTTCTTGATTCTACAATCAACATACTTGACAATGTTGTTGTTGTTGTTATGTGCCGTCGAGTCGTTTTCGACTCATAG
>NW_006399869.1:7343623-7345633 GCF_000299155.1 Elephantulus edwardii | reverse complement strand
TCGTTTTTGGATAATCTTCAGTAGAATCTTGCTTGCATGTGAAATTAATGACACTGTTCTGTAGTTTCCACACTCAGTTGGGTCACCTTTCTTTGAAATGGGAACAAATATAGATCTCTTCCAGTCAGTTGGCCTAGTGGTTGTTCTCCAGATTTCTTGGCACAACTTGGTGGGCATATCCAGGACAACATGTGTTATCTGAAATACTTCAATTGGATAGCAGTTAGGAAACATAAATATTAATTGTGTTGGGAAAATCTGCTGTCAGAGATTTCTACAGAATACTAAAAAAAAACAATGTCAGTCTGGAGACTAAGGTGCACTTCATCCAGGCCAGGGTCTTTGTCATTGCTACACATCTGTTGTTGTTAGGTGTCATTAAGTTGATTGTCACCCATCGCAACCCTATGAATGATAGATCTGAACCCTATCCTATCCTAGGTCATCCTTATACTTCTTGACACACAAGCGCCCATGCCAACAGTCACTGTATTGAGGGTCTTCTTGTCCTTTGTTGACCTTCTGCTTTTCTAAACATTATATTCTTCTCCAAGCAATAGCCCCTCTTAGCCACATGCCTGAAATATGTGAAGCAAAGTTTAATCATCTTTGCCTCCAAAGAGCCCTAAGCCTGAATTTTCTTCAAGAAATATTTGTTACATTTTCAGTCCAAAGGTTCTTTACACTCTTCTCCAACATTACAACTCAAAAGCATCAATTCTTCTGTGGTCATTTTGTTCATTGTCCAGATCTTAGCTGTATAGCAAGTGATCGGGAAGACCATAGCCTGAATCAGATGCACCTTAGCTCTAAAACTGACATCACATTATGTGTAAACAAACTGATACATATTCTTATTATACATATTCTTATACTGATGTTATTGTTGTTTTTTTGTTATATTCTATTGAGTTAAAATTGACCCAGAGCTGATCCTCCAGTGGGTTTTCAGTTCACAGAGGAGGAAGTGGCCCACACTTCTTCTTTGGAGCAGCGGATGGATTTGACCTGTGTGCCTCAGATTGCAGCACGGTTTCTTACCACAAGGCCACCAGAGCTAAATATATGCGCGCTAAGTAATTTTGTTAAACTCTTGGCTACTAATCAAAATATAGATTGTAGGAATCTAAAATTAGATGAAAAATCTGATATTATACTTCTGAAGCACAGACATTGAAAATTCAGTGAAGTAAAATTCTACTTGGGGGAAAAAAATGGATTACCAAAAGATGGAGTCAATTTGAGAACAACTTATTTTTAACATTCAAATTTGAAATGTAAGTATTTTAGTGAATGCACATTAATTTTCATTGATTTTAAATTCTTTATCTCTTTTTTGAGACCTAAGATATTACTGCTAGAATAATCATTAAAATGCCTGGGAAAACAACAATAACAATAAAAATAGCTATAAAAGGAATATTTTTTATTTAAAGAAATACAGCATTGTATTAGGTTATCTGGATTTGCAAATCTATATAATACTTATGAGAAGTATATTGAAGTGAACAAGAGCATCAAAAGATGGATTCCAGAGAGATGATGAAGTATGCGCATAGATATATGGTTAATAATAAATGTTCAAGATGTATGCAGAATAGTTAATACTCTTCACTGTATTAATATAAAGTGATTAATGTTTTGGAGAATCATGATAATTAAGGTAAAATTGCAAATAAAAAGAAATCCAAACTTAAAGAGTTAGTTCAAAACCCTGTTGATATGGAAGAATGCTCCAAACGTTTATGTGTCCTACTTACTTTAGTCTCAGGTCATAAGAGTGAGGCGAATATTTTATTTTAGTGATTACTTTGGTTTGCGTGACAGGGAATCTTCAAGGACTTGTGAGGAAGAAAGAAGTCTGAATAAAATGTATTAAGACAAAGCAAAATGTCTGAAGGAAACAACTCTGAACCCTGGTCAAAATTTATATGTTGTTATTGTTCTTGTTGTTATGTGCCGTCGAGTCGTTTGCGACTCATAGCGACCCTATGTACAACAGCCCTAAAC
>NW_006399869.1:7339081-7342969 GCF_000299155.1 Elephantulus edwardii | reverse complement strand
CACCTACAACATTGCCAAGGCTGTGAAAGCAACTTGTCACCTTCACCAGCTGAGAGAAGAAACAATGACAGTCCCTATCCCCTCACCCACCTCCTTGGGCCTCATTGGCCAAGGGAGCTGGGCCACTCCAAACACTAACCCTCACTCCAGCAGAGCCACTGGCATAAGTGCCCTTAGTGCTGCCAAGCTCCCCTGGCAGCCACATACATGGTGATTGCCCCCTGAAGCCTCAAGGATGGAGAGGTGGGGTTATAGGAGCTTCTGTCCCCCACATTCCATGCAACTCTCTCCTGTATATATCATCCCCTCCCCTCTAATGTGCAGGGGCCTGTATCATTCTCAGTCCCTTGCCCTCCAGGGCACCCTCAGCAAAGTGTCAGGGTGGGGACACTCCAAACAGGACAGCTCCCCCTACATCACACACCCCCATCAGCCAGTTCAACCCTATAGGGGACTGAGAGGAGACATCACCCTCCTTTGTATATACTTTCTGGAAGTCCCTGCTTGTAGCCACCAGCCCCCTACTGCTTGCTCTCTTTCTTGATATGCAAAAAGGCCTTGTGCCAGGGTTCCAAGCAGCAAACACTGGAAAATCTTTCTCTTTTCCTTCCCCCTACCTGGTGCCCCTCCACATTTCCCTCTTTCATTTCTCTTCTACCCTTACTTTTAACTTGTGATAACTAAGTGTACCCTCCTGGTCCTTAGGTCCTTATGGTTTTCTGAGAGGTGATGGGCCAAGGGCCGTGGAATCAGCATTGAGGGTCCTCCTCTCTCTCCCCCCACCTGGGGGTTAGAGACTGCCTAGGTATCTAGCTGTGATCCTGTGGCTGTGATCCTCTCATCCCTCCCCCACCTACCTTCCTCCTCTAGGTACTAAGTGAACACCACTTCCAGCTATCTTTCCTCCCTCTCCTTTGGGTGAATGAGGGTCTTGGACTGGCTGGGGCTGGGAGTGAGCACCCGAGCCTGGGGCTGGCTGCCCAAGACCCTAACTCAGCTAATGGGTGTGAGGCCCCTTCTGTCATCTCTGAGAGGCCAGCACCCACACATCTGCAGTTGGTACCACCAACTGGATGCTTGGGAGTCTGGGATGCAGCCCAGGAAGACATAATATACCAGCTCTTCTCCTGCCTCACCTCTTCCCTCAGGGACCAAGTCTTAACTATGTGGTAGTGGGTGGGCTGACTGTCAAGACCTTTGTCATGTATTATTTTATAAAAAATAATAAGTGACCATAAAAATTATTTATACATTATACTATAATTTTTATATTGTTTCTTGTTTTGTCATTCCTTTCCTCCTTCTACATCCTTGGATCACTGAATTTGTATTAGAAAAATAATTTTTAAAAGTAAACAGAGGGTCAAGGACTGCAGCCTTCAATATGGACTGAGGCTCAATGTCAAGAAGACAAAAATTCTCACCACTGGACCTATAATAGGTAGCATCAGGATGGATGGTGAAGATATTGAGATTGTTCACAGCTTCAGTTTGCTCGGCTCCACAGTCAACACTCTTGGCACCAGTAGCCAGGAAATCAAAAAACGTATTGCGATGGGAAAGTCTGCTGTTAGGGACCTCTCTAAAGTACTCAAGAGCAATGGTGTTTCTCTGGAGACTAAGGTGCGCCTGACACAGGCCATGGTTTTTGCAATCACTTGTTTTGCATCAGAGAGTTGGACAATGACTAGGGAGGATGGAAGGAGAATTGACGCCTTTGAGCTGTGGTGCTGGAGAAGAGTATTGAGTGTACCATGGACTGCCAGGAAAACAAACAGATTCATCTTGGAGAGGGTTAAACCAGGCTGCTCCTTGGAGGCAAGGATTCTGGGGCTTTGTCTGACATACTTTGGACATGTTGTAAGGAGAGACAGGTCTTTAGAGAGGGACATCATGCTGGGTAGAGTAGAGGGACAGCGCAGGAGGGGAAGGCCCTCTATGAGGTGGATTGATCAGTGACTGGGGTAATCGGGATGGGTCTGTCAGAGGCAATGAGATTGGCACAGGATAGAGCAGGGTTTAGGGCTGCTGTACATAGTGTCACTATGAGTCATGAACGACACGACATCACATAACAACAACAACATGAAATACTAGTGTATATTCAGCTAAAATTCCCAAAACTAAACTCATAGCTAGTTATTTCAACTCATGGGAACTTTAGGGAACAGGAAAGTACTTTCTCACAGTTTCCAAATCTACAGTCTGTGAAAATGAGTAACATGACTTTCTCCATTGACACAGTTTTTAGGTTCTAACCACTAACCTTCTGGTTAGCAGCAGTGCTTTATCATTGCATCACTAAGGCACTGTGGTAACAGACAAATATAAATTTAATCATATAGTCTCACCTTTATTACATACATATTTTATTTGTTGTTGTTGTTGTTATGTGCTATTGAGTCACTTGTAACTCATTGCAACCCTATGAACACGAGCTCTGCATCCTGCTCAATACTGAGCCAGTCTCACTGTTTCCCATTCACCTACCTCCATTGCCCCAGTTATTATGTCAATCCATCTCATCCATGTTCTTCCTCCCTTGAACTCTCTCCAAGTATGATGGCCATGTCCAAGGACTGGTCCTCCTGGCCACATAATCAAAGTATGTGAGATGGAGCTTCAAAATCCTAGCCTCCAAAGAGAAGCTAGGTTTTATCTTCTCTAAAACAGGCTCTGCTGTTAGGGACCTCTCCAAAGTACTGAAGTGCAATGGTGTCTCTCTGGAGACTAAGGTGTGTCTGATACAGGCCATGGTCTTTGCAATCACTTATTATGCATTAGAGAGTTGGACAATGACCAAGGAGGATAGAAGGAGAATTGAAGCCTTTCAGCTGTGGTGCTGGAGAAGAGTATTGAGTGTACCATGGACTGCTAGGAAAACAAACACATTCTTCCTGGAGAAGGTTAAACCATGCTGCTCCTTGGAGGCAAGGATTCTGAGGCTCCATCTAACATACTTGGACATGTTGTAAGTGGGGAAAGGTCCTTGGAGAGGGACATCATGCTTGGGAGGGTGGAGGGACAGCTCAGGAGGGGAAGGCCCTCTTTGAGGTGAATTAACTCAGTGACTGGGGTAATTGGTATGGGTGTATCAATTGGTGCAGGACAGAGCTGAATTTAGGGCTGTGGTACATAGGGTCACTATGAGTCGCAAATGTCTTGACAGCACACAACGACAACAACAACAAGACAAACTTACTTGTTTTCTTGGTGGTCTATGGTGTGCTCAATACTATTCTTCAGCACTATAACTCAAAGGCGTCTATTCTTCTTCTATTATCCTTAGTAATTTTCCAGCTCTCTGATGCATGTCTAGTACTCGAGAAGACAGTGGCCTGAATCAGGCATACCTGTCTCTAGATTAAGTGCTCTTTAGCAGTTTGGAAAGGTCCCTGACAGCACATTTCCTCAATGCAATTAATCTTTTGATGTCCTGACTGCCATGCTAACAATGTTAATTGTTGTTGTTGTTGTCTCCCATGAAGGAGAGTCCTGGATGCTTGGGTGCCTTTCATCCTCTCTTCAGTTCACGGGGGGTTCTAGAGACAAGCTATTATGGAAGTGGATGCCACTCCTCCTTCCAATCTTGTTTTCATCAGGGAGCTCCACCCCACTCTCTGTCCTCATTGGGTAACCAGCCATTATTAACACATTTGACACATCAGTGTCACAGTGTTCAGCCTCACAACAAAGTTACCACTATATGGCAACTTGGGCACCAGGGCTAAATGACCTAGAGGAATGTCTGAACAAAAACAATGAAAGACAGGCCTGAGGGCCGCAGATTAAAAGTCACCCACTCTCGGCTTGGTAGCATCGCCTTCTGTCCACTGGGCCAGCTGATCTCTCTCTCCATGTTGTTATTGCTGTTAAGTGCCGTCGAGT
>NW_006399869.1:7335478-7338714 GCF_000299155.1 Elephantulus edwardii | reverse complement strand
AAAAACCTTAAAAAGTAACTTTTTAGTTTATCATGTTACTTATTATCTGTACTGCTTGTCAATTATTAATTATTAATGAAGAATTTAACTGTTTATATCAGTTTATAAGTACTTTAATTAGTATTTATCACTATATAAAAAGAGGTAAATGAGAATTTTATCAGCAAAGTCATGTTATTCTCTGTATACTACCCAATTTTTAAAATATCAAAAGAAGATAATATTTTTGGAAGAGTATGAAATACAGAAAAATTGTAAGGTAAATTATTTTGCTCATCACATATTCATGAAAATCTCTATAATTATAATGAATAATACTAATTTCAAGGTTCTTTTAATGAAATGATACATATCCTGGTTGGTCTACATGTTTTGCTTGCATTCATTGTTTTCTGAAAGTGCAAGTTAGTGTTAATACTGTTGGTCTTGCACATTATTTGTTAATTTGCAGAAAGGATTTGACACAAAGAACATTTAATTAAACTTATCTCTTCTGTGTCAAAATGTTTGCAGATACTTCATTCACAAAATACTGTAGGTGTTTCAAATGAAGAGAAACTAGTGAACTGATGATTAGACAAATTGGATACATAAAAATTTTTTAAGATCTGATAATTTTACTAGAGATTAGGAAAGTTATTTTAGAAGAGTGTTGACATGCATTAGAACAGAGAAAATAAAAATAAGACCTCTACAAGAATTTTTCTTATTGAATGTTCCAATACAGCAAGGTCTCAAAAAGTTGTCGTAAATAATATTATACAATTGTTATTGATGCTTTAAATGAAATGTATATGAGTGAAAAAATAAAAATAAATTAAAAATAAAATGTAAAGATGTAAAAACATGTCTTGAAGTTCACATAAAACCAGGAAATCAATATTGTTTTAAATGACACTCATTGCATAACTGAAAATCCAACTGTCTCATTAAAGTGACATAAACATTCTGAGTGAGAATGGCAAAATCTTTAATGCTATTTAGAGAGCTGGAAAACAGAGTTGAAAAAATTTAGTGTATTTAACTAATGCATTATGAATCAGTGAGATAATTTTAAATCTGTATATTTCACTTAACTTTGATTCTTTTAATGAGGTTTAAATCCATAAAATATTTAAAAATAAATTTAGTCATTCATATCAATAAATGGACAGCTAATCAGCATAAGCTGAAAAACAAAATGTATACTTCTGAAAAATATCTCTATTGTATAGTTTCACATGATACTTTAGTTTCATTCTCTGTAGGCACAAAGTAATTGCTCTTGTAATTCCCTTTTCAGTAAAAGAAATAACTTTTGCCAAATTATCTCTCATGAGAACCGTAAATATGTGAGCTATATTAAGTCAAGGAAATAGGGTAATGATAATAGCAAATCTTAGTACTTCCCAGTTTCTCTCTGAGGAACACAGAAAAAAATAGAACATAAAAGTGTTCAGGAATTAGTTTTCAACAAGTGCTCTTTAGATAAGGCACAGAAAGTACAAGGAGGAAAAAAATGGATAAATGAGATAATAAACAAGCTAAAATGTCAAAGAATTTTATGAATGAAACAATGAGATAAACTTCAGAATGGGAGAACTTTTGAAAACTGTATATCAAATGAGAATTGAATATGTAGAACATACAATGAATACTTAAAACTTGAGAATGATAACAAAATGAAAATATGGATAAATTATCTGAATAGATACTTTGTTAAAGAAAAATAACCAACCAATAATTGCATAATTCTCAATGTTCTTAATCATAAGGGTGATAACAAATTAAAATTTCAATGAGATACTACCAAACTCTCTCTTTAAAACAAACAAAATGTGTCTATTTCCACCAGAGCACACTATTCCTATCCAGTAGATTTCAAATTCTAGAAACCTTGGTAGTACTAAGTTGAACTTCCTCAAAAGGTTTCTCAGGCTATATATCTTTATAGGAGTAGACTTTTCTTGCAAAGTGATTAATAGATTCAAATGGCTAGGATTTGGTTACTTTTTTGTGGCTACTATACAGTCAGAACTCCTGTCACCTCTACTACTATGACTTGAAAAAAATTGGAAAGGATGTGGAAATTTGGGAACACTCATCAATTGCTTTGAGAATGCAAATGTTAGAGCTGCTGTGGAAGAACTTATGATGATATATTGAAAAACTAAACCTAGAAACATTTTAAGAGCTGAAAGTCCTCTCTAAGTAAAACACATGATAGATTTAAAAGCAGTGACATGAAGTGATGTACAAAATAGTCCATTATTCCATTATCCCTAAAAATCACAAAAGATGACAATAATCCAAAAGTCCACTACCAGTTGAATGAACACAATATATTTTATAACATGTACGTACCGAAAATGATCCACAATTTAAGAAAAAGAAATTAAAAATTAAGTCAGAAATAACTTGATAACAAAATAACAATCTACAGTGGTCAGATATACACAGGAAACACAAAGCAAGATCACAGATACAAAAATAAAAAGATTACAAATACCATGGGATTAGATGATTTTAATCTCAGAATTTCAATTTTTTACAACTTGTATTTTTTTCAGATTACATACTTTTTATATTCCATATCCCAACAATTAAAGGATATTTGTAGCTGTACTTCCTCATTTTGTTTGACTTCCAATGTGGGTACTACCTCTAAATACTATAATTATTTGTGTTCCACTATTGTTCATAGAGTTGTCAAATGTCTACTATTTAAGAATGGATGATCAACCCTTCTTCCTAGTCTGTCTTAATCTTGGACCTCTTCTAAAACCTCTACCTTGAGTGACCCTTTTGACATTTGACACATTTAGCATCACAGCTCCCACAAGTTACCTCAGTACAGCAAACTTACAGACAAATCGTATAGTAATTAAAACAATAATAAATAAGCAGAATATATATATCCAAGCAACAAAATAATTAGTAATATGCAGATCATTCCCCTAGTACAACAAACTGGCAGATATATCTCACAGTTTAGGTGGCTTCAAGTCTGAATCCTAGTTACCATTTCTGAGGAAGAGTTGTTTAAAATTGAGAAAGGTGTGAGTCAAGGTTGTATCCTTTCTCCATACCTATTTAAAATGTAGGCTGAGAAAATTATTGGCTATGCTGGACTCTATGAATAAGAATGAGACATCAGGATTAGAGGATGAATAATCAACAACCTTTGTTATGCAAACGGAACTACCTTGCTGGCTGAAAGTGAGGAGCACATGAAGCATTTGCTGGAGAAGGTTAAA
>NW_006399869.1:7331226-7331804 GCF_000299155.1 Elephantulus edwardii | reverse complement strand
AATAATGACTGGTCCAGCAGTCAGAATTAATCATGTTCTAATATTGTGGCTTACAACATTTTCTAAACATTCATCTTATTCAATAATCACAACAAATAACACATAAGAATGAAACTGTTATGCTGGTTAGAAGACTTTTTAATCATAGTAAAAAGAAAGCAATTGTTTCAATTTTCTTGCTAATATTGGACACATCAAATGTATATGTATAAGTATAGGTATAGGTATAGTTATATATAAAACGTTTAACTAACATGTTTTTACACAATACTTAATCTTTATGGTTCAATTACTAAAATAGACAAGAATATATCTCTGCAGATACTTCATTTGGATTGAAAGAATTAGCTAAATTCCAAGTATTTAAGGGAAGATTTATTTTTTAAATTATCTATTAAACTTCCAGACAGGTTATAAATAAAAACTGTGTTGTATATATGACATAACTTGAAATTACAGCTACAAAATATTTGAAATCTAATTGTCCTATATTTGTTATTCAAAGGCCATGAATGACTATGCCATAAAAAAAGTGATTTTTGCAATATATAGGGTGATATTTTAAATTAAATTTTAAA
>NW_006399869.1:7328173-7329913 GCF_000299155.1 Elephantulus edwardii | reverse complement strand
GAAATTTTTGCTAAATATTATTCAAAAATAACCAAAACACTATTATCATCAAGAAACTAGCAGAAATTCAAACTTATTTTAGAAGAGGACTTTGAAATGAAGAATATTATTGCTAACATAAAATGGATATTTGGTGTAAGCAGAAAAGAGCAGAAAAAAATGTTTACTTGTATTTGGTTGACTATGTGAAGACATTTCACCATACGGATGAAAATAAATCATGAATAATATTGAGAAGAAAGGGAAATTCAAACCACTTAATTTTGCTCTTGTGAAAACTATACATATCAAAAATCAATTTTCTGAACAAGGGAATAGCGTGATTTACATTCAGAAAATGTGTACTTCAGAGTTGCATGGTTTCTCCATATATGTTAAATCTGTTTGGTGAATAAATATTTTTACAAATTGAATTATATGATGAAGAACATGGCATCAGAATTGGAAGAAGACTTATGAACAATTTATGTTATGCATGTGACAAACCTTACCTGCAGAAAATGAAGAATGAAGAAGACTTTAAGCACTTAATGAATAAAAAAGAGATAATAATAGGTTATAATTCAACAAAAATCAACAGAAAACAAAGATCCTCAGGACTGGATCAGTGGTGACAACATAAATGGAAAAACATTGGTGTTGTCAAAGATTTAGTTACTGATGGATCTGCAATCAATGCACTTGGAGGTAGCAGTCAAGAAACCAAAAGCTGTACTGTTTAAGACCTCTTTAAACTGTTAAAGAACAAGGATTATGTTTTAAACACCAAGTATAACTCACCCATATTTTTTTCCATTTGTTTTCTATGCAACTGAAAATTGGAAAATAAATAAGGAAGACTGACAAGAGAAAATCTTTGAATTGTTGGCATTAGCAGAGAATTGAGTTTATCATTGACTGTCAAAAGGAATTTATCTTGAAGGAAGACAAGGATTGGTGAAATCAATTCTCAGAAAAAGACAAAATACTGAAAAATCTAGAGTATTAGTCAAAGAGAGGAAGATGCTCAAAGAGGCAAAGTAACTTAGTGAGTGCAACAATAAGCCTCAGAATGTGTGACATACTAAGGTTATCACAAGACAGTGAAGTTCTGATATGTTGTTTGTAAAATGCTATCAGTTGTAATCCACTTGAGGGTGTATAATTACAACTAATATAAGCATAGAAGTTATGTGTGTGTCTCTCTGTGTGTGTATGAGCAAAACTAATACAGATGTTGTTATTAAGTGCTGTCGAGTTGTAGATGACTCCTTGCAACCCTGTGAATGAACCTGAACACTTGTATAACTTTCATCATTTCCCCAAGTTCATAGTTTCCAGAGACAAGCTATTTTGGAAGTGAATGCCACTCCTTCTTCTAAGTTTGTTTCAACTGGGGAGCTCCACCAAACACTGTCCACCATCGGTAACCATTATCACATTTGACATATCAGTACACAACAACAACAACAACAATTTTTATCTATCTATCGATATATATTTGCTGTGTGCAATTATATATATATATGTGTGTGTGTGTGTGTGTGTATGTATATGTGTATGTATGTATATATGTATACATATATATATAAATGGAACTTTAATACCAATATATATATCTTGAATTCTATTAATATAAAGGAGTCTATCATGTTTGCATAACTCCATTTCAGAAATCAGGGCCAATTAAAAGCAGAAAATGATGGTGCATTAATGTAAATTTTCTATTCCCAAGATTTCAGAGATTTCAGATTTTATTGA
>NW_006399869.1:7325845-7326958 GCF_000299155.1 Elephantulus edwardii | reverse complement strand
CCATATGAGATGGATTGATGCAGTAATTAGGACAGTAGGGGTAGGTGTATTAGAGTCAGTGAGACAGGCTCAGGACAGGGCAGGCTTCAGAGCTATTGCACATAGGGTCACTGTGAGTTGCAGGTAACTCAACGCATACAACAACATATTGTCACCTACGACAGTATATATAGTGTATATACATACACACAAACTATATGTATGTGCTAATTTTATACACACACACACACACACACACACACACACACACACACATATCTTTTAAACCTTAATTAATTGATGCACAGATTGACTCCATAAGTATATGCTGCCTAACTTTAAAGCTGTCCATAAAACCTGATTAACAAACCTGATTAACCATCTGTCAGTGATGTGTTGGATAGTTTATGCTGACAACATATTTTAAAGACATTATTTAATCAATTAAATTACTAAAATACATATTAATTAACTAGAAGTTTAGGGCTAAAAACTCCAGAAAAAAAATGTTTCATATAAACAATCACATGAGTGTCTTCTATTGAAACAATGTCTAGTGTTATCCATCTCGTCACAGGAACAGAAAAGGTAAAATTTTTTTAAGTGGTTCCTATATGATTATTTTTGAGAAGATATCCACTTATGAAGCACAGCTTCGTCTTGATCTACTAACAAAGGCTCTTTCTGAATGTTCTACTTCGGCTGTAAGCAATTGTCCCTTCCCATAAACAAATAAATAAAAGTGAAGGTCAATTGCTAACAAAGATGAATGGAACGCAACCGGAAAGCTCCGTCTCACACTGTCTTTCCTGTCTTACTGGAAAGTTTTGTTTCATTAGAAATGAAGAACAAAGTCTTAAAGTGTGAAACAGAAGAGAAAGACCAGATTTGATCTTCTCACTTATGCCTCAAAGAGCATGCATGATGTTTTCATCTATGGGAGTTTTGGTAAAAAACCTAGACATTTTTAAATTATCAAATTAACACCAAAAGAGATTATGAGATTTAGTTCATTTCTTAAGAGCTGAAGAATCATATCCTATGATAAAATTGAAAAATTAAAAGTAAAAAAAAGAAAATATTGTCTCATTATTTTCATCTTACTTTTCATTTTGAAAGAGGATTCTTAAAAAA
>NW_006399869.1:7322908-7324116 GCF_000299155.1 Elephantulus edwardii | reverse complement strand
ATGAAGCAAAATTTCATTCTGTGCTTTTACTGAAAATAGAAACCAGACAATACATGCATTTTTTTTTACCTTGTGCATGTGCCAGAACTAAGTGTTTTCATTATAAAAGATTTAGTGAATTCCTCCTACCAATACTCTAACAAACGAATGAAGTCTAAGCTTGTACTTTCGGCTGTTAACAACAAGAAGAGTAATGTAAAGAAATTATGTAGTATTGCAGTAATTCATTTCTCTGAAGAGAAAGCCATAAAAACTTTGCATTATGATAATATGAATTGGCAAGTATTTTGTGTAACGGAGCTTAACAATAAGGAGTTGCACTAACAACCTAAAGGAACATGATTTGAATCTACCAGATGCTGCACAGGAGAAAGACAGTATTTGGTACAATTTTTCATATATAAAAACCTGCAGGAGGGACAGTTATAATTCAGTTTTGATTGGTAGTAGACAGCAACAACAAAGATAAATAAGTAACTTTTGAAAGTTAGTATAGATGTCAATATTCTTTACTCAAACAATTGAAAACTAGCAAACAAAAACAACAAAAGAAAAAAAAGCAAAACAAAAACAGAAAGAAAGGAAAGCATAAATCTCTGCTAAAAATTAGTTCACCATAGAAGCTATATTGTTGCTGTAAATTAATAGCAGTAGAGTGAACTACGACTCATAGTGATTTTTTGAGCAATAGATCAGAAACTTTCTGTATCCTGAGCCATCTTCACAATCTCTGCCATGTTCAAACTCATTATACCAATGTGTCATTCCATCTTGTTGAAGACCTTCCTCTCTTTTCCTGACTCTTTACCTTCCTTGCATGATGTTTTATCCAAGTACTGGCCTATCTTGATAACAAGATGAAAGTATACGAAATTCTCTCTACTCTTCACTTTAGGAATCATTCTGATAAAACATTATCTAAGACGATATAGTTTCTTCTTTTGGAAACCCGTAATAATCATTGCTAACACCATAATTCTATGAAACTGCTTTTCACTTGGTCTTATTATTCGTTTACCATATTTTGGAAACTAATAATAAGCTCCTAACATATTCTTTAAAATAAATTTTTCTAATTCTATAGCATTTGAGCCAGAGCCTATGGTGATGGAGGCAGAAGTTCAAGCTGCTCTGAAGGAAATAGCAAAAAATAAGGCCCCCGGAATAGATAGTATACCAATTGACATATTTCAGCTAACAGATGCTGC
>NW_006399869.1:7308908-7320028 GCF_000299155.1 Elephantulus edwardii | reverse complement strand
GTCTCACATAGTTTGGACATGTTGCAAGGTGAGATAAGTCTTTGGAATGGACGTGATGCTTGGGATTGTTGATGGACAGCACAGGAGAGAAAGACCCTCTATGAGATGGATTCATTCAGTCACTGGGGTAATAGGGATAATAATATTGGCAAGAGATAGGGGAGGATTTAAGGCTGTTGTACATAGGGTCACTATAAGTTGCAGGTGACTTGATGGCATATAACAACAACAAGAATTGGAAAATATTTCTACTAAATAGAAAACTTGCTACTAGTGAAGAGGGACGTGAAATACATGATTGTGGATTGTTGATAAGGAAAGAAACAAGAGTACAAACTCTTTGACACCCATTTCTTCTAAATTAAAATAATGTTTGCACTGCCTAATAATTGATTTCTTGACTGAAAAGTCAACTCTATTTTTATGCATGAGAGACATTGGGAGATTAGGCAGGCAGTATTTCTGTTTCCTTCCTATTATTTCTGGAATTAACCCAAGGTTCACAAGTGAATAAAAATAAACTTTATAATTAATACTGTAGTTCTTTATTAGCCTTGTTAATGATTACTGGCCCTTCAAATTATGACAAGAGGTATAATTTTTATTGGTTTGCTTGGCTGGTAGACCTTAGCCTATGGTGATGTTCTTGTCACACTTACTTGCATATTTCCTAAAAAATAACAATTAAAGTTAATAGAGTATTTGTCATCATTTCAAAGCTGTAACCTTTTTCTTCCTTCAGTATACAACTGCAAAAATGAATGCAAAATTTGCATGTAGATTAATCTTATGGGGATTAAGTGGCACTTTGTATTAAAAATAAATATAGAGATTTACCTATTGTAAGAAAATACCCATTGTTTACTTATCTCTTATTTTGTGCTAAACATGCTAACATTGCCTTAGTTTAAGTCTCACAGTATTAACAAGTTAATGTTAAGTCCTATTTAGAAATTAAGGACTACGTTTCCAAAGGGTATCTATAATAGAATAATAAAAATGCTGCAAGATTTACCAATACCCTTTCTTATGCAGAGGACACAATCTTGTCAGCTTAAGGTGTAGAGGAATTGAAATATTTGGTGCAAAAGGTAAACGACTGCAGTCTTCAATATGCATTGCATCTCAACAACAAGAAAACTAAAATCCTAGCCACTAGACCAGTAAGAAAGTAACCTCATAACAGATGGAGAAAAGATTGAATCTGCCAACAACTTCATCTTATTTGTATCTAAAAGTAAGACTGCATTGATCTACAATCAATGTGGTTGGTCCAAGGAGTCATGAGATCTGGAGATGTGAATAGTGAATAGTCAGGGACCTCTTTAAGTTATTGAGGGGCAATGATTCTAGTTTGAGGACTAAGGTTCACCTGATTCAAACCATGGCCTTTTCTGTCACTTGCTATGCATCTGAGATTTGGATAATGACTAAGGATGGGTGAAGAATAATTGAGATTTTTCAATTGTGATTTTGCAGAAGAGTGCTGAATATATTATGGACAGTCAAAACAACAGATACATCTTAGAGAAAATGCAGCCAGAGTGCTCCTTTGAGGAAAGGATTGTGAAGCTTCATTTCACATGCTTTGGACTTGCTGGTAGTAGAGGCTGTTCCTTGAAAAGGGACATCGTACTTGAGAAAGTGGAGAGAAGGAGAAAAAAGGAAGACTCAACTGGGTGGATTGACACAGTGAATGCTAAAAATGAGTCAAGAGTGCTAGAAATTGTAACAATGGCATAGGATAGGTCAGAGTTCAGATCAATCATTCATAGAGTCACTATGAGTCGTACACAACTTTAACAATACCACCAACATCAACATGCCAAAAGTATGTACGACAAGACACACCTGAATCAGGCACACTTGAGTTTTTAAATTAATATCAGTCTTCCTTAATAATCCGGGGAGGTCCCTAACAGCCAATTTCCTAGTGCTTCATGCCTTTGAATTCCTGACTGCTAGTGCCAACGGCTATTTGCTTGTAGAGTCAAGTAAGATTAAATCATTGACAGTTTCAATCTTTTCTACATCTATCATGTAGCTCCAATGGTGAAAATGTTTGTGTTCTTGAAGATGAGACGCAATCCGTTATGAAGGTTGTGCACTTTGATTGTCTTTGTCTTCCTCACTTTCAGCAAGCAAATTTGTTATGTGTGCATAACTTGTTATTGACGAGTCTTCCTGTGATCCCAGTGCCACATTCTTCTTTATAGAATTGTTGTTGTTGTTTGTTGTTATGTGCCGTCGAGTTGCTTGTGACAATTTTCTTAACATCCAGATTGAAGTGATATGGAGAAAAGATACAACTTTCATACATGCCTTTCTTAATTTTAAATGTAATGTAGTGTTCCCTTATTGTGTTCACATTACAGACTCCTGTTCAGCTATAAGCTTCACATGAACACGATTAAATGTTCTAAGATTCCCATTCTTCTCAATGTTAGTCATTATTTCATATGACCCATTCAGTCAAATGTGTTTAGATAGTCAATAGCACACAAATAGAATTTTTTTTGGGTATTCTTTGTTTTCCATCAAGATCCATCTGATATTAGTAATGATATACCTGGTGCTATGACCTTTTGTAAATCCAGCTTGAATTCTAAAAGTTTATGTCCACATACTGTTCTAGCTGCTCTGAATGTAGTTTTTGCTTGCACGTGAGACTAATGAGATTGTTTGATAATGTCCACATTATATTGAATCACATTCCTTGGGAATGTGAATAAATATGGATCTCTTCCAATCAGTCAGCAGGAATTTATGCCCTCTAAAATTCCTGAAGTAAAGTGAGTAGCTCCATTTATAATTTGAAATATTACAATTGTTGTTGTTGTTGATTACCTTTGAGTCGAGCATGATCCTATGAACAAAAGACCTGAAACCCCTCAACCACCCTGGACATTTATCAAAGTTCATAGAGTTTCTGAAGGTGTACTGTGTAGGAAGTAGATGCCACTCTTGCTTCCAATTTCAATTGGTATCTCATCAATTTCTGGGACCTTATTTTTTGCCAATGCCTCCAGTGCAACTTGAACTTCTTCCTTTATTACCATTTAATCTTGATCATATGATGTTTCATGAAATATTTCAATGTTGGCCAATTTTTTTGTTGAATGATTCTGTATTTTTGCTGTCTTCTTTTGATGCTTCAGGTATTATTTCAAGTTTTACCCAGGGCAACTCTCAGTACTGCAACTGGAGGTTTGCTTTTTTTTATTTTTCCAGTTCCTTCAACTTGAGAAGTCCTGAGCAAGTTTTTCCCTTTTAATTCTGTAGTTCCAGCTCTCTGCACATTCCACCATATCACTTTTATCTTCTCAAGCTGCATTTAGAAATCGTGTGTTTGGCTATTTAACTTTAGCATCTCTTCTCTTTGTTTTGGCTTCTTGACAAGCTAGTATAATTTTCAGGGTCTCTTCTGATATTCATTTTAATTTTTTTCTTTCTCCTCTGTCTTTGAAATGACCTTTTACTCTCTTCATGAACAAAATACCCAATGTCAACCCACGATTTATCTGGTCTTTTATCCTTGGTGCTTAAGGTCTCAATTCTATTCCTAAAATGATTTTTTAATTCATGTAGGATGGACTCAATATCATATTTTTGTTCTCCTGGGCCTTTAAAAAATTTTCTTCAGCTTCAGTTTGAACTTGCATATGAGTAATTTATAGATTGTTTTACAGTGAGCCCCTAGCCTGATATTTACAGCTGATACTGAGCTTCTCCTACAATTCTTTCCACAGGTGTGGTCAGTCTGTGGAATGTAATAGAATGTACAAACCATGAACACTGGGAAGTTAGAAATTGTGAACATGGAATAGAATGTGAATGTTGAATGAAATATAATGTGAACATCAACATATTAGACATTAGTGAGATGAGACAGACTGGCTTTGGCTGCTTTAAATCATAGAGTCACATAATATACTATACCAAGAATTTATAAAACAAAACAAAAACAAAACAGAAGAAGAATGGTGTTGCATTCATAGTTAAGACAATTTCGAATTCTATCCTGTAGCGCAATGTTTGGAGTAGTTTTGCCTATATACATAGAAAGAAGACTTGTTAATACAACTACTATTGAAATATCTGCATGAATAGCTAAAACCGAAGAGGAAGAAATGAAAGATTTTTACCAAATCTTGCAATCTGAAATTGACTGCACATGCACTCAAGATATGACAATCATAATTGATGACTGGAATAGAAAAGTTGGAAACAATGAAAAAGGAATGGTGGTTTGAAAGTTCTGAATGGATAGCAGAAATAAGGTCTGAAATAGAATGATAATTTTGTAAACTCAATAATTTTCATCATTATAAATACCTTTTTCAGAAACCACAAATTGTAATTTTACACAGGACCTCATCCGATGGACTGAGTAGGAATTAGATTGAGTACATCTGTGGAAGGACTCACTGGAGAAGCAAAGTACAATAAACCCATAAAACAAATAATACGAAACCAGAAATATCAATCTGTAAACTGCCATGGATAAAACAGGGTAGAAAATATAGCTACAGAAATTATAAATGGAAAGGAAGTTAGATGATTCAGAACAGGACATTTTAGAATTATGATTAAACAATAACTTACAGTGTAACCTATAATAGAAAAAACATCCCCACCATGTCGAAATAAAAGTAAATAGTTCAGCAAAACAACAGCAATAAAAACATACCTTTCAAGCATTCAGTGGCTTGACTAAGTGCACTAGTCAAGAAAGAAAGTAGCAGGAGGATAAGAAAATGTGATCCTCAAAAAAATAGGCCCAAGACAAAAATCAATATTACATAAAGAAGGTTATTTATTATATAGCAATTGGTGTGTCACTTTAATAATGACAAAGCAATAATTAAAATCTACACACCCAATCAGAGAAATCAGATATAGTAATCAAACTTTAACATATTTAAAAACAGAAATATACAAATCCGCAGTAATAATAAGAGACTTCAATAAACTATTTTTGAAGAAAGACTCAATCACTACGAAGGAACTCTACAGAGACTCATAGTAATTAAGCAATTAGCCAAGTTGATCTTGTGGTCATTCACAGAATATTTTGCACACCATGGAAGCAGAGGGATGAGGATGTACAGGGGAGGGACGACTGATGATGGGGTTAAACAATTTGATGGGTGGGCTATAAGGGAAATTGGAAGAATCTGTTCTCAAAATCAATGTATTCAAATTTTGTAAATAAGCTAGTATTAAAGAGCACAATATAAGTTATTCTTCAGTTCACAGTAGGTATTCTACAGAAGAGTCTCCATATGTTAGTTTACAAAGCAAGCTGATAAAAAATTTAAAATTATAAGATTATTCAAAGTATCTCCTCAGATCACAATGATATGAAATAAGAAATCAAGAACAGGAAGATCAAGGGGCAAAAATCAAGTACATAGAAAGTACTTTGGTTGACTACTACTGGATCATATAAGAATTAAAACAAAAACAAAAACCAAACTAAAAGTGCCTTGAACCAATTTAGAATAAAAATATAACATAACAAAATCTTTAGAACACGGTAAAAATAGGACTTATTGATCAATATACAATAATAAATAGGCACAATGAAGGAAGAATATGGCAGTACCTCCCCCCCAAACTTGATTACTTCCTGAGAAACTTGTTAACACCTAAGCTGGCCATATCAAAGACCAGACCAGACAATGAATCCTGATAAGAGTCTGAGCTTGATTAAAAATAGCTAAAACCTAACTTAATTAACATGCCAAATTCTGAGAAGTTCCATCCTAGTCCTCCCCAGAACCCCTATAAAAAGGAAACGCCCCCAAACTGCCGCCTTATAGCCAGGTCACTTGGTGTCTCTCTCAGGCCACACAAAAAAGGCCTGTTCATTTCTTGGGACCAATTTCTTTCTTTATTTCTCTCCCTCACGCCGTCACACCCTCTTTTTATATCTAACACACACAAACAAATACATCCATTAGAAAAATAAGAAAGAAAAACCAACACGCTAATCCAATATCTCCAATAGTTCTAAAATAAATAGCAAGCCAAGCTTTCTGTCTTTAGAATAAATGGAATAATAGTTTAGAACAGAAGTAAATGGGATGGAAAAGTAATGGAAAGAATCACCAAGACTAGAAATTAATTCCCTGAAATGATTAATAAAATCTCAAAGTGATTGGCAAATATAAAAAAGGGGTAAAGAGAACTTGAAAATAACATTAATAAAAATGTAATTAATGATGTCACAATAGAACCAACTTAAATAAGGAGAATAATAGAATATTTTGAAGAGATATATACTTTCAACAAATTTTAAAATGGAAGCAAAATGAACAAATTTGTGGTAACTCATTATGTGCTTAAACGAACAGTATCAGAGAGAAAATTGCAAAAGACTTATCACTTAAAAAGAAATTGAACAAGTCATAAAAGCATAAAAGCAGACTCAGTCAAAAAGTCTTTGCTCAAATGCCTTCGCTAGTAAAGTCTAACACAAGCTCAGAGAGCAGTTGACATCAATTCTCAAACTATTTAAAAATACAGAAAAAATATGGAATATCTTTCTTTGAAACTAGGATAAACCATAATATCAAAGCTATAGAGAGATAGCATTAAAAAAAGAAAATGATAAACCAATACCTCTCATGAATACAGATGCAAAAATAGCCCATAAAATCCTAATCAAGAGAATCCAACTTAGACCAAAAATGCTGCAGTCCCTGACAGCCAATTTTCTCAATACAGTTCGTCTCTTGGTTTCCTTGCTGCTGGTACCAAAAGCGTTAATTGTGGAGCCAAGCAAACTAAAACTGTTAACAATCTCAATCTCTTCACTATCCATCATGATGCTGCCAATTGGCCCAATTGTGAGAATCTTTGTTTTCTTAATGTTGAGCTTCAATCCACACTAAAGGCTGTAGTTCTTGACCTTCTGTAGCAAGCACTTCAAGCCTTACTCAGTTTTAGTAAGTAGACATAAAGAAAATTCCAAAAGACTACTGTAAGGAACGCAAAGAGAGCTGCATAAGTATAAAAATATACCATGCTCATAGTTGGAAACATCTATATCTCTTTACGAAAATGACAACCCTATCAAAAGCAGTTATCTATAGTTAAATTACAACTCTTGTCCAGATACTGTCCTAATTTTCAAAGAGATGGGAAAATGTTATCACAAACTTTGTATTGAAAAGATAATGACAACTGATAAGTAAAATACTACTGAGGAAGTAATACAGTGTAGGAAGCTTACAGGACACTTCCTAATCTTAAAACCATACATAGTATTCAAAATAGTATAGAGCTATTAGTGACATGAAAAGATGACTCACTACAGAAGACAATTAGATTACAATAAAATATGTAAGAAAATGCTCTAGAGTATTAATTATTAGAGAAATGCAAATCAACACAATGAGATATCATCTCACTTTAGCAACCAAAGCAAATTTTAAAAAGATAGTAAACAATGAACTTTGGTAAGGATATAGAGATACTGGAGCTCTCATACAGTGCTGTAGGAAATGTAAAACGGTGGAGCCACCATGCAAAGAAGTTTGGTTCTGCCTTAGAAAGTTGAAGATACAAATACTATTAGGTTAAAAAATACTGGGGTTTTGTCTGACATACTTTGGACATGTTGCAAGGAGGGACAGGTCCTTGGAGAGGGACATCATGCTTGGGAGGGTGGAGGAATGGCGCAAGAGGGGAAGACCCTCTATGAGGTGGACTGATTCAGTGACTGGGGTAATCGGGATGGGCGTGTCAGAGGCAGTGTGACTGGCACAGGGTAGAGGATAGAGCAGGGTTTAGGGCTGTTGTACATAGGGTCGCTATGAGTAGCAAACGATTCGATGGCACATAACAACAACAACTACTACTACTACTAGTACTACTACTTCTTATGTATTTCAGAGAAATAGAAACTAAGACACAGATACATATACTATCATGTTATTGTAGCATTGTTTACAATAGAAAAGAATTGGAAACAATGTAAGTGTGCATCAATAGATATGTGACTAAAACTTTGGTACAGTCATACAATGGAGTATTATTCAACACTAAAAAAATATAAGCAATTAATGAAACACAACAAAAAATGGAAAAATCTAGAACAAATTACACTGAGTTACATAAGCCAATTAAAAAAAGAATGATTATAGCATTTGGTTGTTGTTAGGTGTCGTCAAGTCCTAGATGACTCCTAGCAACCCTATGAACAAAAGACCTGAGCACTGTTCATAGAGTATCTGGAGATAAGTCATTGCAGTAGTGGATGACACTGCTGCTTCCAAGCTTACTTTGGTCATAAAGCTCCACCGAACTCTGTCCACCATTGGGTAACCGTTGACACTGATCACAGCATAAGTCTAATAAAAAAGCTTAAGAGAAGTTTACACACAGATCGTATCATTCTTAAATGGTGACTAGGTTTGAGATAGGATGAAGAATGAAATAAAAATGAACTAATAAAGAAGTTGGGTGAAAGAAAAGGCAATATATAATGAGAATTAGATCAGTCATTGTGTTAATAAATTGTGATCAATGTTATAATAAAATGTGTATAAATTAAAATTAACAACCAAAATGATTTATAAACTTGCACTGAAATATGAAACAAAACAAATTTAATTGAACTATATAATTGAACTAAAGTTGATAATCAAGGATGGGAAAATTTATAGAAATGGTAAAGAAATTGCCAATTTTTTTGGCATTCATAAAATTTGACAGAAGAAACTATGTTGTTGTTGTTATGTGCAATCAAGTCATTTGCAATTCATAGTGACCCTATGTACAAGAGCCCTAAATGCTATTCTATCTTGTGCCAACCTTGCAGTCTCAAACACACTCATTCCCACCACTCCACTCACAGAATTGTTCCATCTCATCGGAGTCTTCCTCTCCTGTGCCATCCCTCCACTCTGCCAAACATGATGTCCTTCTCCAAGGACCAGTCCCTTCTTGCAACATGCCCAAATTAGATGAAGCTTTAGAATCCTTGACTCCAAGGAGCATTCCGACTTCACCCTCTCCAGGATAAACCTGTTAGTTCTCCTAGCAGTTCAGGGTATATTCAACACTCCTCTCCAGCACCACAGTTCAAAGGCACCAATTCTCTTTCTACCATCCCTATTCAGTGTCCAACTCTCTGATGCATAGCACATAATTGCAAAGACTATAGCCTGGATCAGGCACGCCTTAGTCTCCAGCTTGATGTCATTGCTCTTCAGTACTCGTGAGAGGTCCCTCATCGCTGACCTTCCCAGTGCAATTTGTCTCTTGATTTCCTGGCTGCTGTTACCAAGAGCATTGACTGTAGAGGCAAGTAAATTAAAACTGTTAACCTTTTTGTATCTTCCAAGAAACAATTCAGTAGATACCAGAAAATATACAGGGTTTTTAGAAGATGTACATATAGTAACATAAACAATTTTCAGACTAGGATATTATTGTTATCTTTCTGTATTCATTTATCTTTATGTATTTAATTGCAGAATTCTAAAAATTTAAGCCAGAAGGTGGAGTATATTTACGCAGGAAAAATTGTGATTATGAAGTCCAACTATATTTTCAGTTTTATTTATCATTTTCCTCCCTAGATTGAAAGATTTGCTTTTATCTTTGCTTGAATGCTTTTCCTTGTATTATAAGTTCAGCTTCATTGTGTTCAATGTAGTTTTTATTTCTTTCAATTTCCTTTCTTTACCTCTTTCACACAAACGTCTATGAAAATTAGCAAAGAAATGCTAGAGAAAAAAAATATTCCTTTGAAATATCCAAAGTCTTCTGAAGGATGATGAAAACTTCAACTTTAAAGAGTATGAAAATAGGATAAATAAGGGCAGAGAAAATATAATGAAACTTTTATAAATCCAGTTCAATAAAAATCCTTTTGGTAATGCATGTCTGAGTTGACCTAACTAAAGCGTGATTATTTCTGAGTCCTTTAAAAGCAAATAGTTGTAGAAAAACCCTGTACTTTACAATTCTGAATACATATTCTCTGACCTCATTTTTCAAATAAAGGGAAACTCTTTTTCTAAATATGAATACACCATTACATACTTCTCCTCTGTAATTTATTCCTTAAACCATATAGTTCATAAGTATTATAAACGAGTAATGTTTTATTATTTTTGTAATCAATCTAATGTTTTCTTATATATGCTAAATTCTTTATTCTTTACAATGTTACATTGTGCAATACTTTCATGTTGTTGTTATCTGCCATCGAGTCACCTTTGACTCATAATGACCCTTTGTACAATAGCGTAGAACCGTGCCCTATCCTGAGCCAGTCTCATTAACTTCAATACACCTATCCTTATAACCCCAGTTACTGTGTCAATCTATCTCATTTAAGGTGTTCTTCCCCTCCTGCATTCTCCCTCCAACCTTCCAAGTATGATGTCCCCTCCAAGGAAGAGTCCCTCCAGCCTACATGCCCAAAGTATGTGAGACAGAGTTTCAAAATCCTTGGCTCCAAGAAGATAATTGGTTTCACCGTCTACAAGACAGACTTGTTCCATATTTTTTTCCAGTATATTTCTAAATAGATGATTAATTGTTTTGAATCTAAAACCTGTTATATGCTCACTACCTTCAGAACTTCTTGCCTTTTACGTACTAAAGTCAGTGGAGTTAACAACACCACAATGACATCAAGTCTTATAGATATGAGGTTATTTTCTTCAAGTCATGTAAACAACCTTTATTTTCAGGTAACATACTTTTTACTCTATGTATTTCAGTTGTTCTAGACATTTTAAATAAGATTTTTTTCTTTTTCTGCTAAAGATGAATAAATATGCAGTTAAAGTTTGTACAGTCCAGGATAAGTTTTAAATATAAACTGATCATTACACCAGAACATGGTACTCTAATTGATGTTCTATTACTATCACTGAAAAGAAACCTTCAATCCATCAATCTTCTCATGTCTCTATGTTATACAAACTCGTTTTAATGTGGGTAAATGCTACGTTATATCAACCTTCTCTTACATATTTTTCACTCATTCATTTAGATATTTTTTAACAAATTCCTAGACATAATTAGAACACAACATAGTGAACTGTCTAATTGTGTTTTATTAACTAGGCATTTAGCTATATGGAGCATAACAA
>NW_006399869.1:7295924-7308719 GCF_000299155.1 Elephantulus edwardii | reverse complement strand
ATACATAGTATAAAGATCAATTAAATATAAAAAAATTGAGTATATAAATGAAATGTATAGTATTAAGATATCTCTATGGCAAATCAACAATAAAAAGAAGCAAATTCATATTGAAAATAAATTTACTTTAATTATCTACCAAGAGACTAATTAAATTGAATGGAAAGAATGGGAATATTTTATGCTTCCACAAAAGCAAATGTTTTGACATTGTTAATAATTAACAAAAGTGGACACATTCCATCATATGACAAACACTTATCTGTCAATTAATTCATTTATATTGCTTAGGAGTGAATATAAACTTAGCAAGTTCATTATATTAAAAATACTAAGAGCTTAGAGTGAAAATAATAAAACAATAAAGAGTTGCAGGCGACTCGACGGCACATAGCAACAACAACAACAATGTTAATTTGTGATAATACAAAACAAACTCTGAGTTTCATACATGGTCATAACTAAGATATGAGTTAGAGTATTAACATGTTAGGTATTAACATGCCCAAAGTATGTAAGATGAAGCTTCACCATCCCTATTGCCAAGATACACCCTTGTCTGTACTTCCTCCAAGACATATGGTTTTGTTCTTTATGTAGTCAGTGGTACACTTAGGAAGTTTCTCCAACACCACAACTCAAAAGAAACATTTTTTTCTATCATCTTTATAAATTTTACAACTTTCAGAGGCATAAAAAGATTAAGAAAATACCATGGTTTGAATGACGTATAACTTAGTCTTTTAATGGTTATTTTTGTTCTTTAGCACTTTGGAGAGTTTTTTTACAGCATATTTCTCCAATGCAACAAGTCTTTTTATTTTTTTTTATTGTTCTTGACTGAAAGCAGAGCATACCAGAGGAATGTCTAATTGTGTTTTATTAACTAGGCATTTAGCTATATGGAGCATAACAAACTGTGGCTGACTCTAAGAACAGGAATCCCAGACATTTGATTGTGCTTATGTGAATGAAGTCTATACTTAGACCAGGAGGCAGTGGTTAGAGCAGAGCAAAGAGATGCTGCATGGTTTGAAATCAGGAAAAAAGCATTCCATGGATGTATCCTGTCTCCACACCTTTTCAATCTGTATGCGGGACAGATAATCTGGGAGGCTGGGTTGTATGAGGAGAAATGTAGCATAAGGATTGAACGAAGACTCATCAACAAACTGCAATATACAGATGACACAACTCTGTTTGCTGGAATTGAGAACGACCTGAAGCATTTGTTGCAGAAGGTCAAGGACTACAGCCTTCATTAAGAATTGAAGCTCAAGATCAAGAAAACAAAGATTCTCACCATTGGGCTTATTGGTAGCATTATGACAGATAGTGAAGAAATTGAGATTGTTAAAAGTTTTAGCTGTTTGGCTCCTCAATCAGCACTCTTGGTACCAGTCGTCAGGAAATCAAGAGAGTCAGAGACCTCTCCAGAGTAATAAAGAGCAACAATGTCAGTCTGTAGACTAAGGTGCATCTGATCCAGGCCATAACCCTCACAATTGTTTGTTATGTGTCAGAGAGTTGGGCAATGACTAAAGATGATAGAAAGAGAATTGATACCTTTGAGCTGTGGTGCTAGAGAAGAGTACTGAATATACTACAGACTTCCAGGAGAACAAACAGTTTCATTCTAGAGAGGGTGAAACCAGGCTTCTCCTTGGAGACAAGGATTCTGAGGCATCATCTGACATACTTTGGGCATGTTTCAAGGAGGTAACATTCCTTGGAAAGGGACATCATTCTTGAAAGTGTGAAGAGACACAGAAAGAGAGGAAGATCATCGATGAGATGGATTGCTTCAGTGAGTGGGGTAATGAGGGTAGGTGTGTCAGAGACAGTAAAGTTGGCACAGGATAGAGCAGGTTTCAGGTATGTTGTACCTATGGTTACTATGAGTCATAAGCAACTCAACAGCACATAACAACAACTTCTAGTAATGTTGATTATTTATTATAGATCCAAGTAACTTTATATCATTTACAATTTCAATCGTTTTGTCCCTTTATCATGATGTTATCAATTGGACCAGTGGTAACGATATTTTTTATTCATGTTGAGATATAATGTATCTTCTAAGTGTAGTCTTTGATCTTCTCTGGCAAACATTTTAAGTCTTTATTTTCAGGAAACAACATTGTGTTATTGGATGTATCTCTTCCAGTTTTTTGGGCAGGTAACTTCCTTACAGGTTTCTTGGCACAGCTAGGGAAGCACATCCAGGCCTTCATCTATTTATTTTTGGACCATGTCGACTGCTATTCCATCAAATCAATGTCTTCCGGGCAGATTGAATTTTTCCCTTTATTTCCATTAGTTCTTGATCATGTGTTACTTCCTAAAATGACCTTGTATCAACTAATTTATTTTAATACAGTGAATTTCATTTCCTTTTTGAAGCTTTCTGAATTATTCAAGATTTTGCCCATAGCATCTTTTGGTATTGGAACTCAAGGCTTGAATTTGTTTTTCAACTCTTCACCCTGGTGAATGCCTCATGAGTTCTTTCTTTTTTATTTCCTGACTCCAATACATTTGTACATTTCATTATAATACTTTGATATGTATTTTTAACTACCTTTCCTTTGAAAATGTTCTGTATATTTCTTTTACTTCATTATTCCCCCCTTTATTTTGCCTTCTCAATGCTTTAGTGCAATTTTTAGAGTATTTCTGACAACTTTTGTTCTTTTTTTTCTCCACTGTGTTGGTAATGAACTTTTGATTTCTTCTTGGATGAGATCTTTGATGTCATCTCACAACTCATGTGATCTTCGATCATTGGTACCTCAAATCTATTGTTGAGATGGTCTTAAATTTAAGTGGGACACACTAAAGGTCATATTTTGTTTCTTGTGGATTTATTTTAATTTAATTCTTCTTCAATTTGAACTTGCACATGGTATTTTTCAGAGTTAGTAACTGGCCTTATTTTGACTGCTCATAATGTGTGCTTTTCCAAGGGCTCTTTACTCAGATTTAATCAGTCTGATACTAATGTAGTCTATAAAGTGAGATCTATATGCATAGTTGTTGTTTGAATTTTATTTAATTTTATTTACTATTAATATATCATTGTTTATACAAAACTTACATTTTCTTTCCAGTCTTATTTCTGTTACCAAGTCCACAATCTCCAACTACCAGTCCTTCTTAGTTTCCAACTTTTGCATTGCAGTTACTATGAGTTCAACTTGACTTTGTGTTGTATTACATTATTCCTAAAAGAAATCCATTATGTCAAATTCACATTCTTATCTACTATAATTTATATGTGCTTTCATATATACATAATAACTCGCAAAAAGAAAGTTTTTCTCTAAAGCTATATATGTTTATTAGTTTTATATATGAATAAAGTATCTTCAATAGGATTTATATGTTCATACTTACTTTAAAAATTATGAGCAACATCGTTCTCTAAAGTTAAACGTATATATAATTTAATGTGATCTCAGCTCATACCTAAGATTAAAAACGCTTTTAACAATTTATGTAAGTTATAAAATAGTGTCCTATTTTTCTGTATGTTTTGCTAACTGACTTCACTTTTATAGTCAACTAGGGAAAAACTAACACCAGAAGTAATCCCTATAGGTGATTTACTCTCTAATAAGAAGATTTCCATACACATATTAGAACATTTCTTGAAAAGTTACTAATTATACTACTTTGGCACTTATGCTGCTAAATTGGGCAAAGAAAACTCCTGAGTGCCAACAGTGCATATTTAAATGCTTTTCCTTAACTCATTAAAATGAAGAACATCAATACCAAGATAAAATACATTGACATTATAACTTGAATTGCTTCTGTGGGACTAAAACGTATTTTTCTTCAATATTATACTCACATTACACACACACATACACACACAGAGTACTGACAGTGAAACTACAATGATCTCAAGCAGTATGATAATAAAGACGGTGCAAAACCAAACATAGTTTGATTATCTTACACAGAATGGTGTTATGAGTTGAACTCACTTGAATGGCCCTAGAAATATTGTGGATTTGGTGAATTTTTTTTTTTATTTCAGACTTATAGCCTTTATGTGACATATGCATTGCACAGTATTTTCCTCCGTATGTTGTCTTTTTATTTTCCTAAATTGTCATTTGAAGAGCAATGGTTTAAATTTATAATACATAGTTTATCAATCTGCTCTAAAGAGTATGCTTTTTCAAACCCAAGCAATTTTGCCATTACAAAAAAAAAAGACAACTTACATTGTATAATATCTTAAGTTATTAAACTCACATCGATACAGTTTTCTGTCCAGTCAGTACTGGTCATAGTGACCCTTCATCGGATTTCTGAGTTCATCAATTTTAATGGGAAGAGACTGATAATCTTTCTTTCTTCAACTTCTAGTGCATTGGAACCTGTTGCTTCATTGCCTTTTTGTTAGCACTGCAAAATCTTTATGCACTATACCATCAGAGCTCCCTTAAAAAGAATACCAGGGCTCACCTCATAGTATCACCCTCATAGTACCTTTCATAATACTTAGATGTATTCAAATTTAGCTAGTATTAACTGTCTTTTGTTGTTGTTATGTACCATTGATTCATCTGCCATTCATAGCAATCCTAGGTACAGCAGCTCTGAACCCTTCCCTGTCCTGAGCCAGTCTCATTAATTCCAACACAGGCACTGTATCACTCCATCTCATCCGGGGTTTTCCTCTCCTGTGCTATCCTTCCACCCTTCAAGCATGATGTCCATCTCTAAGGATAAGTTTCTCCTGGATATATGTCCAAAGTATGTGAGGCAGAGCTTCAAAATCCTGCCCTGAAAGAAGAAACTTGGTCTCATCCTCTCCAAAATAGACCTATTTGTTTTCTTGCTGGTCCATGGTATGTTCAAGACTCATCTCCAGCAGTTTGAAGGTATTGATTATTCTTGGGTCCTCCTTAGTCATTTTCCAGCTGTCTGATGCATAGGAAGTAATGGCGAAGACCATGGCGTGGATTAGGCATACCTTAGTCTATAGACTGACATCATTGCCTTTCAGCACTCTGGAATAATCCCTGACAGCAGATTTATCCAGTGTAATTAGTCTTTTTTTTTAATTAGTCTTTTGATTTCCTGACTGCTGGGTGTTAAGAGTGTTGATTGTGGAGCCAAGCAAACTGTAATTGTTAACAATCTCAATCTCTTTTCCATCTATCATGTGGCTGCCAATTTGCCCAGTGGTGAGAATCTTTGTTTTCATGATGTTAAGACTTAATCCACATTGAATACTATGGTCCTTAATCTTTGGCAGCAAGCACTTCAAGTCTTCTTCAATTTTAGTAAGCCAGGTCATGTCATCTGTATAATGTCTGTTTTTGATGAGTCTACTTCCAATTCCGATGCATCATTCCTCCGTGTAAAGCCCTGCTTCCCTAATGATCTGTTCTGCATATAGATTGAAAAGGTATGGAGACAGGATGCATCCTTGACACATTCCTTTCCTGATTTTGAATCATGCACGGTTTCCCTGCTCTGTTCTGAGGGCTGCTTCCTGGCCCAAGAAGAGGTTTAGCCTAAGCACAATCAAGTGTTCTGGGACTCCCATTTTCCTCAAGGTTAGCTGCCATATTTTGTGATCCACACAGTCAAATGCCTTTGCATAATCAATGAAACACATATAGATATTCCCCTGGTACTCACTGCTTTCTGCCAAGATTCATCTAACTTTGGCAATAATGTCTTTAGTGCCATGACCTCTTCTAAACCCATCTTATATTTTTAATAGTTATCTATCAATGTACTCTTCTAGTTGTTTCTGGATGATCTTCAGGAGGATTTTGCTAATATTGTTTGAAAATAAACTTCTAAGGCTCACACTATCGCAGCAAATTTGTGAAAACACCTTTATTACGGGAAAATAGTTGTAAGGAAAAAAGAAGAGCAAAGAGAAAATAATGGAGACGTTAATAATATGGAGTGGGGGGGAATGCTCTCTTTCTACAGTTGCTAGAAATTAAGTGAATAACCAACACTAAAATCATCATCACTCATTGATGTGAAGTCAAAACCAAAATATAGGTGATCATAAGATTTTGCCCATCTTTCTCCTAGGGGCCAATCAAGGTATTCAATTAGCTTGCCTTTGGGTTAAAAGTGAAGTTCCCTGCTCACTAAGCCACTCATGTACATCATCATCATCATCAAGTATCATTATTATTGTTGTTGTTAAATACATGAAAAAAATATCAAATTTGATTGAGAAGATGCAAAAAATGGTAAAAATTGAAATAAACAGAAATTAGTTAAACAAACTTGGTATCAACAGTTATTTTTTTTTTGTAATTGTTATTGTTTTGGGATGCCCTTGAGTTGCTCGTGACTCATAGCAATCCTATTCACAGTAATTCTTAACTCTGTCATATCCTAAGCCAATCTCACTATCTCTGAAACTCCTAACCCTGTTAAACCAGTTATTGTGTCAATTAATCTTATCCAGGATCTTTTTCTACATTCTTTCATGTATGATGTCTTTCTCCAAGGACTAGTCCCACCTAACAACATGCCCAAAGCTCATAAGATGAAGCTTCATAATCTTTGCCTCTAAGAGCAACTTGGCTTCACCCTCTGCAGGAAAAACCTGTTAATTCTCTTGGCAGTCCATGGTATGTTCAATACTCTTCTCCAGTACCACAACTCAAAGGCATTGATTCTTCTTCTGTCATCTTTAGTCATTGTCTGAGTCTCTGATGCGTAGCAAGCAGTGTCCTGGATCAGGCACACTTTAGTCTCCAGACTGCCATGGCATTTCTGTAGCACTCTGGAGAGTTCCTTGACAGCAGATTTTTTTAATACAAATTTTTATTGCAAATCTTTGGGTTTCCCCTGACTGTTGGTGCCCAAGACTATTGATTGTGGATCCAACCAGGTTGAAATTGTTGACAATTTCATTCTCTTCTCTATCTACCATAGTGTTGCCAAGGAAAATAGAATCACCTAAAAAGGAAAAGCAATTAGATTAAGTTCTGATTTTTCAGCCAAAACCATGTGAGCACAAAGGCAATGGGATAGCATATACAAAAAGTTGAAAGAAAACGATTGTCAACCAATGATCATGTACCCAGCAAAACTCTCCATCGAATATGAAGGAAAAATCACATCCTTTGCAGAAAATAAGGAACTTAAGAAATTTGTGAGGCCAACTGGCCCCGTATTGAGAATCTTTGTCTTCTTGACATTGAATTTCATTCCATATTGAAAGCTGCAGTTCTGACATTTTGCAGCAAATAGTTCAAGTCCTCTTCAGTTTGGGCAAGCAAGGCTGTGTCATCTGCATCATGCAGGTTGTTGATAACTTTTAGTTTATGCTACCTGAATTTAAAAACCATCTCAGGAACAGGTTTGAGGCCTTGAATACAAATGAACAAATATCAGACAAGCTGTGAGAGGCCGTCAAGAATATCATCCATGAAAAATGCAAAAGGTAATTACAAAAACAAAAGAGGAAGAAAAGACCAAGTTGAATGTCAGAAGAGACTCTAAATATTGCACTAGAATGCCAAGAAGCCAAAGCAAATGGATGAAATCAGGAAATGAAGGAGCTGAACATAAAATTTCAAAGAGCAGCTTTGGAAAAATACCCCAAATTGTATAAGAAAATGTACGAAGAGCTGGAGTCAGAAAATCAAAAGGGACAAACTTGCTCAGAATTTCTTATTGTCTTGTTAAATATAGGTTTAAATTCATTTCCAAAAAATTAGAAATTAAATTGGTTATCAATTGATTTAACTGATATTTATTATAATTAAATTTTTATATGTATAGTCTTTTAATGCTATAAGGAAGAAAGGAAATATGTATGTATTTAGCTGTTGACCAGTATGTTAATTTTCATGTTTTAGACATCAGATTGTAAGTGATAGGTAGCAATGATAAGAAATTGAAGAGATGTAGTTATAAAAGAAGCAAGTCAGCATTGAGATGGCTGAGTCTTGCCTCTACTAAATTTATAAAGGGCAGTGTCTCCATCAATATCCACAGTATAAATATAATCCCGATAATGTTAGGCATGCTTCTGCACCTATAAGTAACTAGGTCCTATGTCCATTGCAATAACAAGCAGAACTTTCAGACTCTTTTTCCTATTTAGAGGTGTTGGGTTTATTAGGAAAATAGGTTGGGGGCTAAGAGAGGCAAAAAAATATCACAGTGAGAGTTGAAATTTAGTGAACAACAATCCCAAGTCAAGTCAGCAGCAAGATAGAATTTCTGAATTAATCCAAGTATCTTCTCAGTCATGGAAGCAGGAGTGGCATCCACTTCTTAAACCATATACCTATGGAAACACTATGAACTTGGAGAAGCAAAGATAATTACAGAAATACATTAGGTCTTTTGTTCATAGAGTTGCTATGAGCCGTGCTCAACTTGATGACAATCAACAACAACAACAATCTTCTCAATCAAGAACAAGATACCTCTAATGCAGGAGATTCTTGTCCATAAGGACACAAGCTACTTTCTCTGTTTCTTCCTGTTTTCTGTTGTTAAGGTTAATCTCTTGGGGATTATAGCCCTGCTTCCATTTGGGTACATCAGATTACACCTTCCCACAGTCTCTACAGCAAGCTTAGATCTCTCTTTGTGTTGATCTCACAACTCTTGATGATGCTGAAAACATTGCTTTACAGCCAATCATGTTTGCAGCTCAGGCAGCTGGAAACTACATCACCGGGGAATCTAAGGGTGGGAGGTAGAGTCTCAAAGATTGCTTTTACTTACATATTCTCACCTGACCTGGAGATTAGGTCTAAGGAAACAGATAAAAAAATCTACTTCTAACATCACAGTAATAAAATAAGTTCTTCGATATGGTAAAAATATGAATTATAATATTAGAAAAGAATATTGAACACATAGTGGCATATTGAAAGAACAAACAAATTTCTCTTGGAATAAGCTTATCCAAGAAATTCTTAGATGAGAAGATCAGAAGATTTCATCTAACTTACATCATGTATGCGAGAGTCAGTCCTTCAAGAAGGAAGACATGTTTGGTTAAATAGTCTCTCTCATTATTGTTCATTACCATCAAAAAAAGATAGGAGGAACACACAAAATCACTTTACAAAAAGAAGTAGCTGAAACTGAAATATTTCAAAAAGAACCACATGATCAAGACCCAAATATAAAGAAGTCAGAAATTCATGCTCCAATGAAGGAATTGGCAAAAAATAAGGCCCCAGAAATCAAAGGGATGTTAATTGACATATTACAAATGACAGATGCACCATAGGCATGTTCACCACACAATGTTTGAACATTTGTAGGACTGCTGACTAGCCAAACAGTTGAAAAAGATCCATATTTGTTCCCATTCCCAAGAAAAGTGATCTAACAGAATATGGAAATTATTTTGTTAAAGATCTTCCAAAAATGACCAGAACTGTACATTGACCGAAAAAACAAACAAAAAACAAAACAAGACACAACGCTACCAGAAATTCAATCAAAATTTACATCAGACCATAACACCAAGGGTAGCACTACTGGTGTCAAATAAAACCTGCCTGAAAGCAGAGAATACCAGAAGAATGCCTCTATGTGCTTTATTGACTATATAGACATTTGACTGTAAGGATTATAACAAATTATGGCTAACCTTGAGAAGAATAGGAATCCTAGGATGCTTAATTGTGCACATGCAACATCTTTATCTAGATCAAGAAGATACTGCCTGAATGGTGCAAGAGAACACTGTTGTTGGTGTTATGTGCCGTTGAGTCGTTTGCAACTCATAGCGACCCTATGTCCAACAGCCCTAAACCCTGCTCTATCCTGTGCCAATCACACTGCCTCTGACAAACCCATCCGGATTACCACAGTCACTGAACCAATCCATCTCATAGAGGGTCTTCCCCTCCTGTGCCATTCCTCCACCCTCCCAAGCATGAAGTTCCTCTCCAAGGACCCGTCCCTCCTGGCAACATGTCCAAAGTATGTCAGACAAAGCTTCAGAATCCTTGCCTCCGAGGAATAGCTTGGTTTAATCCTCTTCAAGATGAATCTGTTTGTTTTTCTGGCAGTCCATGGTATATTCAGTACTCTTCTCCAGCACCACAGCTCAAAGGCATCAATTCTCCTTCTTGTCCTCCCTAGTCATTGTCCAACTCTCTGATGCATAACAAGTGAGTGCAAAGACCATGGCCTGTATCAAGTGCAACATAGTGTCCAGAGAGACATCGTTGCTCTTGAGTACTTTAGCAAGGTCCCTAACAGCAGACTTTCCCATTGCAAAATGCTTTTGATTTCCTGACTGTTGGTGCCAAGAGTGTTAACTGTGGAGCCGAGCAAACTGAAGCTGTGAACAATCTCAGTCTCTTCGCCATCCATCCTGATGCTACCAATTGGTCCAGTGGTGAGAATCTTTGTCTTCTTAACATTGAGCCTTAGTCTATGCTGAAGGCTGCAGTCCCCGACCCTCCGTAGCAAGTTCATGAGGTCTTCCTCCATTTCAGCAAGCAGGGTTGTGTCATCTGCATAATGCAGATTGTTAATAGATCTTCCACCAATCCTGATGCCACAACATGGTTTAAAATCAGGAAGGGTAAGTATCAAGATTGTAACCTTTCCACATAACTATTATATCCGTATGCTGAGCAAATAATTCAAGAAGCTGGACTCTATGAAGAGAAATGGAGGGGGACTTTTTGCATTATGCAGATGATGACAACCTTGCTTGCTGAAAGTCAGGAGGACAAAATATTTACAAAAATACCACAGATGACATAAAACTGCAGCTTAATATGGATTGCATCTGAATGACAAGAAAACAAAAATTCACTATTGGACCAATAGGCAGCATCATAATAGATAGAGAAAAGATTGAAACCTCAACAACTTCATTGGATCCATAATCAATACAGTTGGTACAAGCAGTCAGAAGATCAGAATAATTGTACTGGGAAAGTCTGTGGTCATGAACCTGTCCAAATTACTGAGGAGCAATGTTTGTTTGAAGACTAACTGGCATTTGATTCAGACTTGATTCTTTTCACTTGCTATGCTACTGAAAGCTGGTCAATGAATAAGGATGACAGAAGAAAAACATTGGTTTTGTTGAACTGTGGTGTTTGAGAAGAGTTCTGAATATTGTCAAAAGAACAAACAGACATATCTTTGAAAAGCTGTATCCAGAGTACTCTTTGGAGACAAGCTATTGTGAAGCTCAGTCCCTCATAATTTAGTCATGTAACTAAGAAAGACTATTTCTTAGAGAAGGACATCATGTTTGAAAAAGTGGGGGGTGGGGTGAAGGAGAGGAAGATCCTCAACCAGTTAAATTGATACAATGACTGTAGCAATGAGCTCATGTGTGTCAGATTGTGAGGATGGAAAAGCATAGGACTGGGTTAAGATTTATTATTCATAGTATTACTGAGACAAACTCGATTTGACATCTAAAAACAACAGTATTACTATTGAGTTGGAATCAACTTATAGACAATTCATAGAGTTTCTGAGGCTATAAATAATAGAGAGAGAGAGATATCCCATAATTCTCCTATGGAGCTGCATATGGATTCCAATCACTAGAGAGACTTGATCTTTGTGTTAGCCATGCATTTCCCTATAGTGCACAGCACCAGGGCTAAAATGTCATTAAAAAGAAGATCCTAAACAACATGGATTAACATAGTGATGGAAGCAATGACCTTATGTATAGTACTGTAAACAGTGTAAACCTGGAATATAATTATATTGTTTATCTATCTATCTATCTATCTATCTATCTATCTATCTATCTATCTATCTATCCTTGTTGTTATTGTTGTGTGCCCTTCAGTCACCTGCACCTAATAGCTACCCTACACACAACAGCTCTGAATTCTACCCTATCCTGGGCCAGTCTCACGGTCTCCTAGACACCTACCCCTATTTCCCCAGATACTGTGTCAGGTCATCTCATCCAAGATCTTTCCTTTACTGTCCCTTCACCTTTCCAAGTGTGATGTCCTTCTCCAAGGATTGATTCCTCTTAACAACAAGGCCAAAGTATGTGAGATGGACCTTCAAAATCAATGCTCTAGGGAACAACTTGGTTTCACCTTCTCCAGGACAGAACTGTTTGTTTTTTGGCAGCCCAAGGAATATTCAATGTTTTCTCTAGCACTACGCTAAAAGTCATCTATTCCAAGTATTGGAATTGCTGGGTCAAATGGTATTTCTATTTGCAACTTTGTGAGAAAGTGCCATATTACCTCTCATAGTGGTTGCACCATTTTACATTTTCACCAACAGTGCATAAGGGTTCCAATTTCTCCACAATCTTGCCAGCATTTGTTCTTTGCTGCTTTGTTAAATTTTGCTATTCTTACTGAGGTAAGATGATATCTCATAGTTGTTTTGATTTACATCTCTCTTAGAGCTAGGGATTTTGAACATGTCTTCATGTGTTTATGTGCCATCTGACTGTCTTCTTTGGTGAAGTATCTGTTCACATCTTGTGCCCATTTTGCAACTGGGTTGTTTACCTTTATCAATTTACGTACAGTCCATCATGCAAGATCCATGTATAAAGTCATCAGTTGTATCTTTTAAAAAAGAAATTTCCAATTAATAATTCATTGAAAATACAAAATTTGAACATTCTGTTTCAGCCTTATTTCTATCACCAACCCCATATTTTCCAACTACTATTCCTTCTTCACTATTTCCAACTTTTACATTCCAGTTACCATTTTCAGTCAATTTTGGACTACAAGATTTTATACTAATTTTCAATTTCTTCCTCTTTGGCTGTAGATGTAGGACTGTATATTTGAATAGTAGTCA
>NW_006399869.1:7291624-7294649 GCF_000299155.1 Elephantulus edwardii | reverse complement strand
ATATTGTAGGCTGCAGTCCTTGACACTCTGCAGCAGGCACTTCAGGTCCTCCTCAGTTTCAGCAAGCAGCGTTGTAAAGATTTCATAGGGGTCTTATTTGGAGTAATTTGATTTAGGAAGGTAGGTAGTTTTTGAAATGTGGGGTCAAAAACTACCTACCTTCCTAAATATAATTATTTCAAATAAGACCCCTATGAAATCTTCTGAACATCCATTGGAAGATACTCTCTAAGTCAGTTCTGAGTCAAATGAACATGTTTTTGTTATATACCATCGAGTCACTTGTGACCCATTGTGATCCTACATACAGCAGTTCTTAACCCTACTCTGTCCTGAGTCAGTCAGACTAATTCTGACACATCAACCCCCATTTCCCCAGTAACTGTATCAATCCATCTCATCTAGGGTATTCCTCTCCTGCACTCTCCCTCCACCCTTCCAAGCATGATGTCCTTCTCCAAGCACTGGACTTTATTGGCCATGTGCCAAATATATGCAAAACAGAATTCAGCTTCCATGGATAAATTTGGTTTCACCCTCCCCAACACAGAACTATTTGTTTTCTTGACAGTCCATGGTATGTTCAAGACTCTTCTCTAACACCACAACTTGAAGGCATCAATTCTTCTTCTATTATACTTAGTCATTGTCCAGCTCTCTGAAATATAACAAGTAATTGTAAAGACTATTACCTAGATTAGGCGTACCTTAGTTTCTATATTGACATCGTTGCTTTTCAGTACTATGGAGGGGGGGGTTAATGACAGCAGACTTTCTAATTTATATTTGTCTTTTTATTTCCTTATTGCTGGTGTTAAGAGTGTTGATTGTGGAGCTGAGCAAGCTGTAATTGTTTACAAGCTCAATCTCTTCTCCATCTATTATGGTGCTGCCAATTGGCCCATGGGGACAATCTTTGTCTTCTTGATGTTAAGCTAAGCTCCATTTTGAAGACTACCATCCTTGACCTTCTTCAGTAAGTGTTTCAGGCCTTTTTCCGTTTCAGCAATCATATAATGTAGGTTGTTGATAATCTCCTACCCTGATGTCACATTATTTCTCAAGCAAAAGCACATACTAAGAAAAAAATGCAACAATTGTTAATTTGATCAAGGATTGGTCTGTGTTTTGTTCTGTTACATATAAGAATACTAAAATAAAAAAAACTTGATGACAACTTATAATGAATCTACATAGGTCACAGTCAACTCTATGACAATAATAAACACAATGCTTCATAGTTTTCAGCAACAACAAAAATATGCAATATTTAGATAAAAGTAAATGATATTTTACGTTGCCTATGAAAATGTATATCTGTATTATGTTTTAAATTATTCATAATAATAGTAATAATCCTAAATATTTATCCATTTGTTTCTTCTGTTTTCTTCAAAAGGATGAAAATGTTAGTAAAAAAATCACTCTTATGAATGTAAAAATTAGATACAATTTTACTTTAATTGACACATTTAAGTGGAAGTAATATTTACATGAATATATCTTCCAGCATTTATGTGTTCAACTCATGATTCCTAGGTATGGAACATGAATATTTTAAAGATAATATCTCTGGAGGAGGACTATTTGGAAGATGGTTAATGATGCTCACAATAGGAAACATTTTATCAAATATGAATACAAGCAGGAGGTAATGTCCCACTTAGAGAGTTTCTCATGTTTTTCTCATTTCCTAGTACATAGAATTTATAGTCAGCCCCGTCAGGTTACTGAGAACCAGAAAACTATCATTAGCTAGCACCATGAGCACTCAGCATTGCAACACACATGCTGAAGGGAGAATTTTCCCTCAGAAGTCCATATCCTCACATGTTTTACATTCTGCATGAATTCATGGGTTATACCAGTAATTTCAGGTAATTAGCAAAAAGAACCAAGCAAAGAAGCACTAAATAAAGTTACCTAGATTAGAAGAAGTTACCTGCTAGACTACAAAAGGTAGTTTCTACTTGTCCTATTTGTTAAAAATCTGCTTCATATTTCACGCTCAATAAGAAGAAAACACAGGCTTAAATTAAAAAAGTAAAATTACTGTCTTGATAAAATAACATTTATGAAAATATTTATGTCAATAGATTTCACAAACTCTATAAAGTATAATATATTGACAGTTCTCATAAACATTATCAAGAATAATCTCAAGTTAATCAACCAGATGAATTATTGTGCCAAGAATATAAGATTGAAGAAGAATAATATGGAGGTTGTCGTTCAATGTGGCTTTTCTAGGATTATTTGAATGTGTATAACTATGTGAGTGGGCAGGACTGTGTGAATGAGGTGTATTGGCATATCCACAAAGGCATTGGATACCTACTATTCCATAAAAGCATTAGCCAGGGTCAACAATCTACAAAAATATTGGCTAGTCTTGCCAATAAATTGAACAGTTCTAGCTGCAGATATGGGATCTTTTCTAGTCAGAGAAAGGGAAAGGGACTTTCCCCACCCTGGTGGCAGGAAAATGTAGGACATGATTCAGAATGACAGCAGCCTCCACAGCTGAACTGGAAAGTTGATGAGATGAATGTTGGGGGTTTGAGGAAGCCATTATTGGCAGGACTGGGAACTTTGTAGGACAATTGGGTGGAGAGCCAATATTGGTAGGACTGAGAATTCTGTTTGCAATTGGTAGAGTATGCCAGTATTGACAGGCGTGAACATTTGGGAACTCTTTTCTGGTAATTTCCCATAAGGATCAAGGCTGAGGTGCCTATAAGTACATTTAACCTTTTGACTCTCTCAATATGGTTCTGTTCTGTTTGGTTTGTGAACTATTACATCAGAATTTTGGCCCAACAAAGCAAGGAGATTGGTGTTGAGTAGAAAGAGGCATGGAAGTGTGGAGAAGAGGTATTACTTAATGGAAATCAATTGTGTGTTATTGATATTGTGGACAAGAATGGTTCCCCACTGTGAAATTGGTAAAAAATCAGATGTTCTGCTCCCCAAGTGGCCCTTGTTCTTTTATTAAATGGTATTTCATTGGGAAGAGATAGAAGTC
>NW_006399869.1:7286955-7290838 GCF_000299155.1 Elephantulus edwardii | reverse complement strand
AATAAAAATAGATTGCCTGGAATGCAAAGTTGAAAACAAAGAAGAAGTACTGATAGTTGGAAAATGTGGACTTGGTAAAAGAAATGACACTAGAGATTTAATGATAGCATTAAACCCAATCAATGATACAATTATGGAAAAACATTTTAAAATAAATATGGTACCTAAATATTTTAACCTGACCTAATAAACTACACAAAAATCAGATTGTTTACATTTATGGAGTCAATGGAAAAGCTCAATATCAGCAGTAGAATCAGGGGTTGACTGATGAACATATCATCAAATACTCACATGTAAGTTTGTACTGAAGAGAAAGAAAATAAAAATTATACTACGAGAACCAAAGTACATCCTTGAGTCTACTCCACCTGAAACAACACCTCAAGAATAGCAACACATTAAGCTGTAGAAGGAAAGGTGAGAGAAGTGAGACTTTATGCCAAGAGTATATACTCTCTATACTCTCCTTGTTTGTGGCAAAATGGGACTGAGGGTTCCCAGGGGATATAGTTCTCTCCATTTGGTATCCTTGTCTCTGCAGCTACAGGGACAAGATCTTAGGCACCAAATAGGACAAGAGATGTTGGGACACACAGCAACAAGTAAGAAAAAGATTTTCTCAGCTCTCCGTGAGACAGAAGGCTGACTTGATACATCCCTACACACAATATGCATGAGCCGCCCACCCTGATCACTGTTCTCATGCCACTCCAGAGAAAAAGGAAAGCATTAGGCTTCAGGAGAAAATGGGCATGAAAAATTGCTTGAGTAGAGCACCTGGTCTCATACTACTCAGCTATTTCATACACAAAGTAGGACAATAGAGTTGGAAACAAGGCACTAACTACATCAAGGTGAGATTCCTCCAGGGCTGCAGTGTAGAACAGAAAGAACTTCAAGGACTTAAAAAAAAAGGCAGCTTGCCCTAAGAAGGACTTTCAAGAGAGTGCCTCACCTCATAAATGGGACATTTTTACTAGGCAACTGATCAATAACATGAAAAAAGTAAGACCACCAACAACTTATGCAGACATAATAAAATGGCCTAATATTTATCAAGAAAATCTTCATATAATGTTGAGAAAGTAATAGACAGCTTCATACACTGTGAAACAACAAATTAAGCCTTGAGTTAAGAATACACCTGATGTATGTTGCTATGAAGACATTTGAATAGCTATAGATGAAAGTAAAAATGAGGGAAAACACTGGAAGTCCAAATAAGAAATAACCTAGAGGCAAAGAAACAGAAAAAAAAAATATACTGATGAGGAGTTATTTGAATAGCTATGGGAAAAGGGACAAATAATGGAAGAAACAATGGAAATCACTAAGAAAATAAATGCTCCAGAGACACAGGGCCAGAAGAAATGACAAGGATCCTGCACAATGATAGAAGAAAGTGCAGAAGATGGAAGAGAGAATCAAAGCTATACGTAAGGAGGTATAAGAACTTATAAAATCATCATAAAATAGTGTTTCCAGTCAACACAGTACTGGAAATAACATAAAAGTATGAAAATACAATTGAGAATATTAAGACCAAAATGGCAGACGTTTTCAACATGCTGAAGGACAAAAAAGTAGAACAGAGGAGATGGAGCAAAGAGTCAGTGAGCTAGAAGACAAGACCCTCAATGGAAATGTACTAAAGGGGGGAGGGGGAGTCAGAGATGATGCAGAAAGAAAATTAAGAGAACATTAGAATCATGTGGTATGACATCAATTTGAATTCTAGAATATGAGAGAGAGAGAGGAAAATCACGGAGAAAATTGTGTAAGAGGCACTAGAAGAAACTTCTCTAGGTATTATGAAGAGTGAGGCAATCCATGTTCAGGAAGCTTAGCAAACACTAAATGGACTAGACCCCAAAAGGAAAACATCAAGACTATCATAGGCAAATTCTCCAAAATAAAAGATAAGGATAGAATACTGAAAGCAGCACACAAAAAGAAAAACATCATGTACAAAGGAAAAGCAATTATATTAAATTCTGAATTTTTAGCAGAAACCGTTCAAGCAAGAAGAAAGTGGAACGTCATATACAGAAAGTTGAAAGAAAACAATTGTCAACCAAGAATCTTGTACCCAGAAAAGATATCCATCAAATATGTAGGAGAAATCAAATCCTTTGCAGAAAAGAAGGAACATAAGAAATTAGTGAAAACAAGACCAGATCTATAAGAACTTTTAAGGAAAATTCTTTACACAGAGACACCAAAAGAAAGTGGGTTTAATATGGTAAAAAAAAAAAAATTAAAAAGAAGTAAAAACAGAGAAATGGCAATGATAAAACTTGTCTTGTTAATAATCATACTTAATATGAATGGACTTAATGCACCATATCCAACCAAATTCCAACAATATGTTGTCTATAAGAGTAATATCTAAAAAGTGAAGAGAAATAATTGGTCAACATATGCACCAGATGATAGACCTGCTAAATACATAAAACAACTATTAACATAATTGAAGAAAGAAATACACAGCACAACATTTGTAGTGTGAGACTTTAACCTACCATTCTAACCAACAGATAGGTCAACTCAAAATAAACTTAACAAAGATGCAGAAGATCTAAATTATATATGTAGCCAACTTAGCCTTGTGGATGTATTCAGGGAACTGCAAGCAAATGAATCCCAATTCACTTTCTTCTTACGTGCAAATGACGCATTTTCCAGAATTGATCAGACAGCAAAATTGATCACATTGGGCACAAAGCAAGCCTCAAAAATAAATAAAAATAAAAAAACCAACCCACAAAACCTACAATAAAATTATATGAAATATCTTATAGGATCAAATTGCCATATAACTAACCACAAGCTTTTAAAACCACCAATATGGAAGCTAAATAACACCCTGTTAGAACATTAATTGGATTTTGTGGCGGGGAGAATGAAATAAAAAAAAGTTCCTCAAAAGAAATCATAGTTAAAATATAGCATACCGAAACTTCTGCAATCCAGTAAGGGCAGTCATCAGGGGCCAGTTCATACAAATAGGCAAGCACATAAAAACAAGAAAAGAAGAAGAGTTAATGATCTAACTCAGCACTTTCAATAAACAGAAAAAGAACAATAATCTAATCTTACAGCCTCTAGAAGAAGAAAAATTATAAGAATAAGAGCTGAAATCTAGGAGCTATAAAACAGAAAACAAAACAATTGAATTCATCAACAATACCAGAAGCAGGTTTTTCTAAAGAGTCAATAAAGTTGACAAGCTTAACAAATCGGGGTGGGGGGGGGGCTGTGAGAAGACACTAATAGCTCGATTAATGATTGATAGAGGTGCCATCACAACAGAACCAGAAAAACTAAATCTATAATATCAGAACATTATGAAAAGCCATACTCTGATAAATTTGAAAACTTAAAGGAAATGGATAAATTCCTTAAAACTCATGCCCTACCCAGATAGACAGTCACATGTGGAACCCCTGGAGAGAACCATTACAGAAGAAGAAATTTATAAGGTCATAAAAATCTCACAAAGAAAGTCCTGGGCAAGTTGGCTTCACAGCTGAATTCTACCAAACATTCAGAGAAAATAGATCCCCAATTCTATTTCTATTATCTTAAAAGAGTAGAAAAGAAGGAACACTCTCAGAGACAATCTATGAAGTCAGCATAACCTAATACCAAAACCAGGCAAAGATATTACCAAAAAGAAAACTCCGGACCAATAGCTCTCATGAACAGACTTGCGAAAACCTTTACTAAAATCCTAGCCAGTAGAATCTAAAAGCACATCAAAAGAATAATTCATCATGACCAAGTGGGATTCATAAAAGGTATACAAGAATGGTCCAACATAACAATCAACATAATTCACCATATTAAGAAGAAACATATGATCTTACCAATTGATGCA
>NW_006399869.1:7284566-7286197 GCF_000299155.1 Elephantulus edwardii | reverse complement strand
TACCATATTTATTTTGAAAGAAGATCGAAACAGAAATAGTCAAATTTATTGAAGAGGAAAGAGAATCCAAATAAGCAAAGCACGACTTAATAACAAAAATGAAGTGAGAGACCTAGCACTTGCTGACCTCAAAACCTACTACACAGCGGTAGTAAACAAAACAGCATGGCACTGGTACAATGACAGGCACATAAACCAAGGGAACAGAATCAAGAACACAGACATTAACCTTAGTGGTAAGAAATTGCACTGCAATTTTATAAGCCCATGGTTCTAATTCACTGCAGCTCCCCAGGAAAACTATGAGTAATCCACTCGCATATGATTAACAACCTCTGGAAACCTGGGGGAGGGTCAGCTATGGATTGGTTCTGACTTAATGGTACTCAACAACAATAACAACACAAACAATCTATGGTCAACTGATATTTGACAAGGAAATAAAACCTATCACAGGGGGAAATGACAACCTCTTCAAAAAACTGTTCTGGCAAAACTGGACTTCTTCCTGCAGAAAGCTGAAACGGGATTCACATCTCACACCACAGACAAAAAAATCCATCAAAGGTGGATCAGAGACCTGGAAGTAAAGCTCAAAATCATAAAGTTCATAAGAGACAAATTGGGACCAAGCTAAGAAGGTCTAGCCTACCATACAAGAAGACTGCCAAATATAGGCAGAAATAGGTAATCTGGAAAGAATGAAATTGATCAGTCGGACTTTCTAAAGATTAAATCTCTGTGCTCGTCAAAAACTTTTCAATCATAAAACAAAGCCTACTGACAAGGTTCTCAAACAATATTTTACAGAATACTCCTGGGTCTCCAGAAGAAAAAGACTGATAACCCAATTACAAAATGGGAAAAAGACATGGAAAGAATTTTCACAGAGGAAGATATTAGAATTGCCAACAGACACTTGAGAAAATGCTCAAAATCACTGGCAATAAGAGAAATGCAAATCAAAGCCACAATGAGATACTATCTCACTCCAGTAACAGTGGAAAAGTTTAACAGGATGGTAAGTAATAAATGTTGGAGAGAATGTGGAGAGACAGGAACTCTTCCATATTGTTGGTGGGGTCATAAAATGGTGCAACCACTCTGGAAGGCTCTTTTGCGTTTCATAAAAAAATTGAATATAGAAATTCTATATGACTCAGCTATTCCACTTCTTGAAATATACCCTGAGAAAATGAGAACTGAGGCATATTTTGAGACTATGAATATCAATGCTCATAACCATATTCATCATCACAAGAATATAGAAACAGACCAGATGTCCAACTCTAATGGAATGGATTGAGAAATTATGATAAATTCACATGGTGGAATTCTATGCAGCATGCAGGAACAATGATTTTATAAATTACTATCTAACTTTGGAGGGACTGGAGCTAAGTGAACTAACTCAGTCCCAAAAGGACAAATTCTGTATACTACCATTATTGTAGAACAATTATGAGGATACAAGTCAAGAAGAGTGGGAGCAGAGGGATGAAGATGTGGGGGAGTTAATCATAGGGGATTAATCATTAGTTATTAATCATAGTTAATCAAAGAAATGTGAAAGATCTCGTATGAAACACAATGCATATGGACTTGTAAATAAAACAGTGTAAAATATTTTT
>NW_006399869.1:7282272-7283591 GCF_000299155.1 Elephantulus edwardii | reverse complement strand
TTCCACGAATCTTGACTCCACATTTCTCCTCATAGATCCCAGCCTCCCAGATAATCTGAAACTGAGACACCAAGTGTTATTTGTATGCCAATGTTCATAGCAGTATTTTTCACCATCACACGAACATGAAATAGTCCAAATGTCCAACTACAACTGAGTGAATTGAGAAATTGTGGTATATTCCCACAATGGGATACTATGCAGCACTCAATTATTTTGAAAAATACTGTATACCTTGGAGAGGGTGGAGATCATTATGCTGAGTGAACTAACTTAGTCTCAAAAGGACAACTGCTTAAGACCATTTTTTTTCAAAAATATAGAAAAATAATTAGTAAAACATATATAGAAAATTGAGCTGGGGAGGAATGAAAACAAGTAGGGACAAATCCATAGGGTTACACAGTTTGCTGGGAAAGGAAGAAATGGGAAAAATCCAAATGAAAACATAATGCATTAGAATCACTGTATGAAACAACTGTGAATGAAAAATTCTGTGAAACACAATGTATGCGAACTTTTCAGCAAAGAAATTAAAAAAATAACCATATATATCTTGAGGGAATAAAATGAATCAAAGTAGTACATTAAACTTTACTGACTGACGATCAAATGTGGTATCATAGGATTTTATTAAGGACGTTATCCTTGAAAAGCAATAGGCCATTTAAAAGGGGAGAAAAATAAGGCCATAGGAGATACCAGAATAGGTTCTGAAAATGTCAATGTGCATGTGCCAAAACAAATGGAATAAATGCTAAAGTAAAAGAGATGGACAGAAAATTTCAAAGGATAGCTAGGGAACACAAAGCAAAATTATATAACAACATGTGCAAATAGTTGTAGCTATAAAATTCCAAAGGAAGAATTGGCTTGGTATTTTTAAGTATGCAAGAACTAAATAAAAATATTCAAACCTCAAGGTACTATGTGGGTTTCTATTGACAAAATCATTAGTCATGCAGGAAACTTCAAAACAAGATGGGAAAGATACACAGTCACTGTAATGAAAATCCTTGTTCAACACTGAACCATTTCAAGAAGTAGCATATTACCAAGAAACAAAGGTAATGCAGGCATTTGCAAAAAATAACGTTCCAGAAATTGATGGAATACCAACTGAGATATTTAAACAAATATGCAACCTTAGATATGTTCAGCAAACTAAGCCAAGGAATTTGAGACTGCTCTGTTCTTTAACTAATTAGAAGAGATTCCTATTTGTTTCCATTTATAAGGAGAGTGATCCAACACAATTTGAAAATTATAAAACAATATGTTTAAGATCATATCACATGCAAACAAGATTCTGCTGAAAA
>NW_006399869.1:7274405-7281257 GCF_000299155.1 Elephantulus edwardii | reverse complement strand
CAAGTCTGTGGAGAGGGTCATCATGCCTGAAAGGGTGGAGGAACAGCTCAAGAGAGGAAGACCCTGAATGAGGTGGAGTCATTCAGTGACTGGGCTAATGAGATAGGTATGCTAGAGAAAGTGTTTGCACAGAATAGGATAATGTATGAGTTGCAAGTGACTTGACGGCATATAACAACAACAACATACAACATATTACTGAGTATTATTAAAAACTGTTGTAATAGTGATAGAGGGCTGCCAGAAATTCAGTCTGGATTACAAAGCGGTTATGCCACAGACATAAAGTTGTTACTGCCATATGTGGAACATGATATAACACTAGAGTTCTTTCTATCTTCTCACCACTCGCTAATATTTCCCTTGAGGGTGTGAGTTGAGGTGACTGTAAATAAGTGAACAGAAATACACACACTGGTGATTTAGGATATCAGGTGAAAAGATTTGTTAAGGTACTGCAAAGGAAGCAGAGTGAGTGAAAGAAAGATAGGTCCTGTGAAAGAGGTAAAGAGAAACTAAAGAAAGGTGAAGAACACCATTGGAAAGTCAAGGCGAACCAAACCTTATGGCATGCACCTAGGAGGAGAGAAAGACTGAGCTTCAGGCGGGCCCTGCCATTTATTGTCTCCCAGTCTCCTGACACTAAACATAGCACAGCCTACGGACCTGTAGGATTTGTTGAAGTTTGGAACCCCTGCATTGTTGAAGCGGAAGCTTCTTCACTTTAATGCATTTGTCTTTGACTTCTATTGTTATTTCCTTTGAGAAACCTTGATTTTACTCCTCTCCTATGGAAGTGAAAAAGAGAATGAGAGAAAGAGCCATGGAAAGACAAGGCAATTCTTTCCAAGAAAGAGTCTTGACTGAATAGCAGAAAAAACAAAAAACATGTTTGTGTCTTATTGACTATGAAAAGGTATTTGGCAGTGTAGAGCACAATAAACTGTGGACAACATTGAGAAAAATGGGAATCTCAGAAGACTTAATTGTGCTCATGAAAAACATATATATCCACAAAGAAAAAATTGTCAGAGCAGAACATGGAAGTATTATTGTTGTTACGTGACATTGAGTCACCTGCGACTCATAGCAACCCTATGTACAACAGCACTAAACCCTGCTCTATCCTGTGCCAATTTTATTGTCTCTGACACACCTACCACCATTACCCCAGTTACTGAATAAATCTATCTCATCAAGAGTCTTCCTTTCCTGCGCTGTTCCTCCACTCCCCAAGCAATGACGTCCTTCATCAAGGATTGGTTCCTCTTTGCAACATGTCCAAAGTATGTCAGATGAAACTTCAGAATCTTTGCCTCCCAGGAGCAGCCTGAATTTACCCTCTCTCTGATGAATCTGTTCATTATCTTAGCAGTCCATGGTATATTCAACATTCTATTCTAACACCACAGCTCAAAAGGTATCCATTCTTCTTCTATCATCCCTAGTCATTGTCCAGCTCTCTGATGCATAGCAAGTGGTTGCAAAGACTGTGGCTTGTATCAGACGCCCCTTAGTCTCCAGACATAGTTAAAAATTCAGAAAAATGTGTGGAAGAGTTTTATTCTTACTTTCTCTATACCTTTTTAGGGTGTCAGTTGAACAAATAATTTGAGAAATTGGATTTATAAAGAAGAATGTGTCATCAAGATTAGAGGAAGCCTCATCAACAAACAATCTTATGCAGATAATATAATCTTGCCTGAAGAAAGTAAAGGGGATTTAAAGCACTTGCTACAGAAGATCAAAGTCTACAGCTTTCAGTATGGAGTATATTTCAACATCAAGGAAACAAAAACCTTCCCCACAGCATCTATAGACAAGAACAAGATAGAAAAAACACTGGAGTTGTCAACAATTTCATTTTACACAATCAAAACCAATATATACACAGTCAAGAAATCAAAAGATGGTGCCACACTGGGAAAATTGTCAATATCTGTTCAGAAGGTTTTCCCTGCTGGGAAAAGGTTCTGATGTACACATGTATTTAATATTTAGAAGGTTCCAGGCATCAATTTTATCCTCTTCAGACTGTGCATTTCTGGTTGTATTTATCAGTTTCTTTATACTTTGGATTAACACTTTTAAGCTTCATCCCAGTGTGTCTCTTATGAACATTATGGTTTTTGGCTTTACTTCCTGGTCTCTGACCCACCTTGAGTGGATTTTTGTGTATGGTGTGAGATATGAATCCTGTTTCAGCTTTCTGCAAAGGGAAGTCTAGTTTTGCCAGCACCATTTGTTGAAGAGGTTATTAATTATTTCCCCATTTGATAGCTTTGATTTCCTTGCTGAATATCGGTTGACCATAGATAGCTGGGTTTATTTATGGATTCTCAATTTTCCATTGGTCTATGTGCCTGGCATTGTACCAGTACCATGTTGTTTTGGTTACTGCTGCTGTGCAGTACGTTTTGAGGTCAAGGAGTGCTATGTCTCCAACCTCATTTTTGTTTCTCAGAAGTGTTTGTTTATTAGGGGTCTCTTGCCTCTCCAAATAAATTTGACAATTTCCCTTTCAAAACCCTTGAAAAATAAATTTGGCATCTGGATTGAGATTGCATTGAATATGTAGATTGCTTTTGGTAGGTTTCTCATTTTCACTGTATTGAGTCTTCCTATCCATGTACAGGGCACATTCTTCCATTTCTTTAGATCTTTCATTGTGTCTTGCAGAAATGCTCTGTAGTTTTCTTTGTATAGGTCTTTTGTATCTCTAGTTAGGTTCGTTCTCAAGTATCTCAATTTGTGGTTGGCTATTGTAAATGGTATTGCTTTCTTGAGTTCCTTCTCTGAGTTATCTTTGTTACTGTAGAAGAATCCTACTGATTTTGGGATCTTGATCTTCCTTCCTGACACTCTACTAAATTAGCCTATTAACTCAAATAGGTTTTTTGTTGAATCTTTGGGGTGTTTTGTGTACACTATCATGTCACCTGCATATAGCAATAGTATAACCATGTCTTTGCCAGTTTGCTTTTCACTTCCTTCTCATTGTATTGCCCTAACAAACACTTTTAATACAATATTAAAAATAAGTGGTTATAGAGGGCACCCTTGTCTGGTATCTTTGCAAGGAAAATGTTTTTTAGTCTTTCTCCAATGAGAATAATCTTGGCTCTTCGCATGCATATATACTTTTCATTATGTAAAGAAAATTCCCTTCTATTTCAATTCTGCTGAATGTCTTTATCAGTAAGAGGTGTTCAATTTTGTCAAATGCATTTTCTACATCAAATGCTAAGATCATATGGTTCCTGTTATTTACCTTGTTAGTATAATGAATTATATTGATTTTTCTTAAGTTGAACAATCCTTGCATGCCTATTATGAATCCCACTTGGTTACGGTGATTTTTTTTATGTGCTTTTGGGTTTTATTGGCTAGGATTTAGTTAAGGATTTTTGTATCTATATTCATGAGAGAAATTGGTCTGCAGTTTTCTTTCTTGGTAAAATCTTGCCTGATTTTGGTATTAGGGTTATACTTGTTTCATAGAATGACTCTAGGAGTGTAGAATGGGTGCTAAATCCTCTCTGAAAGTTCCGTAGAATTCAGCTGTGAAGCCATTCAGCTGTGGTCCAGGACTTTTCCTATAGGGAAATATTGTTATGAACTTTTCAATTTCTTCTCTTGTGATGGGTCTTTTCAAGTGTTATATACATGTCCTTGTCAGTCGGGGCAGGGGAAGCAGTTCAAGGAATTTGTCCATTTCCTCTGTGTTTTCAAATTTATCAGAGTACAGCTTTTTGTAGTATTCTGATATTATAGGTTTAATTTCCTCTGGTTCTAACATACTAGGAACAAACATTTGGTAACACCATTTCAGACAAAAGTTTTATAACGGAAGTTTACAGAATACTCCTGGGCCTCCACAGAAAAAAGACTGATAATCCAATTACAATATGGGCAAGAGAAATGGATACATTTTCACAGAGGAAGATATTTAAATGGCAAGCTATCACATGAAGAAATTCCCCAAATCACTGGTAATAAGAGAGATGAAAATCAAAAGCCTCATGAGGTACCATCTCACTCCAGTTATAGTGGCAAAATCTAATAGTGTAGCAAGTAGGAAATGTTGGAGAGGATGCGGTGAGAAAGGAATTCTTATATATTGTTGGTAGGACTGTAAAATAGTACAACAATTCTGAAAGGCAGTTTGGTGATCCTTTAGAAAGCTAAACATAGAAATTCCATATGACTCAGCTATTCCACTGCTTGGAATATACCCTGAGGAAATGAGAACTGAGGCACAAATTGAGATTTGTACACCAATGTTCATAGGAGCATTATTCACCATTGCAAGAACATGGAAACAGCCCAAATGTCCAACCACAAACAAATGGATTGAAAAATTGACATACATTCACACAATGGAATACTATGCAGCACTCAGGAGCAATGATTTTGTAAATTATTACCTAACTTGGGAGGGAGTGGAGAGCATTATGCTGAGTGAACTAAGTCAGTCCCACAAGGATAAATATTGTATAAATCCATTATTGTAGAATGAGTATAAGAAGCCAAGAGCTGTGGGAGAGGTTGGAAGTAAAGGGATAAGGATGTGCAGGGGGAGGGAAATTAACCACGGGGTTGTACAATTTGATCGGTGAGGGGGGTGAGAGAAATTGAAAATATTTGCTCTTGAAAGCAATGTATTCAAAATTTTTAAATAAACTAGTAGAAAATTTGGAAAAAGAATATCAAACAAACAAACAAAAAATGTTAGAAGGTCATTATGTCACTTTAAAGAAGAAGTTATGCCTGATCCAAGCCTTGGAATTATCATTTCCTTCCTACGCACCAGAAAATTGTACAGTGATTATGGGTAACAGAAGAAGAATCAATGCCTTTGAACTGTGGTCATGGTCAACTAAAAGAACCAGCAAGTCTGTCACAGAGGAAGTGCAAGCTGGGTACTCTTTAGTCACAAATATAGTGAAATTTAATTCTGTATACTTTGGTCATGTTCTTAGAAGGGACCAGTCCTTGGAAAAAGACATTGTGCTGGGAAAGGCTGGGAGTCAGTAAAAGAGAAGAAAATCTTCAAAGAGATCGATAACTATGAGATTGAGAGAATATGAAGCTAAGGATAGGTAGAAGTTCATATTCTCCATCCACAGAATTGAGATAAGAGTATTCCATTCAAAGTAGCCTAACAACAAGAACAGGGATCCAAAATGGCTCTTTTAATTAAAATTTATGGTGCTGTGGGGATTTAGTCAGTAAGGAGTTGCAATGCAAACCTAAAGGGGGACTCTCTGGGAGATACAAATCTGTTAGCCACTCCTCTAGAGAAAGATGAGTCACTTTTTCTCTGAAACTTTCATATTCCTGAAAACCTGCCGGAGCATCACTTGAGTAGACTCTGATTCCATGCCAATGAGAGGAGATGAAATTCAAAATTTGACATGTAGTATATCAATTATGTAAGATATTTTTGTTAGTTTGTTGTGCATATTGGCTTCATTCTTTCTCCCTCGCTTCCTTTCTAATTACCCCCATCTGCCCTACATACATAGGGTGGCTATGAGTCGCAAGCGACTCGACGGTACATAACAACAACAACAAGCCTACATATATGTTTCTTCTAAATGTACCCTAAATTTTGGGAGGTTTCTGTGGATGTACTTTTCTAGCCATAATAATTTCCAGCAATATTGTGCTTGTATATGATAATTATGATATTCTTTAGTAATGTCAACATTCTGTTGGATCATCATTTTGGAAAATGAGAATAGTTTACCCTCTAAATGTTGATATAGGTTAGTGAGCAAATCTAGAGCTGCATCTGGTTGTTAAAACAGGTCATTTGCTATGCCATCCATCCCACAGTCCTTATTTATTACTAAAATCTTCAATGCCGCTTGAACTTCTTTAATCATCATTGAGTTTCTTGATTTCATGCTATTTCCTGAAACAGTTCTGTGTCCACCAATTCTTTTCGGTACAATGACTCAGTGTATTACTTCCATTATAATTTGAAGCTTCCTGAATAATTCAAGATTTTATCCATGACATTCTTTAGTATTGGAACTTCGGGGTTTTAGTTATTTTAGCTTGAGAAATGCAGAGCAAGTTTCCCCCTTTTTGTTTCTCTTTGCACATTCCTTCATAATACTTCCCTCCCGCCCCTTCTCATGCTGCCTTTGAAATGTTCTGTTAATCTTTTTTATTGTAGCAATTATTTCCTTTCTTTTGATTTCCCAGCATTCTAATGCAATTTTCAGAGTCCCTTTTAACATCCATTTTGGTAATTGTTGTCTTACTTGCTTGTCATTGTAATGATCTTTTGTTTTCTTCTTAGTTGATACCCTTAACGCTATCTTACAACTCATATGGTCTTCGAACATTACTGTTCAACGCCTCTAACCTATTCTTTTGTCAGAAATTCAGGCTACATTTAGAAGTATCCAAAGCACAAAAGATATCATTGCTGATTTCAGATAGATCTTGGGTGATGGAAGAGAATGGCAGAAGGAGAATATTTGCATTTTTTAAGTATGAAAAAACTGTGTGTATCATAACAAATTATGTTTGATATTGAGAAGAATGAGAATTCCAGAATATTTAATTGTACTCATGTGAAAGCTATACCTACACTGAGAAGTTGTTACACAAACAGACTAGGGAACACTGCATGGTTTAAAATCAGGCAAAGTATACAGCAAGGCTGTGCCCTTAAATCATTCAAGAAGATAGATTCTATTCAGAAGTATGTGGCATCAAGATGAGAGGAAACTTGTAATATACCTGTATTTTGCAGTTATTACAACCTTGTTTGCCAAAGTGAGGAATACTTGAGGAGTTAGCTACAGAGAATCAATAATACAGCCTTCAGTACAA
>NW_006399869.1:7270495-7273435 GCF_000299155.1 Elephantulus edwardii | reverse complement strand
TTGAACCATGCAGTGTTACCCTGCTCTGTTCTGACTACTGCCTCTTGGTCCAAGTATAGGTTTCGTATTAGCACAATTAAATGTTCTGGGATTCCCATTCATGATCAGTAGAGAAGAAATAAAATTGTCAATGTTTTCATTCTGCTTGGGTACATAATCAACACCCTTGGCACCAGAAGTCAGGAAACCAATAGATTGGAATAGTCTGCTATTAGAGACTTCTTCAAAATTTTAAAGAGTAATGATTCCACTTTGAAGACTAAGATTAAAAGCATAATATTTGGATAATCTTACTTGTCATGAGGTTGAAAATTTGACAATAAGGATGACAGATGAAGAATTGATGCCTTTGAGCAGCCTGGGTGCTCTTTGAAGGCAAGGATAGTGAAACTTCATCTCACATATGTTGAGGATGTTTTTAGACAGAGCTATTTCTTGGAAAGATACATCACGCTTGGAAAAGTGGTGGGTCACCCAAGGAGGGGAATATCCTCACCAGGAAATATTGATAGTTACTACAGTCATGGACTTAAATGTAAGATATGATGAGGATATCACAGGAGAATGTAAGTTTCATAACTACTATTCATAGGTCATTATGAGATATAGTTGACTTGACATCACTTAAGTCCACTTTACAAATACACACTAAAAGCACATTGAAGTTTGCATAAGGATATGCATTGGTAGACTATCTTGAAAATCATGTTATTCAAAACAGTTTCACAAAGAAAAGTTTTATTTCTATTGCCTAAATTGTTTAATTTTATCTTAGGTTTGATGTCAGGAAACTGGAAAATAACTAAGGATGACAACAGAAGAATCAATGCCTTTGAATTGTGGTGCTGGAAAAGCACCTACTACTAGGAGAACAAACAGGTTCATCCAAGAGATAGTGAAACCAGGCTGATCCTTGGAAACAAGGATTCTGAAGCTCCGTCTGAATTATTTAGGCGTATTGCAAGGAGAGACCAGTTCCTGGAGAGGGGACATCATGCTTTGAAGGATGGAGAGACAGCCCAGAAGAGAATGACTCTGGATGCGGTAGATTGACTCAGTGTCTGGGGTAATGGGTGTAGGTGTGTCAAAGACAATGAATTTGGCTCAAGATAGGGCGTGGTTCAGAGCTGTTGTACATAGAGTCTCTATGAGCTTCAAGAGATTTGAGGGTACATAACAGCAGCAATGTTTAGTTACATTTACCAACTAAGAAGTAAGAACATAGAAGCTTTCAAATTAATATCCCTAACAGAATGCAAATTATTTATGTCCAAGTCTTCACCTAAAGTGTAGTAACAGCACAAACTCAAAATAGACATGTTGTTATGTGCCATCGAGTTGCTTGCTACTCATAGTGACCCTATGTACAACAGCTCTGTAACCTGTTCTGTGCTTTGCCAACTTTATTATCTCTCTGACACACCTAACTTCATTACCTAAGTCACTGTTTCAATCCATCCCATCAATAATTTCCCTCTCTTTCTCTTTCCACCCAAGCATGATGTCCTCCTCCTAGGACAGGTCCCTCCTTGCAACATGTCCAAAGTATATCAGACAAAGCCTCAGAATCCTTGCCTCCAAGGAGCAGACTGGTTTCACTCTCTCTAGAATGAACCTATTTGTTCTCCTGGAAGGCCATGGCATATTCAAAACTCTTCTCCAGCACCACAGTTCAAAGGGATCAATGTTCTTTATATCCTCTCTAGGCATTGTCTAGCTCTCTGATGCATAGCAAGAATTTGAGAATATTGTGTGTTAGGAGAAAAAAAAACACTTTTATTCTACTATTCTTGGCTTTAAAATATATTTGTTACCCAAATTTGGCATACTTTTCATCTGAATTTTAAACACAATAATATGTAATTCCTTACCAGAAAATAGTAAAAAAAAAAAAAGTTAAAACTTCTGTGTTGTGTTTACTGAGACGGTATATAGTACATTGTACAGAAAAAAGATTAAAATAATACAAAAATGATAGTAATATTAATGTTAAATAATTTTATGGTTGGAGTGTCCTGTGAGTAAAGGAAAGGGGAAAGACCTGGTGTTAGAAACAATATATATACAAGACAATTATGAGATATCATCTCACCCGAGTCAGAATAGCAAAATTTAACAGAACAGCAAGCAACAAATGTTGGCGAGGTTGTGGAGAAACTGGAACCTTTATTCACTGTTGGTGGAAGTGTAAAATGGTGCAAACACTGAGGAAGGTGGTGTCGTGCTTTCTCAAAAAATTGCAAATAGAGATACCATTAGACTAAGCAATTCCACTACTGGGAATATACTCTAAAGGGACCATAACCAGCAGCCAAGCAGATATATGCACAACCATGTTTATTGCAGCTTTGTTCACAATAGCAAAGAGTTGGAAACAACCTAAGTGCCAATCAACAAGCGAATGGATAGAGAAGCTGTGGTATATTCACAGAGTGGAATACTACGCTGCTTTGAAAAAGAAAGAATTCATGAAGTATTCAAAATGGGTGACCCTAAAGACATTATGCTGAGTGAAATACTTCAGTCACAAAAGGACAAATACTGCATAGTGCCACTGTTGTAAACCAAGACTTACATGGGGGTTGGAGGGAGGCTGAGAGAGATGGGATAAATGAAATATTGAAAATTATGAGGGAGAAAATTGTTTAAAAGGGATATAAGATGAGATATTATTGTCACGACAGTAGTCCAGAAAAAAGGTTGCAAAGTGGAGTGAACTTAGGGGGTTGTTGTTGTTGTTATGAGCCGTAGAGTCATTTCCGAATCATAGCGACCCTATGCACAACAGTCCTAAACCATGCTCTATCCTGCGCCAACCGCACCACGTCTGACACACCCATCCCGATTACTCCAGTCACTGAATCAAACCATCTCATAGAGGGTCTTCCCCTCCTGCATTGTCCCTCAACCCTCCCAAGCATGATGTCCCTCTCCAAGGAC
>NW_006399869.1:7266253-7268038 GCF_000299155.1 Elephantulus edwardii | reverse complement strand
AACTGTTTTGGAATCACAGAAGCCAAGAAAGCTTAAGATACAAGCTGTCAGAAACTAAGACTACCTTGATAAATATTGTTCATTTGTAATATGCTCTACATTTCTTTAAATGTGATTAAAAATTAATAAAGTAAAACTTAGACCTTTTACATGATGCTCTGTTACCAATAAAAAAAGTCAATAAAGTGATAACATTTTCAGTAATTGAACTTAATGATATTTGAAAGATAAATAAATTTCAAATCTTTCATTATAAAAATTCATTAAAGAGATAAGATTAAAAAGAAATGGTTACTAAAATTCAAGTATGGTTTAATTTCTCTTTGTTTAAGGTTATAATTTAATGCATCAACAAACTAAGCTTATGACATAATTTAGAAAGTAATTTTTGATTAAAGCATAAAGGCTTCACTGGTTTGCTCTACCACAAGCACAATTTAAAATAGTGATATTAAATGTATCATCATTGATTTTTCTTCTTTTCATTTATTTTAAATTATTTTAATAATTAATTTATCCTTAGCAATAGAGTTAAATCACACACTACAGTTACTCTTTATATTTTTGATGTTTCAAAGACATAGGGATCTCAAGGTAGCTTTGTGTCAATTTAGTTTACTAAAACCCATGCTTTGTCTACTGCTAATATTATTCTTGACTATGGAACTAACATTTATAAACTCACAGATCTTTAAGATTTAGTGTAGGAAACAAAGATTTTGTGATTCAGTCATTTAGGGAAAAGTCATACTGTTACAATTTTCATATTTTGATTCTTGGATCTGTGAATTTTAATTGTAAGGAAAACATATGCTGCCCTGATTAAGAGACTTTATTCAGCTGCTAACCTTTTGACTTCTCAAATATGGTTCTGTATGGCTATAACATCAGAATTTTTAGACCCAGTAAAGCAATAACATTGATGTTGAGATGCGTACAAAGAGGTGCTAGAACATGGGGGACATGTTTGATCTCATAGAAATTGGTTTTGTGCTATCTGCGCTGTTAACAGGGACAATTCCCCTTTGTGAAGTTGGTGAAAACACAGCTGTTCTCAAACAGCCTTTATTCTTTTTACAGTTGGTGTCAGAAGTGGAATTCAATACAATGAATGGCTCCAAATTCATAGAAATGTAGGATTTTATAATAAGTTAGGGGTTTGGGAATTATAGTTAAAATGGATACTTTTGATGTGGCTCAAATGGAATGAAAGGTTAAGCAGCATTTTGTCTGAGACAAGGACACAGCCCCCAGGCCATACACAAATGAATAAATTAAAGATGGAGAATAAAGCTGAAAATATTAAAGTCTTAAAAGGTTTCTGTGTTAAGGATTTTGTTCATTTGACTTTATGAATATTTCTTGGTTTGTGTGTTTTGGTGGTGTTGTTCATTTAGTAATGTTATGGTATGTTGTATCAATAAGAGTTTGTTGATTTAATGTTAAGATATATGGTAAAAATTAATGGTGGTAATAGTAAATCTTGGAACTGTGTAAGTCAGCCCTAATGTAAATGCTAAAATAGATATACAAAAAGTTTGCTCTGGAAAGAGATTTGGTCTGTAGAATTGCTTGTTGTAAGCTGAGAAAAATTAAACCGAATTTACAGTAGCCAAAATATGACTTTGATTTCATCCCACCTGAATTTCAGAATCACCTCAGGATCAGGTTTGAGGCCTTGAACACTAATGAGCGAAGACCAGATGAGTTGTGGGAGGATGTCAAATGTATCATCCAGGAAGAGTGCAAAAGGTCATTGCAAAGACAGAAGAGGAAGAAAAGACC
>NW_006399869.1:7264105-7265624 GCF_000299155.1 Elephantulus edwardii | reverse complement strand
GAATGTGGAAACTATAGAATAATATCATTGATTTCACATGCAAGCAAGATTCTACTGAAGATCATCCAAAAATAACTGGAATAGGACATCAGCAGAGAACTGCCTGAAGTCCAGGCTGGGTTTAGAAGTGGTCATGATACTAGGGATATTGTAGCTGATGTTAGATGGATCTTAGTTTTAAGCAGGGAATATTAGAGGAATGTCTATCTGTGCTTCAGTGAGTATGCAAAAGTGTTTGCATGGATCATAACAAACTGTGGCTGACTCTGAGAAGAAGGGGAATCCCAGGACACTTGATCATGCTAATGAGAAACCTATACTTGGACCAAGAGGCAGTCGTCAGAACAGAGAAGGGTAACACTGCATGGTTCAAAATTGGGAAGGGTGTTTGCCAGGGATGTGTCCGATCTCCATACATTTTCAACCTGTATGCAGAGCAGATTATCCGAGAGGCTGGGCTCTATGAGGAGAAGTGTGGCATCAGGATTGGTGAAAGATCTATTAAGAATCTGCTTTATACAGATGACACAACCCTGCTTGCTGAAACTGAGGAGGACCTCATGCACTTGCTGCAGAGGGTCATGGACTGCAGCCTTCAATATGGACTGAGGCTCAATGTCAAGAAGACAAAGATTCTCACCACTCGACCAATTGGTAGCATCAGGATGGATGGTGAAGAGATTGAGACTGTTCACAGCTTCAATTTGCTTGGCTCCGCAGTCAAGACTTTTGGCATCAGCAGCCAGGAAATAAAAAAAAAAAGTATTGTGATGGGAAAGTCTGCAGTTAGGGAAGCCTCTAAAGTACTCAAGAGCAACGGTGTCTCTCTGGAGAGTAAGGTGCACCTGATACAGGCCATGATCTTTGCAATCACTTGTTATACATCAGAGAGTTGGACAATGACTAGGGAGGATAGACGGAGAATTGATGCCTTTGAGCTGTGGTGCTGGAGAAGAGTATTGAGAGTATGATGGACTGCTAGGAAAACAAACAGATTCCTCCTGGAAAGGGTTAAACCGGGCGACTCCTTGGAGGCAAGGATTCTGGGGCTTCGTCTGACATACTTTGGACATGTTGTAAGGAGGGACAGGTCCTTGGAGAGGGACATGATGTTGGGATGGGTAGAAGGTTAGCAAAAGAGAGATCAGGTAGGTTGACAAGGTGACTGCTACAATATGCTCTGTGTGAAAGGAAGTGTGGGAATGTTGCAGGACAGCATTGGTTTCAGATCTTTTGTTAATAGGGTTGCTATGACTTGTACCTGACTTGATGGCATCTAACATCAACAACAATAACAACAATTTGTATTTATGACTTTTAAGATTCATTTTTTCTGAATTTTATGTTACAATATAAGGTAAAAATGTGTGTTCATTTGTTTAACTTAGATTCCATGTAGGCTAAGTCTATTAATAAAACAGTATGTTCCAAAAAAGCTTTATTATAACTTTTATAACTTCTCCACAGATGTGAGTGAGCTGTTGATGTTATGTGCCATCGAGTCGTTTGTGACTCATAG
>NW_006399869.1:7261817-7263890 GCF_000299155.1 Elephantulus edwardii | reverse complement strand
CTGGCTGTACCCTCTCCAAGACATGTCTATATGTTTTCTTTGCCATCCATAGGGTGTTCAGAGTGCTCTTCTTCAAAACTATAGCTCAAAGGCATCAATTCTTTTTCTGTCATCCTTATTCATCGTCCAGATCTTGGATGCATAGCTAGTAATTGGAAAGACCATGGCCTGAATTATATGTACCATAGTCCTCAAATTGACATCACTACACCTCAATAATTTGGTAAGATCTCTAACTGCAGCTTTTCCCAGTGCAATGTATCTCCGTATTTCCGGATGGCTCATATCAAGGGTGTTAATTGTGGATCCAAGCAAGATGAAGGTGCTCACAATTTCAATATTCTCTCCGTCCATCATGACACGACCTGTTGGTCATGTGATAAGAATTTTTTATTTTCTTGATATTGAGACACAATCCTTACTGAAGGCTCTTTGACCTTTTGCAACAAATGCTTCAAATCCTCCTCACTTTTAGCAAGCAAGGTTGTGCCACCTGCATAATGCAGGTTATTGATGAGTCTCCGTCAAATCATGATGCCATACTCCTCTTCATAGAGTACAGCTTATTGGTGATATTTAAATACACATACTTTGAAAAACATTCATGAAAATGCATATTTGCCTCAGAAGCAGGAGATACTTACTTAATCAAGATTTTACACTTAATAATCCTAAAAAAATCAATTGTATTTGTATGGTTATCAAAGATAACATAAATAAATAAAATATACAAGAATAACAAAATATTAGCTAATGATACCTGTTATTGAAAATGTTATACATTCTAATGTTAAAGGATCTCTTACAAATGGAAATAAAATCCATGCCTTTAAACAGATAATAGTAAAATATTTTATGGTACAGTGAATACATATTTAATTTACTAGGGATCAAAAGGCTTTGGTATTAGCAGTTTTACCTTCATCTCTTTACTTTCTGAGGATTGACTCATCCCAGAGCAGGACATATCTTTTCTAACAAAACTGTAATTTCTTTAGCCTTTAACAAAAACATTCTAGTGATAGCATTAATAGTATGTATGAATGTTTACATTGTCATGTTTTATCAGAAAATAAATAGGATACTTATGAGAAGGAATCATAAAAAAAATTCTTACACAGACCCTTAAACATGTACTTTTTTCCTAGGCATATGTTTCTAGTAGTGTTCTGTTAGTGTAGTTCATAGGGAGTTGTACTGCTAAGCCAAAGACTGAGCCCCTCTTGCAGTTTGAGTCTAGCTGCAGCTCCATGACAGAAAGACAGATAATGTCCCCGTTTGATTTATAACCTCTGAAAATTCACTGGAGGATCAGCTATGAGGTGATTCTGACTCCATGACAAAGAAGGAGAGACAGTGTTGCAATCATTAAGGGTTCATACTAAACGAAAGTTTGACACTTCAAATCAAAACAGAAGAGAAACACCTGGAAGTCTGATTCCATAAAAATTCCACCCGGAAAACTCTCTGAGGCAGGTCTACTCTGTTGTATGTAATGACCATGAGTGAAAAATCTCCTCACTTGCACACAATCACTCAAGTAGCCAAGCTATCTGAATAGAAAAATAAAATTTAGAAAGATACAAAATGCTGCTAGAATAGAAGAGTTGTTAAAAAGTGAGTTGTAAGCTGAGTGAATAAAAGCATATAAAATGGGGAAAATTACGGATGAGAAAGAAAAGAAATGTTGAAATATTAAAAATAACTGGTATAAAATATGAACACAAGCATAATATAAAGTCAAATATGTGTGTTTTAAGAGCAAATTCATAAAATATAAGCAATAATAAGTCATGGAAAGAGCTCTGTGGCCTAATGGTAAGAATTGGAGTGCAAAATCAACTATGAGATATCATCTCACCCCAGTAAGAATAGCAAAATTTAGCAGAACACCAAGTATCAAATGCTGGCGAGGTTGTGGAAAAACTGGAACCCTTATTCACTGTTGGTGGGAGTGTAAAACGGTACAACCACTATGGAAGGCTGTATGGCACTTTCTCAAAAAGTTGCCAATAGAAATACCATTTGACCCAAAAATTCCACTGCTAGGAATTTACCCTAAAGAAACCATAA
>NW_006399869.1:7249338-7251547 GCF_000299155.1 Elephantulus edwardii | reverse complement strand
TGAGATTGGCACAGGATAGAGCACGGTGTAGGGCTGTTGTACATAGGGTCGCTATGAGTCTCAAATGACTCGACGGCACATAACAACAACAACAAGAGAAATGTAAATCAAAATCATAATGATATATCAACTCACCCTAATAGCAGTAAGAAACCTTAATAGGACAGCCAAGTAATAAATGTTGGAACAGATATAGAGAAATTGGAACTCTCATACATGGTTGGTGGAATTGTAAAGTGACACAGCCACTCTAGAAGGCAGTTTGGCATTTATTTAAAAAGCTGATCATAGAAACTCTGTATGATCCATATTGAACTGCAAGCAATAGACCTCAGTGAAATTAGAACTGAGACACAAACGGAGATTTGTAGACCATTTGTCGTAGTGTTATTCACAACATTAACAAAATGGAAACAGCCCAAAAGTCCAGCCACACTAGAATATACTGAATATTTGTAGTGTACTGACATGATGTAATATTTACCTCATCCAGGAGCAATGGTTTCAGAAAATACTGCATAACTTGAGAGAGACTGAAGAGTATTATGCTGAGTGAATTAATTCCGTTTCATAAGGACAAATACTTCATAAGACCATTATTGTAAAAAATAAGAAGATAACTAGTAAAATGTTTATGAGGTTCCAAGGTGGAAGGCGTGGGGCCAGAAGGGTGAAAGTGTGCAGGGTGGAATCACGAAGTCACACAATTTGGTGGGTGGAAGGAAGTAATAAAGGAAATGGGAAATGGCTGGGAGCTAAAAGGATGAGGTAATGGTGGCTATAGTTCCTTGGTGATTAATTTAATAAACCACAATGTGTGGAAGTGATTGTATGAAACACAATATGAATGAAGGAAATTGTGAAACACATACAAACAAACCCCAAAACAAAAATAAATAAAAAATTTACAGAGTTGCGACTATTCATAACTGAACCGCCAGCACATGCTCTGGAGATATAAAAACTACGGTAGGAGATTGCTCATCTCTCTCTAATGGAGTCACTGGTGATTTGAACTTCCAGAAAAGTGCCACATTTGTGTTAGCAGTGCAAATATTTATTTTTCTGAGACATTTTCAGCATGTCTTACACCTCAACAACAACAGCAACAAAAAAAAAACCCGAACAAAATAAAAAACACATGCAAAACAAAAATCCAATTGTCATGGAATTTGAACCAATTGATAGGAATCTCTCTCTGGGTTTCTAAGTTTGTAAGTTGTTAGAAAGGGATTTTCTATCATTTTCCATTGGAACAACTGGTGTAACAGCAAAAGAGGAAACTTCTTTAGAATCAGGCCTCAGATTCCTCATGGATTAAGTCAGAAGAGAAACTCTCACAGGAAGAAAACAAAAATCTTCACAACTGGATAAGCGAAAAAAAAAAAAAAAGAAGAAGAAGAAAGATTGAAACTGTTAAGGGTTTAATTTTACTTCTTTCCATCTACAGTAGCTATAGAAGCTAATGAAAAACACTTTCATAAAGTTTGTGGGAATGACCCAAACCATGGTATTTTCACTTCATATATGTGTGAAAGTTTATCAATTGAACAAGGTAGACTCAAGAATAATTTATAACTTTATTTTTTGTGTTGTAAAATAATGAATATACCATAAACTTCTGGTAGACAGAACATATGTGTCTTAGAAGAAGTACATATTCTTTCATTCTTTTGAATAAGTTCTTTGAGTTTATTTTCAGGATGAACCTGTCCCTAGAGAAGGATAACATAGTTGATAAAATAAAGGGTAATTTAAAAAGAGGAAGATTTTTCATGAGGCAGATTACTTAGTGGCTGAAATAGTTATCTCAGATGGAACTAGCAAAGATTATGCAAGGTTTGGCAGTGCTTGGTTTTGATGTAACAAGAATTCTAAACATTTATGAAATTATGAAAATTTATCTCTTTTTCATATCCAATGAGCTTTTTTTAAAAAAAAATAATTTTAATGAGCATTTACAGCGATTTTGGATTTCCATTTATTCATTTTCCATTCATTCATTGCTGCACTTCTCTCCCCGCCCATCCCTCCCCATGCCCCAGTTCTCTCCTCTCTTTCAAAAGTAAAAGAAACAAACACTCCTTCCCAGGTGCACAATCCCCCCCGCACCCCTCCCACCGCCCTAAGTACATTCCACTATGCAACCTAAATTGTGGACTCTTGTGATAACCATAATACCCTATCATACATCGCTTTTAAATTATTC
>NW_006399869.1:7245372-7249238 GCF_000299155.1 Elephantulus edwardii | reverse complement strand
GGATGTTGCCAACAAAATTGGGATCATCTAAACTGAGTCTAGCGGGCTAATTCTAAATGTAATAAATTTTTCTCACCAAAAAAAAAAAAATTTTTAAAAAAAGAATTGGAGTACAAACCTAAAGGCTGTGGTTTGATTACACCAACTGCTCTTCAGGAATATGGCCGGCTTCTATCTTACTGATTTGCTCTCTCTGAAAAACCACTTAAATGTGCATATATGTTGTTGCTCTGTGTGTTTTTAAGTTGGAACTGACCCATATCTGGCATTCCGCTGCTTTCTCAGAGGCAGTAAATAACACAGGAGGAGATCGCCCACCCCTCTTTCCGGAGCAGCTGGTAGATTTGAACTGTATGGCACGCCTCTGAGATTCCAGTGAAAATCCTTACCACTAGGCCAGAGCCCTAAATGTGTATGGTTGTTATATATTTCTACACACACATGTTGTTGGAGTCAGAGTTGTAATTTAAACTGTGTATTAGTCATGCCATCAAAATAACCTGTCTATAGCTCATTGTGAATATTTATTTTTCACAGACACTTTCTATTGATGAATCCAGAATGAACTCAGACTAATCCTTCTCTATAGTGATTCAGATAGTCATTAACAACCCCCAAATCTCAAAAGGTTTAGCCTTCCTGACTCTGGTTGTCTAAGTTATAAGAAGCAAGTTGACATGACAGCATTGATATACAAATTGGGGCAGAACTCAATTTCACATCATGAGTCTTTTTATATGTTCTTTATTATTATTATTAAATTTGAGGTAAAAATGAGATGTTTATCTTTGGAAGGGATGCTCCTTTTCCCTATGCTTCCTTATTCATGAATCATTTCAGATCTCTGCTGCCACATCCTGCCTTAAAGATATAAAAGTTAATTATTCTGCAAGAATATGTGCTTATTTGTAGTCATTAACTAGCAGCGCAGTGAGACCGCTCAGCAGCAAGCTCATATTTAAGTATAGCTCTAGAGCACTCTCTCTCTCCTGATCACTTTATTTATGTGTTTCAGTACATCATCTTTTTTCTCCTAACAGACCTATTTATCTTGTGGCCACTTCACAAAATACAGTGCATATTCATTACAGCACTTGATTAAAAGTGCACAGACCCTCATCAATCCCACTGTGTCCTATAGAACCACGTGCAGGGTTCACATCATTAGAGTTTAGGTCACACTCTCAAATTTTTATGACATGGGGTAAACTCCAAGCTGTGAGAACCTGATGAGAACAAGATAGTAAAAATGGAAGCAGTAATAAAGTTAGGGGCATTAAAAGCATTAATAAACAAATGAAAAGCACAGAATCTACTAGAAAGCAAGGTCCCCATAAAAAGAAAATGAAGAATCACTGCAATTAAAAAACAAAGAATTTTGCCAAGGAGTTAGGATAATATAAGTGCAAGTAAACTCCTTTGTAGACTCATTATTTGTGAGTTTTTGAAGCCTATTTAGCTCACAGTATGACACCAGAACAGAGGCTGGATAGGGATTCTATAAAGATTTTTAAGGCTCCTTCTCTGCTTATCTTCTAAGTATAGACTTCTGTAACTCATAAATTCAAAGCTACTTCATCAGTCATAGCATCTGATCTGTTTCTTCGACACTGCTCTCTGAACTTTTCTTTACATTTATTGGGTTTGTCTCAGGAAAAACATAGTACAGTCAATTTTACTTCATCTATACTACGAATTGCCCATCACTGACATAGTATTTTAGATTATGTTTTCAGATTGTTGGTCTTTTTATATTGGAAAGTAAATCCGACCAGTCTGTCATGGCCATATTGGAGTTTAAAAATTACTTTTGACTGAGATCAATGATACTTGTGTTTCGCTTTATCTCAATATACGTTTTATCTCTTCTTGTTACACTTCTATAAGTGGGAAAAAAGAAAGTATTGTGGATCTAGTGCAATATGAACACATAAGGACATAAATTTTGACAAATAAATGAACAATATCTTGTTAAACATAATTTAATCACTCTAAATTAATTTCATTATTTGTCAGCAAAATGCAGTAATAACATCTAACAATGAACACAGTAAACTATTTAAACAAATTTTGTATGTAATAAAATATACCACCTTTCAATACCACAAAGCTAAGCTAATTAAATAAATTACCTCTAGTTTGGGGAAGAGTGTATAATTTAAAAACAACTTAAAAAAGATTGTGAATTCAACTAATATTTAAATTACTTGCTAATCACATCAGAAATTTTTACTGTGATAAACCTCTGACATTCTGCATTTGATCATTCAATATATTCAAGATGTGCTCCCAAAAATGAATAGATAATTAAGAGATGAAATTATAATCAGAAGTGTTCTGATAAATGTTTAATATTGGCCCTCTAGAGAAAAATAAGAAGAGATTTGTAGTGTTTGCTGATTTCTATGGTGTTAATACTGCTATGACAGCAGATGTCAAGTTATCAACAAGATGTTACTGGGGGTGGTGTTGAGTAGGTATAAAAAAAAGAGTCTCTTACAAAGTAAAACAAGCTGTGTTCAGAAAAGTGTTGATAATTTTTAGGGAGAAATTTATTCTTATGTTTTTATTAATCATAACAATTTACACTAATTTAGGAGATATTTCAATTAACAGTTTGTACATTAGCTTGATTAGTTTGCTGTTATAATTCTGTTTTTACACTACTTTTTATAGTCAAAGTAAAAATCCAATATATTTTGAGGAGAATAAAATCACAGTATTTGTGTATTAACTTACCAAACATGGATTATTCCTTATAATGTATGTGTACTTACATGAAAACACATATACACATCTGTGTATGCACATGTCCGTATGTTTGTTGTTGTTAGGTGCTCTAGAGTTGATGATGACACGTAAGAACCCTATGAATAACAATCTGTGAATGTCCTCCTATCCTGAGCCATTATCACATTTACGATAAAGCTTAAGTCCACTGTTTTAGTTATTATGTCAATCCATCTCAATAAGGGTTGAATTTTCTTTCACTGGAGAAATAAAACCAGGTAAAATTTTTATAGACAAGTATGATGAAACTTCGTTTCACATATTTTAGGTGTGATTTCAAGAGACGCCAGTCAAAGCAAGAGTGAAGATGCTCAACCATATGGATTGACCCAGACATGTAAGAATAGACTTAAGCATGTTGGTAATCCCAAGGATTGCTCAAGACAGGTCAAGGTTCAGATTTTCTTTTTACTAATTTACTTGCAAAGTTCATATTTATTGTGTTGCACACTATTCTTCATTCATATTGTGTTTCATACAATCATTCTCACACATTACTTTTTTACAAAATTAATAATCATTGAACTTTGTCCATGATTATCCTGTATTTTCACTTTGACCCTTCCCATTCCCTCCCTCCTCCTTTCGCCCACCAAACTATGAAACACTGTGGTTTTACCCTACCCATCCTCACACCTCCACTCCCATCCCTTCACCACAGGAGTTCCCATACATGTTTCACAAGGTAGTCTTATATTTTTATAATAATGATTATTCGCAGTACTTGTCCTGATGAAACTGAGTTAGTTCATGCAACAAATGCTCTCTAGTCTCTCCCAAGTTATGTAATATTTTTCAAAATTCTTCTTGAGTGCTACATAATATTCTATTGTGTAAAGGTACAACAATTTCTCTATACATTCAGTTGTGGTTGGATATTTGGGCTGTTTCCATGTTCTTATGGTGGTGAATAACACTGCTATGAACATTGGTGTGCAAATCTTTATTTGTGTTTGAATTCAAATTTTCTTGGACTATTTTCCTAGTAGTGGAATAGCTGAGCCATACGGAGTTTCTATATTCAACTTTTTGAGGAAACACCAAACTATCTTCCAGAGTGGATTTACATTTTTTTT
>NW_006399869.1:7235365-7236912 GCF_000299155.1 Elephantulus edwardii | reverse complement strand
CCAGTAGTGGAATTGCTGGGTCAAATGGTATCTCTATTTGCAACTTTTCGAGAAAGCTCCATACAGCCTTCCACAGTGGTTGCACTGTTTTACAATGAGCTCTTAATCTAAATAGTTCTAAAAGAACTGAGATTTAGCAAAATCTGAAGCTTTTGATCATTTAGAAAATAAATAATATGCCTTCTATATATTATATATTAAATCTTAGGCATTGCTTTTTAATCCTAATTACATTTCTTGTTGCATAAAAATTCTCTTTTTATTTCAATGGAGATAAAAAAATGACTAATACTCTATTTATCGTGAAGCTTCATATCATAAGTTTATTACTTTTGTCTTTAACACTTTAATTGAGCTTAATTTCATAGTAATCCGATGTTTTTTCCTAAGTTTAAATTTTAAATTTACTACATTATTTCATTTCATAGAATTACAATTTAAGGTAATCAGAAATTATTCAATTAGAATTCAAATAAGGTTTCCTAAACATCACTATGCTTTAGGTTCTTATTCTTCTCAATATGAACCATTATTTTATTTATGGGAAAGGGCATATTAAGTAGTTCAAACAGTCATATAGAATGTTGTCTAATAAAGAGATCTTGAAAGACTATCAAATCCTAAATATCATGTTTTCCAAGAGAACAAATAGGTATGTCAGGAAGAAGGTAAATCCAAGTTGTTTGGAGGCAAGGAGTTTGAAGTTCCATCTCACATATTTCAATCATGTTTCCAGGAGGGGACAGTTCTTGAATAAGGACATCATGCTTTGAAGGTTGGTGGCACAGCACGGGGAAGGAGACCATGGATGAGATAGTCTGACGCAGTACCTGGGGTAATGGGAGCCAGTGTGTCAGAAACCATGAGATTGGTTCAGGATACGGCAGATTTCAGAACTATTGTGCATAGAGTCACTGTGAGTCACAATCAACTCGAAGGTAAATTACAACAAACAACAATCTCTGGAAAGTATAAATAAATATTACCTTTATGGCACATATTTTGCAGCGGAGATTGAATTAATCATCTAGAGACTAAGTGATTGTTGTTATTATGTGTCATCGAGTTGCCAGTGACTCATAGTGACCCTATGTACAACAGCCCTAAACCCTGCTCAATCTTGTGCCAATCTCACTGTCTCCGACCCACCTACCCCCATTATTCAAGTCATTGAATCAATCCATCTCACAGAGGGTCTTCCCCTCCTGCACTGTGCCTCCACCCCACCAAGCATTACGTCCTTCTCCAAGGACTGGTCCCTTCTTGCAACATGTCCAAAGTATGTCAGATGAAGCTTCAGAATCTTTGCCTCCAAGGAGCAGCCTGGATTAACTTTCTCCAAGATGACTCTGGTTTGTTTTCTTAGAAGTCCATGGTACACTCAATACTCTTCTCCAACATCACAGCTCAAAGGCATCAATTCTCCTTCTATCCTCCCTAGCCATTGTCCAACTCTCTGACTCATAGCAAGTGATTGCAAAGACCATGGCCTGTATCAAATGCACCTTAGTCTCTAGAGTGACACAATTGCTCTTCAGTACTTTGGA
>NW_006399869.1:7233634-7235265 GCF_000299155.1 Elephantulus edwardii | reverse complement strand
TGATTTTGGAAGGATATACAATTTTACAATCACACCAAAAACCAGCAGTGTAGGAGAGTTTCTGACCTCTCCACATTCTCTCTGACATTCATTACTTGCTGCCTTGCTAAACTTTGCCATTGCTATTGGGGTGAGATGGTATTGCATTGTATTTTTGGTTTGCATCATTCTTATTAGCAGTGTTTTTGAGTATTTCTTCATGTGTCTGTTGGTCATCCTAGTGTCTTCCTCTGAGAAAAGTCTTTCCATGTATTTTGCCCATTTTATAATTGGGTCATCAGTCTTTCTCTTCTGGAGACTCAGGAGTATTCTGTAAAATTTTGTTATGAGACCCTTGTCTCAGATGATATTGTCTAATGTTTGTCCCTGGTCAATAGCTTTGTTTTCCTCCCTGTTGGACAATGTTTTTGATAAGAACTGAGATTTAATCTTTAGATTATTATATTTCTCAATTTTATCCTCTCTAGATTGTGCATTTCTGGCTGTATTTGTCTGTCTCTTTATACCATAGACTAGTCCTTCCAAATAAGGGTTCCTTTGAGTTATTGTCAATTTGACCACAAATAAAAACAAACAATAACTGCATACCTCAGCATATCTTTTCCTCAGAACTTCCTCCTCCTGACAACACACCCAAAGTATATAAGGTGAAGACTAACAATTCTTGCTTCCAAAGAACACTCTGGTTGCCCTTCTCCAAAGAGATTGATCTGTTCTTTTTTTGTCAGTCCATAGCATAATCAATTCTCTTCACCAATGTCACCATTTAAAAGGATAAATTCTTCATTCTTCCTTATTCATTGTCTAAAACTCAGATGCATACCAAATAATTAAGAATATCATGGCTTCGACCAAGTGCATCTTTGTCTTTGGCCTAATATACTTAATCTTTAGAATTTTAAAGAAGTCTTTGACAGCAAATTTCCCCAGTGTGACACATATTTTCATTTTATTACCACTTCTATAATGAGGGTTCATTGTGGATTCAAATAAAAGGTAATCCTTGAAAACTTGTACTTTCTTTTTTCATCGTGATATTACCTGTTGGTAGAGGGTGAATATTCTTCTTTTATAAATATTGAAATATTGTCTGTGTTGAAGGCTGTAGTTTCTGATCTTCAGAAAGGCTTCAAGTCTCTGCATAATTGAAGTTGCTGATGAATTTTTCTCCAATTCAGATGCTACATTCTTCTTCATATAAGCCAACTTCTCATATGACTTTCTCAACTTACTGAATAGATTTAGAAAAGGGATATATACATGCCTCATGAATACTTTCCCTGATTTTACACTATGCAATGTTCCCTTATTCTGTAAAGAAGTATGCTTCTGTTTTGCAGGGCTATTGTAACAGTATACCATTACATTAGAAGATTTAGAGATCTAAAATTGATTCTCTCATATTTTTTGAGGCCAAATGTAAGAATTCAGAATATTAATACACCCCTTTCAATTTCTGGTAGCCATAGACATTTTTTTTAGACATTTCTTGATCTTTCATAGTCTGTACTTGATTCCTTGTGTACTCTCTGCTATCTTTATATGTGGTCTTGTTCTGTTTTCCTTCTACCACTTTCTAAAACAGCATTGAAAGGAATTATCTATTCAAATGAATAGTGATAGTAATCAAT
>NW_006399869.1:7223965-7226742 GCF_000299155.1 Elephantulus edwardii | reverse complement strand
TCTTCCACCAATCCTGATGCCACAGTTCTCATAGAGCCCAGCCTCATAGATAGTCTGTTCTGCATATAAGTTGAGAAAATATGGAGATAGGACACATATCATGCAGAGTGTTTCCTTGCTCTGTTCTGACAAGTGCCTCCTTGTCCAAGTATCATGGATAATAGGTGATTTTTATTTGCCATGCAGCTTATTTTTATAAGAAACTTCACAGAATAAAAAGGTGAGATATAGTGAAAACAAAGCAGTAATTGGAATGTTGCACAAAATACTGAAATGTTAGAAGTAGAAAAAGATAAGGAATGACTTATCCCTTTAAGTCTCAGAAGGGAATATCCCGCAGATCCTTGATTTCAGCCCCGTGATAGTAATTCCAAAGTTCTGATCTTCAGAACTGTAATGGAATAAATAGGATGCATTAAACCAAAAAGGTTGTGGTAATTTGTTATAGACAAAAGCTGCTGGAAACTAATGCAAAATCTCAGATTCTCTCAGTGTAGCCTTGATCTGATAATCAATCAGCAAGGAAATATGGGCATTAGTGGTGCTCTAAACAACAACTAAAATATCTATTTTCAAGTTCCATAAAGCAAAATGCAAGCAATAGTGTGAAAACACAATCAACACCCATATTAATATTGCCTTCCAATTTATTTATATTCTGATTTTGGATGTGTTTCTATCTCTAACCTGTACTTCAATTCTACACTTATTTTCCTGGCCTAATTCTAATTTTTCAATCTTCCTTCTAATGTTTGAAACTATAAAAAGTATTCCATTTAAATAATTAGAGAACTTTGAAATTATTTAGAGATTTAGAGTAACAGTCACAAAATAAGCTTAAAACTGCACTAACCAAATTAGCTTTCTGTTGTTTGTAGTAATATTTCTGACAATTATGCATATATTCTTGTTGTCCATTACCATTGAGTCTATTCAGATTCATAGCTACCCTATACACAATAGCTCCAAACCCTACTCTATCCACTGTTCAATCTCACTGTCTTTCAACCCCTAAACTTATTGTGTCAACCCATCTCATCTGGGGCCTTTTTCTCCTATGTTGTTCTTCAATCCTTCCAAGCATGATAGTCTTCTCCAAAGACTGACTCCTTCTGGCTACTTGACAAAAACATATGAAACAGAGTTCCAAAATCCTTGCCTACAAGGAGCAGCTTAGTTTCACCCTCTCTAGGATAAATCTGTCAGTTGTCTTGGCAGCCCATCGTTATGTTCCATACTTTTCTCCAGCACCACAAATCAAAGGCATCAATTCTTCTGTCACTCTCAGTCACTGTCCAGCTCTATGATGAATAAAAAATAATTGCACAAACTATAGCCTAGATCAGGTTCACATTAGTCCCATTGTTGTTGTTATGTGCCGTCAAGTCACCTGTGACTCGTATTGCCCCTATATGCAACAGCTCTAAACCCTGCTCTATCCAGAGCCAAACTCCTTGCCTCTGACACACCTACCGCCCATTACCCTAGTCACTGTTTCAGTCCATTCCATCTAGAGTCTTTCCATCTTGAGCTGTCTCTCCACACTTCCAAGCATGATGTCCCTCTCAAAGGACTGGTATGTCAGATAGATCATGAAGAACAATGCATACAAAATTTATAAGCAAACTAGTATAAAATAAAATTTTATTTTAAGAAAAGTAACAATACAGAAAATCTCTGCCTCTCAGAAATAGCTTGATTTCACCCTCTCCAGTGTGAATCTTTTTATTCTCCTAGTATTAAATATTCTTTTGCAGCACCACAACTAAAAGACATCAATTCTTCTATACTTTTTCATCATTATCCAGATTTCTGATGCATGGCAAGTAATTGTGAAGACCATGGTCTGGATCAGGTGCACCTTAGTCTCTAATCTGACATCATTGCTCTTCACTATTCTGGAGAAATCCCTGACTGCAGGGTTTCCCAATGAAATTCACCTGTTGATCTTCTTTTTCTGTTAGTACCCAAGAGTGTAGATTGTGGGGACAAGCAAGTTGACCTGGTAATAATCTCAAACTTCCATTATCTATCATGATACTGCCAATCAACCCAGTGGTGAGAATCTTTGTTTTCTTCATGTTGATCTTCAATCCATATTGAAGGCTATAATCCTTTACCTTCTGCAGCAAATGTGTCAGGTCCTCCTCAGTTTGGGCAAGGAATGTTGTGTCATCTGCATAAAACAAGTTGTTAAATGAATCTTCCTTCACTCATGGTGCCTCATTCCTCCTCACAGATCCAGCCTCCCAAAGGATCTATTCCAGATATAGATGGAAAAGATTTGGAGAAAGGATGCATCCCTGATGTACACCTTTCCTGATTTTGAATCAGGCAATGTTTCTTTACTCTGTTCTGATGACTGCCACCTGGCCCAAGTATAGGTTTTGTATAAGCACAATCAAGTGTTCTGCTATTCCCATTGTGTAGGCTGGGTTTAGAAGAGCTATGCCATTAAGGATATCATACCCAATGTTAGATGGAGCTTGGCTGAAATTTGAGTGTACCACAGGAGTATACATTGCTGAAACTGAGGAGTACCTGATTCATTTGTTGAAGGAGAAGGATGACAACATTCAATATATACTGAAGCTCAACATCAACAAAACAAAAATTGTCAGGATTATGATAGATGGAGAAGAGATTGAGATTGAAAACAGCTTTAGAATGCTTGGCACCACAATCAACACTCTTGGTATTAGCAGCCAAGATATCAAAAGATTAATTTCACCAGGAAAATCTGCTGTTAGGGACCTGTAGAGAGTATTAAAGAGAAA
>NW_006399869.1:7206628-7222550 GCF_000299155.1 Elephantulus edwardii | reverse complement strand
TACGCCCTTCCGAATTTGAACTTTATCGTGCTTGATAGCTTATTGTACAACAGATATTTTCTTAATTGTTTCATATACTGTCCAACATAAGTCTGACTACAATAACTGAGATAAGATACAACATTGTTTTTGTAAAAATATGCTGAACATAATTCCCTAACTTACAGAGTATTTGTGAAAATTCAGATTATTAATGGCTAGATTAGGAATGTATATCAGTCCTTCAGTAATGGTTTAACTTTGTCAGTACAATATTTTGAAGCAGTGTGTGATATACTCTTTTAGAAAACTCACTGGAGAATCATCTATTAGTTGATTTTAACTCAAGCCTTAATGGAGAACAGATTAAAATAGAAAAAAAGAAAACTGTTTTCATAATTGCAAATATGTCATTAAATTCTGTATAATGTATTTTTCTATTTTTGATACATTTTTATCTTTGGTCTATGCATTATTGAGCAAAATACATGCAGTCTATTAGCATTTCTTCCAAGAAAAAGTGATTTTTTTTTTTCCTTCTGGCAGTTCATGAGATACTCCGTAAGTACTCTTCTTCAATACAATTCAGAATAATCGTTTCTTTTTCTGTCATTTTTTGTGGAAGATAATGTAGTGATATGTAAAAGTGTTCAAAGCACAGCATGACACATCTTAACACACATCTAGATATTAGCCAGCAAAATTACCATTCAAAAATTAAGGAATAATTTTGCATAGTGTCACTGCTGAAAACAGGGCTGACATCGAGGTTGGGAGGAGACTGAGAAAGATGGGATAAATAAGTATGCTGCACTGAAACAGATGAAGGAGAAAACTGTTTAAAAGGGATAAGGGATTAGGTATTATTGTCTTGACAGGAGTCCAGAACAAAGGATGCATAATGGGGTGGATTGTAAAACTATAGGGGAGCTTCCTTTTTCTTTTCAAGGAGAAGAGTGTACTGGCAGGGGAGGGGTGGGCAGGGAAAAAGTGCAACAATGAATGAATGTTAATCCAAACTCTCTGTAAATTTTCATTAAAATAAAAAAATGATAAAAAAACAATTAGGAATGTGGTTGGAATGAAGTCTGCGACAATTCACTAAATCCTCACAATCTGTGGTCACACTTTTGACCTTTCCTATAGAAAAAATAAAATCCATCCATCAACTGTTTTCTGGTTAAAAAAAAAAGAAATAATTTAAGGGATATTTTGTGTATATGATTGAAGGTTCTTTTAATTTTGTTTTGATTAGTTTCTTATTTGGGAAGCTTTTAAAATTTAATTTAATTTTATGTTCATTTTTATACAAAATTCATGTACACTGTGTATCATTCATGTTTCACACATTCCTTTAATCACATTGTGTTTCAAATTGTCACTCTTATACATTGTTGCTGTTATGTGCCATCGAGTCACCTGTGACTCATAGCGACACTATATGTACAACAGACCTAAATCCTGTTCTATCCTGTGCCACTTATTATCACTGACACACCTATCCTCATTATCCCAGTAACTGAATCAATCATCAAGATTGGAATCATTGAGGGTCTTTCTCTTTTGTGCTGTCCCTCCACCCATGATGTCCCTTTTTAAGGACTGATCTCTCCTTGCAACATGTCCATGGACTGTTGAACGAAGCTTCAGAATCCTTATCTCCAAGGAGAAGCTTGGTTTCTCCCTCTCTAGGACGAACCTGTTTTTTTCTCCTAGCTGTCCACAGTATACTCAATACTTTTATCCAGCACCAAAGCTAAAAGGCATCAACTCTCCTTCTATCATCCCCAGTCATTATCTAGCTTTCTGATGGAGAGTGCGTAATTGCAAAGAATATGGCCTGGATCAGACACATCTTAGTCTCCAGACATTGCTCTTCAGTACTTTGAAGAGGTCTCTGACAGGAGACTTTCCCTACGTAATTTGTCTTTTAATTTCCTGGCTGCTGGTACCAAATGTATTGCTTGTAGAGCCAAGCAAATTGAAGCTGTTAACAATCTCAATCTTTTCACCATCTACCATGATGCTGTCGTTTGGCCCAGTGGTGAGAATCTTTGTTTTCTTCATGTTGAGCTCAATCCATATTGAAGGCTGCAGTCCTTGACCTTCTGCAAGAAGTACTTTAGGTCCTCCTCAGTTTCAGCAAGCAAGATGTGTCATCTGCATAATGTAAGTTGGTGATGAGTCTTCCTCCAGTCCTCATGCCACATTTCTTTTCATAGAGCCCAGCCACCCAGATAATCTGTTCCACATATAGATTAAAAAGGTGTGGAGATAAGACACATCCCTGGCGTACATCCTTCCCAATTTTGAACCATGCTTTTGAACCTTGCTCTGTTCAGATGCCTCTCAAATAAGCATGATCAAGTTTTCTGGGATTTCCATTCTTTCTGGAGTTAGCTACAGTTTGTCTTGCTCAACACAGTCAAATGTTGAAAAGTCAGCAAAATACAGACATTCGTCTGGCATGGATTAGGCATATTTTAGTCTTTACACTGATGTCATTGCTCTTCAGTACTTTGGAGAGGTCTCTGACAGCAGACTTCCCCAATGTAATTCATCTTTTAATTTCCTGGTACTCTTTGTTTTCAGCCAAGATCCATCTAACATTAGGTATAATATGCCTAGTACTATAGTCTCTTCAAAACCCAGCCTGCACTTCTGACAGTTCTCCACTGATGTGCTTTTCTAGTTATATTTTTGATAAGTTTCAGCAGACTCTTGCTTCTGTGTGATTTTAATGATATTGTTCAATAATTTCCACATACTGTCGGATCACCTTTCTTTGGAATGGGAACAAATATAGATCTCTTCCACTCAGGAGACGATGAGGTTTCTTGGCACAACTTGGTGAGCACATGTAGGGCAAGATCTGTTTGTTGAAATATGTCAATTGGTATGTCATCAATTCCTGGAGCCTTGTTTTTTGCCAATTCTTTCAGAGCAGCTTGAGCTTCTCCCTTTATTACCACAGGTCTTGCTTATGTGTTGTTTTATGAAATTCTTCTGTGTCATCCCATTTCTTTTATAAAATTAATCACCATTTACCTACACCTACTATTATGTGTTTTCTGGTCCCATTGTATCCTTCCTATGTCCTTCATCTCCTTCTTCCACCCACCAAACTCTGTTATCTTAGTGATTCCTCCCTCCAACTCCACAACACACGCTACTTTGCCTTTTGGATTTTCATACACATCTTACTAGGTTTTCTTCTATTTTTACAATATTTTTCCCTTATGAGACTGAGTTAGTACACTCAGTATAATGTTCTCTAAACTCTCCCATATTATACAGTATTTTGAAAAATCATTGCTCCTTAGTAGTACATAGCATTCTATTGTTGTTCAGTTCCTCCAGTTTAAGAGCTTAAGACATGCCAAGAGTTTAGCTCTTTATATTTTATGACTCCAGCTTTTTAAATGTATCATTATAATACCTTACTTTGTCTTCACGTGCTGCCCTTTGAAATTTTCTGTTCAGCTCCTTCATTTGTTGATTCCTTCCCTTTGCTTTGGTTTTTTTGTCACTCTAGTGCAATATCCAGAGTCTCATCTGACATCCATCTTGGTCTCTTCTTTCTCTTCAGTCTTTGTAATGACCTTTTGCATTCTTCATGAATGATATGTTTTATATCCTCCCACAGCACATCTGGTCTTTATTCATTAGTACTCAAGACCACAAACATGGTCCTGAGATTATTCTGAAATTTAAGTGGGATAGACACAAGGTCAAACTTTAGCTCCTGTGGATTTGTTTTCATTTTCTTTAGCTTCAGCTGGAACACTGTATGATTTATACCTAAGAAAGCTGTCCATCTGGAATGTATCTTTTCTCCATACCTCTTCAATCGGTATGCTAAGCAAATAATTTGAGAATCTTAACTCTAGGGAAAAAATAAGATATCAGTATTGGGAGGAAGGCTCATCAACAACACGTGATCTGAAAATGATTGAGGACTTGAAAAGCTTCCTGCAGATGATTAAAGACTACAACCTTTAATATGGATTTTATCTCAGCATCAAGACAGCAAAAATTCTCACCACTGCACAGATAGGCAAAATCATGATGGATGAAGACAAGAGTGAAACTTTCAACAATTTTGTTTTACTTATATCCATATTCAACACACTTTATAAGAGCAGTCAGAAAATTAGGAGATGTAATACACTAGGAAAATCTGAATTCAGGAAACTTTCCAAATTATAGAAGAGCAATGATGTCACATTGAAAATCAAGGTGTGCCTGATTCAGATCATGGTCTTTACAGTCACTTTCTATATATCTGAAAGCTGGATAATCGACAAAGATGACAGGAGGTGAATTCACACTTTTGATCTGTGATGTTGTCAAACAGTATTGAATATCCCACGGACTAACAAAAGAACAAATGGATATGTTTTGGAGATAGTGTAACCACAACGCTTTTGGAGAAAAAGAAAACAAAGCTTTGTCTCACATACTTTGGAAATATTGCTAGGAAAGGCTATTCCTTGGAAAAGGACATCAAATTTGCAAAGATGGAGGGTAGGCAAAAGAGAGGAAAATCCTTAACCAAATGACACAGTGACTTCCAAAATGGGCTGAAAGAAAGCAGAATTTTTTTTAGATGTAACAGAATAGGACATGTTTAGATATGTTGCTTCTAAACTGACTATGAGTTATATTCAACTCAACAGGACCTGACAACAACAATAATGGTCATGCGGTAAAAGCAACAGTGGGGGATGCTAGGCCAGGTTGCTCATTTTTGATCACGTAGGTGGTACAACAGATAGGAAAAATGCATTTCGTTTTCTTCCTTCTTCTTTCCTATAATTGTGCTCTCATGTGGTTGCCACTGCCAGTTCTTCAATCCTCTACCTACAGTGATAACAATAGTAGTAGTAGCAACGGCAGTAGCAGTAGCAAGGAGAACAACCAGATGGTATTTATACGACATTAATCAAACAACATTCTATTTCATAAAGTGTTTCTTGGATGTTAAGTGTTGTTTATCTATAATGAAGAACACGGTAAAGTTCATACTACCCAATGGAAAAGGTATTAATGATGCCATAATTGTTAAATCCTTTGCTGCTAATTGAAAGATTGGAATTTCAAAGTTCCCCTGCAGTTCTGCAGGAAAAACTTTCAGATCTTCCCCTAGAAACCTCTATAGGAGAGTCCTTTGACTTCAAATGAGTTGATTATAATGAAAAATTTACTTGAAAATTAATAGCATCCAATTACAATACTTATTATAAAGCTAAAGAGCAAAATAAACTATTGTGTTGATTTAAAAGAAACAGACTAATTGATAAACAGAAAATAACAGAGAGACCAGAATATATTCATTAACTTTTGACAAAGAAATTATAGAAGTTGGATAGAGAAGGAATAATGTTTTGAAAATATGCTCTTAGGCATTCATGGATAAAAATATAGTCTTAGATATATATTTTAAACCTTACAAACACACCCCAAAGAAATTATGCCAAAATTGTTCTAAATATAAAATAAAAAACTGTAAATAAAACTTCTAGAAGAAACAATAAATTTTTTTTTAATTTCACAGTACGCTTTTAGATACAATACGGACATTATGATCCATGAAAGATGAAAGGAAGCAGAAATTCCTGAGAAAGCAGACTTTGATAAGTGAAGAATATCTAGTTTTTTGAAGTCAATATATGAATAAGACAAGGATATGTAAGATTTTAAGAAGAAATAAACTAGCAAACATAACAAATGCAACAATAGTAGAAGAAAAATTTGAACTACATAAAAATAAAATTATGTGCTTCGGAAGATTTTTGCACTTATCAAAATTATAAAAAGACTACATATCTCATGGGGCAATGTTGTTGTTGTTACTTGCCTTGAAGTCAAGCATGACTCATAGTGACCCAACGAACAAAAGGCCTGAAGTCTTTCTATAACTATCAATATTTACCAAAGTTCATAGAGTTACTCAAGGCGTATTATTTGGGAAATGGTTGCTACTCCAGCTTCCAAACCTGTCTTAAACTAGGTGTTTCACCAAATACTGTCCACCATGGGTAATCATAATGGCATTTGACACCCCAATGGCACAAGGTTCATCATCACAGCAACCCCAGGTTGCCTCAGCACAGCATATTGACAGAAGAGTGCTGAACCACTAAGAAGGAAGTTCTTCCAAAATATAATAACAATCAACTTTAAATACAAATGCCTTCCCTGAGGTCTTGTTGATGCTAGAGGTTTCTGCTTTTTTTTTTTTAAACAAAACAAAAAACAACCCACAATAAGAAAACCCTCAATATAGTATATTATTGTTATGTCATTTGAATCACGTGCAGTGTATAATGAATTTATGTACAGCAGCTCTGAACCCTTCTCTGTCTTGAGCCAGTCTCGTTAGTTCGTTAGTTCTAACACACCAACCCCCATTGCCCCAGAAATTATATCAATTTATCTCATCTGGGATCTTCCTCTCCTGCTCTTTACGTCCACCCTTCTGAAAATGGTGTCCTTCTCCAAGAACTTGTCTCTCTGGCCACTTTCCCAAAATATATGAAACAGAGCTTCAAAATCCTAGCCTCCAAGGAGAGACTTGGTTTCACCCTCTCCAAGACAAACCTTTTTGTATTTTTGGCAGTCCCTAGTATGTTAAAGACTCTTCTCCAGTCCCATAACTTGAAGGCGTCTATTCTTCTTCTGTCATAGTTAGTCATTGTCCAATTCTCTGAAGCATAGCAAGTAATTGAGAAGACCATGGCATAGATTAGGCACAACTTTGTATCTAGACTGAAATCGTTGCTCTTCAGAACTCTGGAGAGGACACTGACAGCAGATTTTCCCAATTCTATTAATATTTTAATTTTTTAGTTAATCTTTTTTTATTTCCTGACTACTGGTGTTAATAGTGTTGACAGTGGATCCGAGTAAGATGTAATTGCTACAAACCTCAGTCTCTTCTCCATCTATCATGGTGCTTTCAATTGGCCCAGTGGTGAGAATCTTTGACTTCTTAATGTTGAGATTCAATCCATATTGAAGACTACAGTCCTTGACCTTTAGCAGTGAATGCTTCTGGTCGTCTTCAGTTTCAGCAAGCAAAGTTGTTTCATGTGCATATCGTAGGTTGTTTGGAATCTTCCCCCAATCTTGGTGCCACAATACTCCTAATAAAGCCCTGCTTCCTGGATGATCTGTTCTGCATACAGATTGAAAATTTTTGGGGATAGGATGCATCCCTGATGCACTCTTTTCCTGATTTTGAACCATACAGCGTTTTCTTGCTCTGTTATGAACATATCCAAGTATAGGTTTTGTACAAACACAATCAAGTGTTCTGGGATTCCCATATTCCTCAAGGTTAGCCGCAATTTATTGTGATCCACACAGTAAAATGTCTTTGCACAGTCAATAAAACACAGATAGACATTATTCTAGTACTCTCTGCTTTCTGCCAAGATCCATCTGACATTGACAATAATGTCTCTAGTTCCACTACCTCTTTTCAACCCACCTTATGTTTCTGGTAGTTCTCTGGCAATGTACTCTTCCAGCCGTTTCTGCATAATCTTCAGCAGGATATTGCTAGTGTGTGATATTTGTGATGCTGTTCAATAATTTCCATACTCTAATGTATAGTATACAACATATACAGGACGTTTTTAACTCAACTGAAGTATGAGAAAAAATTCAGTTGAAAAATATGCAAAGTAACTGAATAGACATTTCGTTAAAGAGGACATTCAAACAGCCAAATATCCACCATGAAAAAAAATGCTCAACATCATTAGCAATTAAATATTTCACTCCTGTGAAATTCATTCCAACTCACAGTGACCCTCTTTGGGTTTCAAAGTAGTGAGAGAAGATTGTTTATCTTCCTCCTGGCAATCAGTTGGTGCATGTTAAGCACTGACTTTTTGGTTAAGTCTAGTACTTTACAAATTGGATTGTTGTTAAGTGCTGTCAAGTCGTAGATGACTCATAGCTATCCTATGAACATAAGACCTGAACACTTGTATAACTTCCATTATTTCTCCAAGTTCATAGTGTTACTGGAGGCAAGCTATTTTGGAAGTAGATGCTGCTTCTGCTTCCAAGCTATTTTTGACTGGGAGCTCCACCAAACACTGTCCACCATATGTAACCATTATTGCACTTGACACATCAGTGTCACAGTGTTTATCATCACAGAAACCACACATTACCTCTGTACAGAAAAAAGGACAGACCAGTGCTATACCACTTAGAAGAATGTTTGACCAAAAACAATTAAAGGCAGGCCTGAGAGTCACATATTAAAATCACCCACCTTGGGTTTGGTAGCATCACTTTCTGTCCACTAGACCAACTGAGCTGTCTCTATGTTGTTGTTCTTAAGTGTCATCGAGTCTTAGACGACTCATAGCAACTCTATGAATGAAAGACCTGAACACTTGTATAACTTTCTTTGTTTCTCCGAATTAATATGGTTTCTGGAAGCAAGCCACTATTATTATTATTATTTGATGTCTGCGGAACTGACTTCAACTCATGAGAATCTGTGTAACAGATTAAAATGATGTCCCATCCAGTGCAAAACTCACGATATCCACTGTTTTCATGTACAGTGTGGCAATCACTAGGATGATTTATTTCATTGAGACAATTTTTTTCCACTTAAAATCCACCTCTCTAAGAATATCTTTTTCTAAGACTTGTCTCCTCTTGACAATGCAAATCAAACCTATAATGAAGCCATTTCCCCCCCTTAAGTGATAGAATACAATATAGGTATAATAAACGTGGCTAGTTGACCAAAACCATATTCAAAAGGCAACAATTATTCTTCAAACTTCCATATTCATTGTCCAACATTTGCACACAGTATGTTGTTATTTTTGTTATAGAGACCCTATAAACAAAAGACCTGAATATTTGTATAACTTCCATCATTTCTCCAAGTTCGTAGAATTTCCAGATGCAAGCTATTTTGGAAGGGGATGACACTCCTGCTTGCAAGGTTGTTTTGGTTGGGGAGTTCCACCAAATACTGTCCACCATGGATAACCAGTATTGTATTTGACACATCAGTGCCACAGTGTTTAGCATCACGGCAACCATGAGTTATCTCTGTGCAGCAAATGAACAGAGCCGTCCTATACCACTTAGAGGAATATTTGACTAAAAACAATTAAAATAAGGCCTGAGCGCTACAGATTAAAATTACTCACCTTTGGTTTGGTAGCATAATTTTCTGTCCACCAGGCAGAGCTCTCTCGTTGTTGTTGTTGTTGTTGTTGCTGTTGTTGTTAAGTGTTGTCGAGTTGTATAGGACTGATAGCGACCCTATGAATGAAAGAGCTGAACACTTGCATAACTTTCATCGTTTCTCCAAGTTCATAGAGTTTCCAGAGGCAAACAGTAAGTCGATTTAAAATGCTGTGACTTGTGTAAGAGTCCCCTTGATCTTTAACACATTAAGGAGGTCCTTTGCAGCAGATCTGCCAATATAACATGTAATTTCATTACCTTTGAGAAAATAAATATTAAACAACAAAAACAAAGTACAGCTACATATGAGAATATAGTCACAGCTCTCTAGAAAACAAAACAACTGAACAATATCAATTGCTAGTGAAAACGTAGAGAAGGAGGTAGTCTTTTACTCACAATTGTTTGAATTATGATGCAGAAAACTTCTATATCAATGTGACAGTTTCTTACAAACTTAAATCTAAGCTAACCTGCAAGACAGCAATTTCTCAGTTATGGATTAAAAATAATAGAAAAACTAAACATAAAAAGACGTAAGTTAATATTTAGAACAAGTTGGATTTTTTTTAAATTTGTTCAGATTTTTTTTTTCTCTTAGTTGCTCCTATCTTGAAACAAGTAAGAATTTATTGAAATGTGAATAGATACAAAACTAAAACAATAATGATGCAAAATAACCACAAAGAAAAGTCTGTGGTACATAACTACAGTAATATTGTTTAAGAATTAAGATAATTGTTTTTTTACAAAAAATATAAGAACTTTATATGGAAAGATACCATTTGACAAAGGCTTTGTGCAGTCTAACACCAGTTATGTATTAAGACAAAGTTAAACTAATGATACTGAATAGATTAGTATTTGTTTAGGACATGGAAAAGAAGAGTATGTTAAGTAAGCGGGATGGGAGTTTTTATTTTTTAATGGTGGAATAATTCTTTTTTGTGATATGTACATGTTCTTATTATATATAAAATTCCAAAGTATTATCTATTACAAAGTGTTATTCTTGGGTTTGCTATTTTTATTATTGTTAGATGTCATGGTAAATTCCAACTCCTAATGACTCTATGCAAAACAGAATTATTTTTATGCTAATGTATTCCAATAATAAACATTCTTTTTAGTGGTTAGGTATTACAGGATGGAATACAGACTTGAGTAATAAAATCTATCTTGATGACAATGTTTGGAATATCTCTGAAGTGGATTAAAGAAACATGTAGATTACAGATGTAAATAACATTGATAATGAATAGAGATTGAAAGCCTAAAGCAAAAAGAACTGAATAAAAATTTAGAACACTAATTTAAAATACTGTTTTTATTAACTTAACCAGTAAAAAAATCTGCTCATGTCATATTAACTCTGATTCTTGGCATCCCCATATGTATCAGATAGAATTGTGTTCTCTATTGGATTTTTAATGGCTACTTTTTCAAGAATAGGTCGCCATGCCTTTCTTCCAAAATGCATCTGGTTAAATGAAAGATTCCAACTTTCAATTTAATAGTCTATCATATTTAAATTCTCTCTCTCTCTGCACACACACACACACACACACCACACACACACACACACACACACACACACACACACACACACCAATAAATAGTTGATGGAAAAGTAGAAGATCTACATTTTTTTTCCACTGCTAGGTACCATTTTATCCCCAAGTGAGGAAGACAGAATAGCATGTATAGTGAGGGATTAAAGTTGAAAATATCAGCGTTAGCTTATGGGTTTGGTTTTTTTAAAATATAGTTAAATATGGGAAGATTTATTTAAATATACCTAGAAAATGGTGTATTGTATTCCCAAACTCTTAGTGAAGACTCGATAAGTCAGACACTGGTTTTAATAGGGGATAAACAGGACGAAGATTAATTTAACAGCAAACATTCTCATTTGTCAGGGTTCCCTGGCTTAGGCTCCAAGTCCAGCTTTGCAATGTTATATTACATCCAAGCACATTCAACTTCATACCATGCTCCTCTCTTTCATGGTTAATATGTATGAAAGCCATGCCTGCTTATGAAACAATATATACAAAAAACTAGCAAAGAACAGGGCAATAAAATTGAAAGACGTTCATAGACAATGTGGATTATTCATTGCCCTCTCTCTAGGGTTAGTGACCATCTAACGATCATTATTTTTGATCTACTAATTGGAAATCTTCCTTCTCCCTTAATCCCACTAAGACAGTTGAAGAAAATTATGGATTTTTTCCCAGAGACAATCATCACTCCATAAGGAATATGAGTGATTATAAAACATCTGCACAAACAGTATAGACAAAGACTGCTTAATATGCTCATATTTTTCTTTCTTTTGCATTAGAGAGCCTAGAAGCAAAGCCCCTACTAGTAATGAGGATATCCAGTACCAATATCTGGGTTTCTGTTATTGTCAAATATAACTGGGGCCCCTTGAAGAACTAAATGATGCTAATGTTGTAGCAAAGAATATAGAGAATAAATCTGAAGAATTTCATAGTGGTAGAAAGTAAACAAGTTTCAAAAAAAGCAGCACAATGATGAGATTATTGCAAATGGACACAGGAGTTTGTTGGAAATGTTTCAAACCTGGAATAATTAGATATTCAGTATAAATTTAGTAGTACTGTATTCTAATCTACTCTCAAAAAGTGTATCTGATATTATGCTGATATAAATATGTGACTGAGAAAATGACAAATAAGTTAATGGAACAATAGAGTTTTTCATGTTGAATAATTTAAAATAATTTGTATAGATTCCGTAATGTAAAAGAAATCGTAAAACTCACTCATTAAATGTGAGTTGTGAATAGTTACTTCATTCTGAAACACACAATACATAAGAGAAAAGTCAACTTTAGAGAAGGAAGCTTGACAAATACGCGGTCATGTGATAATAACAATTGACATGAATAGTTACAATTCATGTGTTCTTGATGTTCTTATTGATGTCATATTAACTAGTAAAAATACTACTTGCTCTTTATTATTTTGCTCATGAAACATGTAATCTCAGTTCAGTTATGAATAAAACATTAGATAAAGTCTAATAGAGGTTGTTATTGTTGTTGTTGTTATGTGCTGTCGAGTCGCTTGCGACTCATAGCGATCCTATGTACAACAGCCCTAAACTCTGCTCTGTCCTGTGCTAATTTCACTTTCTCCAATACACCCATCTCAATTACCCCAATCAATACACCTCATAGAAGACCTTGCCCTCCTGAGCTGTCCCTCCACCTTCCCAACATATCCTTCTCCAAGGACCGGTCCCTCCTTACAACATGTACAAAGCATGTCAGACGAAGCCTCTGAATCCTTGCCTTCAAGGAGCAGCCCAATTTAACCCTCTCCAAGCTGAAACTGTTTGTTTTCTAGCAGTCCATGGTAAACTCAATACTCTTCTCCAGAACCACAGCTCAAAGGCTGCAACTTTCCTTCTATCCTCCTGAATCATTGTCCAACTCTTTGATACATAACAAGTGATTGCAAAGACCATGGCCTGTATCAGATGCACCTTAGTCTCCAGAGAGACACCATTGCTCTTCAGTACTTTGGAGAGGTCTCTAACAGCAGACTTTCCCATGGCAATACATCTTTTAATTTCCTGGCTGCTGGTGCCAAGAGTGTTGACCGTGGAGCCAAGAAAACTAAAGCTGTGAGCAATTTCAATCTCTTCACCATCCATCCTGATGCTGCCAATTGGTCCAGTGGTGAGAATTTTTGTCTTCTTTATATTGAGCTTCAATACACATTGAAGGCTAATAGAGGTATAGATTGAAAATATAACAATTGTTACTGAGTTGCTGGTGTTTTCAAACTGTTTGCCTTCTGGATCGCAGAAGTTTCTTGCCACTAAAACACCATAGTTTAAAATTAAGGAATAAATTTGTGCAGGTTGTGTCCTCTCTTCATACCTATTGAATATATTTGTTGAGCAAATTATTCGAAAATCTTGGCTCTATAAAAAGGATGTGACATCAAGCTAGAAGGAAAACTCATCAATAACCTGTGTTATGCAGATAAAGCAACTTTGCTGAAAGTGAGAACTTAAAGCAGAAGACAAAGAACACAGCCTTCAATATGGACTGCATCTCAACATCAATGAAACAAAAATTATTAAAACTGGACTATCAGCAAAATAATGATAGATGGAAAAACATTGAAAACGTCAACAGTTTCATCTTACTGGAATCCACAATCAACATTCTTGGTACCAGCAGTAAGAAAATCAGAAGACATATTGCACTGGGAAAGTCTGCAGTTAGGGACCTCTTCAAATTTTTGAGGAGCAATAATGTCAGTTTGATGACTAAGGTGCATCTGATTGAGGCTGTGGTCTTTCTGATGACCTGCTATGCATCTGACTGTCGAACAATGAATACAGATGATAAAAGAATTGAAGTGTTTGAGCTGTGGTGTTGGAGAAGAATATTAAGTAGCCCATGGACTGCTAAAAGGACAAATATGTCTTAAAGAAGTGGTAGCTGGAGTGGTTCTTGGAGGCAAAGATGATAAAGTTTTGTCTCACATACTGTGGACGTGTTGCTGGTAAAGATTGGACAGGGGCATCAGGCTTGTAAAGGTGGAGAGTCAGAGAAAAAGAGGAATATCCTTAATCGAAAGGATTGACACAGCAAATGCTAAAGAGGGCTCTACTGTGTCACAAAGTGTAAAATGGCACAGGATAAGACATGATTTATATCTGTCGTTCGTAGGGTCACTATATGTTGAACTTGACTGGATGTCACATAACAAAAACAACTAACACTATCATGATCAAATTAAATGAAATTGTTTTTGAAAAATTAATCAAGCTAATTATTTTTTAAAAGAATACATATTCAGTCAATAACCTAGGTCTTGAAGAAGTTGTATCCATTAATAGTATAGTGCAATATATTCCGAACTTAAAAATATACTCAGTTGAAAAGTATGGCATTAACTACATTCACCACTTTTTAGATTTTACTAATTAACAAGTATTTTGACAAGCATTATGCTACTGAGTGCTTTGGGATCACTTTTGTTTTATGCTTCAGAAATTTGGTTAGCATGATGAATTTAAATAGTACTTTCATTTGCATATTTTGATTCAAATTAAATAAATTTAATAAATTAAAAAGCAGTGGATGTATTCTGAATTACAATTCATTTTCAACCTGCCTGTTTTATTTTTCTCCTAGTAGTGAGAAAAATATGCTGGATGTGGGTAGTACGCTTCTTTTTAAGATTTGTAAAGAACATTACAAGCCTTCTTATATTTAAGCTGAATTTTCTTTAAAAGTACATAGAATTTTTCAAGTCATCAGGGGAACGTTTAATACAGTAGAGCAGTAATTTACTGAATTTCAGGCACTAGTGGCTTAATGCAGTTAGTACAATGTAATTTACACTCAGGGAGTAGTTTATATTCCTGAAAGGATCTAAACCATTGGCTACTTAATTGGCATGATTTTTTAAGGAGAAACAGAGCACCCTAATATTTACATGAAAAGAAGATTTGAGAGAAAGTTACTTCTTCAAGGTCAGAGAAAAGTTAATTACAGAAGTAAGACTTGGGCTTTTGCTATTATTTTCAGTGTTCTTGGGTGTAATTTTTCAAAGTATCATTATTATGATTTCAGGTCGTGTAAGTATAGTGTTAGTGTTTGATTATGAGCAAGGTACTCATAGGTCTACATATCTACTTGGAAAATAATTACTAGTTTTAAAAATAGTCATTATCTTTAATCTATGTAATAATAGTTGATTTTTACTCTTAGATGGCCTCCATTGTCTTCCTTTGCCTTGACCATGCTGTGCCAATCTCTGCTTTATTATGTATTGTTTGTCCTTTCACTCAAGTAAACATATGTTTGCATCTAGTTAAAAATTTTCCTTCTGCAATCATTCTATCCCTGGAAACGATTATAAACTATTCTGGTGTATCACCATTTTCTAGGAGTGGCATACATTTTCTAAACAACATCCTTCTGGAAACTCTATAAACTTTGAGAAATGACAATAGCAATAGAAAGGCTTCAGGTCTTGTGTTCATAGGATTGCTATTAGTCATGCTCAACTCGACAGCAATCAACAACAACAGACTTTTTATAATAGTGTGAGATTGCTATTATCATTACTGCTCTTAATCAGTTTGAAGAGGTCCTTGACAGTGGACTTGTTCAATGCAGTATGTCTAATGAATTCCTGTATGAGGGCACCAAACCCAAGGGTGCTGATTGCTGATTCCAGCAAGATTAAATCATTGCCAGCTTCAATCTTTTCTCCAACTTCATAAAGTTGACTATTATTTTTGTGGTACAGATCTTTGTTTTCTTGATGTTTAGAGGTAATCCATAACATACGATGTAATATTTGATATTCTGTAATAAGTGCTTCACATTCTTCTCACTTAAAGCAAGAAAAATTGTGCAATCTGTTTAACACAAGCTTTTGCTAAATCTTCCTCTGCACTTAATGGCACATTCCTCTTCATAGTCAAACTTTGTGAGTTAATTGTTTATGATACAGATTAAATAGGCATGTTGTTGTTGTTGTTGTTGTTGTTATGTACCATCGAGTCACTTGAGACTCATAGCGACCTATGTACAAGAGCTCAAAATGCTGTTCTATCCTGTGCCAACCTAGCCATCTCAAACACATTCATTCCCACCACTCCAGTCACAGAATCGATCCATCTCACCAAAGGTCTTCCTCTCCTT
>NW_006399869.1:7203074-7205588 GCF_000299155.1 Elephantulus edwardii | reverse complement strand
GTACCACAACCTCTTCTAAATCCAGCCTGCATATCTGCCAGTTCTCTGTTGATATATTGTTCTAAACGTTTTTGGATAATTTTCAGCAGAATCTTGCTTGCATGTGATATCAACGATATTGTTCTATAATTTCCACACTCTTTTGGGTCACCTTTCTTTGGAATGGGAAAAAATATCAATCTTTTCCAGTCAGTGGGCCAGCTGGCTGTTCCTCAAATTTCTTGGCACAACTTAGTGAGCACATCCAGGCCTGTGTTTGTTGAAATAAGTCAATTGGTATGTCGTCAACTCCTGGAGCCTTGTTTCTTGCCAATTCCTTTGGAGCAATTTGAACTTCCTCTTTCATCACCATAGGCTCATATGTCATTGTACCTGATTAACACTCTTCCTGATTTTAAAATGTTTTAAAACCTTTTAATGTTTTAAAACATTTTAACTTCTTCCTGATTTTAAAATATTTTGAAACTTGTGCCATTTGGACAGTAGCTTTTTTATCTACGCAGACACTAGTGATTGGAACATAGAATGTAAGAAGCATGGATGTAGGAAAATTGGACATTGTTAAAAAGGAAATGGAACGCACAAATATTTACATACTAGGTAGATTGCTTGGCATAGGACATTTTGAATCAGATGATCACATGATCTACTATGCCAGAGATGAAAAGATGAGAAAAAATGGGGTTGCTTTCATAATCAAATAAGTCATTTCTAGAACCATAATGAAATACAATGCGGTGGTGGTGGTTGTTGTTAAGCACTGTCTGTCACAGGTGACTCATAGTGACCCTAGGAAGGAGATTCCTCACACTTGGGTGCCTTTCATCCTCTCTCCAGGTTCATAGGGTTTCTATAGGCAAGCTATTATGGAAGCCAAGCTTCTTTGAACCGGTGAGCTCCACCCTACTCTCTGTCCACATTGGATAGCCAGACATTAACGCATTTGACACATCACTGTCATAATGTTCAGCCTCACAGCAACCACAAGTGACTGCGGTACAATGTGGTGAGAGGATAATATCCATACTCATATAAGGAAGTCCAGTGAATACCACTATCATTCAACACCAACAACTAGAGCCTAAAAGGAAAAAATAGAAGATTTCTACCACCTTTTGCAGTCAGGAATCAATAGTATATGCAACCAAGATGCATTAATAATAATGGGTGATTGGAATACAAAAGTTGGGAACAGGGAAGAAGGATCAGTAACTGGAAAACAGGAACTTGATAATGGAAATGAAGCTGGAGATAGAATGGTAGAATTCTATTCATGGTATAAATGATAGAATGTTGTTAATTGCAAATACATTTTATAAGAAACACAAACACAATACATGGATTTCACTTGATGGTATGCTTAGGTATTAAATAGATTACATCTGTGGAAAGAATCATTGGAGAAGTTCAGTATCAGCTGTGAAAACCAGGCCAGGTACTGATTGTGGAACAGACCACCAACTACTCAAACGCAAGTTTAAGCTGAAGCTGAGGAAAATTAAACTGAATCCATAGGAACCAAAATTTTCAAAACCATCTTTGGTCTTGAACACCAATGAACAAAGACCAAATGAGCTATGGGAAGATATCAAGAATATTGTCCATGAAGAATGCAAAAGATCATTACAAAGGCAGAAGACAAATAAAAGACCAAGATAAATATCAGATGAGACCCTGAATATTGTATTAGAGCCCTGAGAAGCCAAAGCTAAAGGAAAAAATCAAGAAGTTAAAGAGCTGAACAGAAAATTTCAAAGGGCAGCTTAGGAGCTCATGATGACAAAGCAAGGTATTATAATGAAGCATGCAAAGAGCTGGAGTCAGAAAATCAAAGGGATTGAACTAGCTCAGCATTTCTTAAGCTGAAGGAATTGAAGAACAAATTTAAGCCACAAGTGGTAATACTTAAGGATGCTTTGGGTAGAATATTAAATGATCCAAGAAGCATTAAAAGAAGATGGAAGGAGTATACAGAGTCACTGTACCAGAACAAATTGGCTGACACAAAGAAATTTCATAAAACAACTCATGAGCAAGAGCCAGTGGTGATGAAGGAGGAAGTTCAAGCTGCTCTGAAAGACTCTGAAAACAAAGGGCTCTGAGAGTTGATGGCATACCAATTGACAGATTTCAACAAACAGGTGCTGCCCTCGATGTGCTCACTAAGTTGTGCAAGGAAATCTGGATGACAGCCAGCTGGCCAACTGACTGGAAGAGATCTATATTTGTTTCATTCAAAGAAGGGTGACCTCACAGAGTATGGAAATTATCAAACAGTATCATTAATATCACATGCAAGGAAGATCCTGCTGAAAATTATCCAAAAATAACTGGAGTAACGTGTCAACAGAGAATTGTCAGATGTGCAGGCTGGGTTTAGAAGAGCCTGTGGTACTAGGGCTATTATAGTTAAAATTATATGGATCTTTTGTTCTATTGACCCTTTCAGCATTATATAGTGACCTTCCTTATCTTCCGTGATGGTTTTTACATTGATATTTATTTTATCAGAGA
>NW_006399869.1:7197108-7198676 GCF_000299155.1 Elephantulus edwardii | reverse complement strand
AATTAAAACAGACATTCTGATGGCAGGGAAGAAGAACAAACTGGGGAGGAGGGTGGAGAGAATGGTGCGGCAATGTAGGAGTGAAAGCCCAGAATCCCTGTGAATGTTCATTGAAACTAATAAAATTTAATAATAATAAAAAAATTATACGGATCTTGGCAGAAAGCAGAGAGTACCAGAGAAATATCTATCTGTGTTTCATTGACTATGCAAAGGCTTTCTCCTCTGTGGATCACAATTAACTGTGGTTGACTCTGAGAAGAATGGACATCCCAAAACACTCGATTGCGCTTATGTGAAACCTACAGTTGAACCAAGAGGCAGTCGTCAGAACAGAGTAAGGAGACACTACATGGTTCAAAATTGGGAAGGATGTCCACCAGAGATGTATTCTGTCTCCATACCTTTTCAATTTGTATGAAGAACAGATCATCCAGGACGCTGGGCTCTGTGAGTAGGAATGTGGCATCAGGACTGGAGGAAGATTCATCAACAACCTGCATTATGTTGATGACTTATGCAGCAAATCCTGTTTGCTGAAACTGAGGAGGACCTGAAGCACTTGCTGCAGAAAGTCAGGACTACAGCCTTCAATATGGATTGAAGCTCAGTATCAAGAAAATCAAGAGTCTCACCACTGGCCCAATTGACAGAATTATTATGAATGGTGAAGAGATTGAGATTATTAACAATTTTAGGTTGCTTGGTTGCACAATCAACTCTCTTTGTACCAGTAACCAGGAAATCAAAGATAAATTGCATTGGGAAAATCAGCTGTCAGGGACCTCACCAGAGTACTGAAGAGCAATGACATCAGGCTAGAGACTAAGCTGTGCCTGATCTGGGCCACACTCTTTGCAATTTGTGTCCTATGTGTCAGACAGCAAGTAAGCATGATAGAAAGAGAATTGATGGCTTTGAGCTGTGGTGCTGGAGAAGAGTGTTGAATATACCATGGACTGCTAGGAGAACAAACAGGTTCATCCTGGAAAGGGTCAAATTGGCTGTTCCTAGGACGCAAGGAATTCTGAAGCTTCGTCTGACATACTTTGGGCATGTTAAAAGGAGGGACCAGTCCTCCAATAGGGACATCATGTTTGGGAGAATAGAGGGGACAGTGCAAGAGAGGAAGACCCTCGATGAGATGCATCGATTTAGTGATTGGGGTAGTGGAAGTAGGTGTGTGGAGACAGTGAGGTTGGCACAGGATAGAGCAGAGTTTAGGGCTCTTGTACATAGGGTCAGTATGAGTTGCAAATGACTCAACCACACATAACAACATAGGTTTCTTATGAACACAATTCAATCTTCTGGGATTTTTATTTTTCTCAATTTTAGTCATAATTTCTTATGATCCATAGAGTCAAATGCCTTTGCCTAGTTAATAAAACATAGACATCTTCTTATATTCTCTACTTTCCTCTAAGATTCATCTGGACTCAGTAGTGAAATCTCTTGTGGCCCAGTCTCTTCTAAACTCAGTCTGGACTCTGATAGTTCCATGCCAATATACTCTTCCAGCTATTTTTGAATGATCTTCAGCAGTTATTTTGCTTGCATGTGATATT
>NW_006399869.1:7193273-7196008 GCF_000299155.1 Elephantulus edwardii | reverse complement strand
AAGACGGTTGAATATACCATGAACTGCTAAGAGAACGAACAGGTTTCTCCTGGAGAGGGTTAAACCAGGCTGCTCCTTGGAGGCAAGGATTCTAAAGCCTTGTCTGATGTAATTTGGATGTGTTGTAAGGATAGACCAGTCCTTGGAGAGGGACAACATGCTTGGGAGGATGTCAGGAGAGCACAGGAGAAGAAGACCCTCAATGGGATGGATTGATTCAGTGACTTGGGTAATGGGAGTAGGTGTGTCAGAGATAATAAGATTGGCACAGGTTAGAGTAGGGTTTAGGGCCTTGTACATAGGGTTGCTATGAATTACAGGCCATTCAATGGTATATAACAACAACAACAACATAAGGCTTATAATATGACATCTGCCAGTTACAAAGTATCAAAGTTAAATACCTTTAAAAAGTCCATTTGGGTTCAAGGGACATTGTTATTGATAAATAATCAATTTATCAAGAATGTAACAATATTCCTTGCTTCCACCTGATTGCATTCTGTATACACATTTTTTTAATTTCTTGTTTTAGACTCATTTCCTTCTAATATGAAATCTTCAATTGAAATACAAGCAGTTACTTCTTTTTTATATACACAAACAAAAAACGGCAATTTTAGGTTAAATATATTAAAAGAATTATTTGTCAACTATTTTCACCTTTCTCATACTTACCTCTACTTCATGATATCATATCATTGATCAGTGGCCCACCAGGGCTGAGAGGATCAATAATAGTGATATTAGATATTTGTGATTATGATAACTTTCCCTAGGAAAAGTAAGAAAATATATACTGTCCCTAGGCAAGTATATATTGTCCACCTAAACTTCATCACTATATACCAAATTATAAAAAAATACTAATCAAATGTTTATACATACTTCTAAATTCTGAGACCAAGTCTTCATGCATTTTTGAATATTCATAATTCAGAAAATTTTTTTAATATAATAGCTGTTCAACGAATAGCTTTTGGGAGGGGCAGATGACTGCTGTAATATGAATGTGTTGGATATTACCATTAGGGCTATTATAGGATTTGAGGAGTGTGTTGTTAAAGGTTTATTGTGCAAAATTGTTTCCCTAGCTATTGATGGACTTTACTGTGTGGATTGGTGGGAATATATGAATAGGGCATGTTAGCCTCTCAACAAAGGTACTGACTAGGCTTGTTATCAAGTCGATTAGATCTAGCAACAGAATTTGAGCACCTCAGCATCAGCAAAGAGGAAGCAAGAGAATGAATATCTCCTTTGTGACTAGAGATTCTTGTGTCAGCCAGACCAGGGCCTACAGAAATTACATCAATAGTAGACTCAGTAGAAAACGATAGATCTGGACATAAGGTTGATTTTGGCCGTAGGGTTACTACACCACTGAACCAGACCCAAGAGTCTTTTGCCCAAGTTTGTTGGTGAGGAGAGAAGTAATTGACAGTCCTAAACTTTGTAACATTGGCATAAAACTGTGAGACTCAAGGCTGAGATACCCGTGAGTAAATCCCAGCAGCTGTACTGAATGACTGATTGTATTCTGCTACTAGTAGGAATTATATAGCTTTTGACATCCCTAATATGCTTCTTGTGGTCTGTAAACTACTACAACAAATTTTTGACCCAGTAAAACAGAAACATAGCTGTTGGGAATAGTAGGAAGAGGTGGCAAACTTGGAGAAAATGCCTGACACATGAGAGTTGGTTTGGTATTGTTGATCTTGTTGACAGTGACAATTCCTTTTTATAGAATTGGTGTCAGGCTAGCCCCATGCAGCCCTTGCTCCTTTTACAGGGAAAGAATGTTGCCTCAGATAATGTATTAATAGTTTGAATGCTAAACTTTACACCATGTTGTTGGTATTATATAATATCAACATGTACTAGCTAAGCAGAATTTGTGGGAATGTTATAGGATTGGGCAAGATTTGTTTCTGTTGTATATAGGGTCACTTTGTTTGAAGTCTACTCAGTAACACCTGACAATAAAATAGCTCAGTGTTTATAATGGGAAATTGGACTTTGAAAAATGCATAATACTTAATGTTCAATATAAATTTGAAACATGAGTTATAGATAAGGTTAAGTAATGAAATATGCTTTGACCCTGAATCTATTTCAGTTTGTATTAGTCCATATTTCTCTCTTGGTTTAGTCGATGTTATTGTTGTTGTTGTTGTGTACCGTTGAGTTGGACCAAACACATAGGTGACTTCCAGAAGGTTTTCAGAGGCAGTTAATTGCACAGGAGGAGATTGCCGATCTTTCTCCTGTGGAGCAACTGGAGGATTTGAACCATGAGCTTTCAGGATTGCAGTAGAGCTTCTTGCACTTGGCCACCTCTTCTTTTATTTCCAATTTGGGAAACTTAAGGTTATCTCTTAAAATATCAGCAAGTTAAAATGTTTATAATTTCAAATAATTATTCCTATGGAGGTGAGAAATTCTAACAATAACACAGGTTTATTAAACAAAGATAACTATAATAAAAATGTTCATTTATTTCTCTTATGCTTGGTTAAAAACAGAAATTTTTTTCTGAGAAAACAAAATTAGAAAAATTATAAACACTATGAAATTAAACTTCAAAAATCTACTTAAATTTCTTTCCATTATCAAATATTTTACAAAATTATTGACTAACATGATATTGGTTTTGGAGTTATTATCTGCTATTAAGTAGATACCCATCTCATTAATCGTTATGCCCAGTGGAGAATAATATTTCACATTCT
>NW_006399869.1:7191049-7192139 GCF_000299155.1 Elephantulus edwardii | reverse complement strand
AAGATCCATCTGACATTAGTTATAATATCCCTAGTACCACGACCTCTTCTAAATCCAGTCTGCACATCTGGCAGTTCTCTGTTGGCATATTGTTCCAAACGTTTTTGGATAATTTTCAGCAGAATCTTGCTTGCATGTGATATCAATGATATTGTTCGATCATTCCCACACTCTGTTGGGTCACCTTTCTTTCGAATGGGAACAAATATCGATCTTTTCCAGTCAGTGGGCCAGCTGGCTGTTCTCCAAATTTCTTGGCACAACTTAGTGAGTACATCCAGGCCAGCCTCTGTTTGTTGAAATATGTCAATTGGTATGCCTCCTGGAGCCTTGTTTCTTGCCAATTCCTTAAGAGCAATCTGAACTTCCTCTTTAAAAAAATCAGCCTAGCCTCTTGCTCATATGTCATTTCATGAAATTCTTCTGCGTCAGTCAATTCCTTTTGATACAGTTACTCTGTATTCCTTCCATCTTGTCTTGATACTTTCTAGAACATTTAATATACTGCCCAAAATATCCACCCGTGGTTTGAATTTGTTTTTCAGTTCCTTCAGCTTAAGAAACACTGAGAGAGTTCGGCCCTTTTGATTTTCTGACTCCAGCTCTCTGCACATTTAATTATAGTATCTTGTTTTATCGCCCCGGGCTGCCTTTTGAAATTTTCAAATGTTATGATTACCTATATAAAATTGAATATTTTAATAAATCACATTTTTTAAATGAATGCTTTGATTCATAAAATTGTTATTAGTCATTTTTTATCCTGGTTGGGAGTGTGTTGTGTGTTTATTCCTAATTCAAATTAATCTAGAAGCTACCTTAGTCCATATAACATAAGCATGCAAGCTTCCGTTGGTAGACGGGATGACTGTGTTTGGCTAGGAATAAATACTTGACAGAAACCATTTTTACTCCATTTGAAGTGAGATTTCTATCTTTGCATTATCACTGACTATGTTGTTGTTGTTGTTATGTGCTGTCGAGTCGCCTGCTACTCATAGCGACCCTATGTACAACAGCCCTAAACTCCGCTCTGTCCTGTGCCAATCGCAGTGTCTCTGACACTCCCATCCCAATTATCCCAGTCACT
>NW_006399869.1:7183731-7187534 GCF_000299155.1 Elephantulus edwardii | reverse complement strand
GTTTCAAAGTCCTTGCCTCCAAGAAGAAAATTGGTTTCACCCTCTCCAATACAGGCTTCTTCTTGGCAGTCTTTGTTATGTTCAATACTCTTCTTTAACACCACAACTCAAAGGTATCAATTCTTTTCTTGTCGTTCTTAGTTGTTGTTCAGCATTCTGATGCATAGCATATAATTGAAAATACCATGCATGCTCTGAATCAGGCACACATTAAACTGACATCTAAACTGACATCATTGCTCCTCAGCACTCCCAGACAGCAAATTTCCCCAATACAATTCATCGCTGATCTTGACTGCTGACTCCAAGAGTGTTGATTGTGGAGTTGAGCAAGTTGAATCTAAACTCATTTTATTGCTTCATCTTGAATATTTTTTTCAATTCATTTCAAAGCCACTTATGCATTCTCCATATTTTCCTTTTAATTTACCAACTGCTTCTTAATTCTCATCTTGTTCTATTTACTTCTCCTTCATTACTTTACTGCAATTATTTTCCATAGGACATTTTTTTGGTTGGATTATCTTTATTATTTACATCTTACTGTGATGTGAATAAAATTAGGCAAAGGGATGATATGAGTTGCAAAAAAGATATTTTACTAAGTTCAAATTTTGGGATTCAATTTGGAGGGTTATTTTTATTATTTTACAAGTAAGATATATTGTGCTTATGTGAAATCTATACTTGGACCAAGAGGCAGTCGTCAGAGTAGAGCAAAAAGACACTACGTAATTCAAAATCAATAAGGGGGTCTGTCAGGGATGTATTTTGTCTCCATACCTTTAAATTTGTATGCAGGACAGATCACATGAGATGCTGGGCTGTACGAGGAGGAATGTGGCATCAAGATTGGTGGAAGACTCCTCAATAACGTGTCTTACGCTGATGACACAACACTGCTTGTTGAAATTGAGAAGGACCTGAAACGCTTGCTGCAGAAGGTTTAGGACTGCAGTCTTCAATATATAGATTGAAGCTCAACATCAAGAAAACAAATATTCTCACCATTGGGCCAATTGGCAGCATCAGTATGGATGGTGAAGAGCTTGAGATAGTTAAAAGTTTTAGTTTGCTTGGCTCCACAATCAACACTCTTGGTAACAGCAGCCTGGAAATCAAGAGACGAATTGCATTGTGAAAGTCAGCTGTGAGGGACCTCTCATGAGTACTGAGGAGCAATGACATCAGTCTGGAGACTAAGGTTTGCCTGATCCAGGCTATAGTCTTCACAATTCTTACTATGTATCAGAGAGTTGAACAATGACTAGGGATGATAGAAAGAGAATTGATGCCTTTGATTTGTGGTTCTGGAGAACAGTGTGGAATATACTATGGACTGCTAGAAGAACAGGTTTGACCTGGAGAGGGTGAAGCCAGAATGCTCCTTGGAGTCAAGGATTCTGAAGTTTCATCTGACATACTTTGGGCATGTTGCAAGGAGGGACTGGCCCTTGGAGAGGGACATCGTGTTTGGGAAAGTGGAGGAACGGCACAGAAAAGGAAGACCCTCAATGAGATGGATTGATTCTGTGATTGAGGTGGTGGGAATAAGTGTGTCAGAGATGGCGAGGTTGGCACAAGATAGAATAGTGTTTAGGGCTCTTGTACATAATAAGGTCGATATGAGTTGAAAGTGACTCAACAGCCCATAACAACAGCAACAGAGATATTGTTAAATCGTATCTATTCTTAAATTGTGATTTTAGTGAAACTTTACAAAGAGACTGGTTTTTAATCATTCATTTATACAGATTTTCCTCCCTACAATGTACACAAAGTCACATTGTCCTGTTCCTGCTGGTCAATGGTAATACATAGAATGTCTAATCACGCATTCCTTTCAGATAGTCATTCTTTTCACTTATTCCAGTCTAGTGTCCATTACTGAAGCATTCTTTTCTTGGTCCTCCTGCCTTCTTCCCTTATACTCACCCAATTGTTTTAACAGTGGTCTTATGTGGTATTTGCCCTTTTTAGAGAGACTGGAATTCTCTTACACTGCCGGTAGGAATTTAAAATGGTACAATCACTAAGGAAGTTTTTCTGAAAATTTTTTAAAAAATGAAAAATGCTGTTGATTGTCATCGAATCAAGCATGACTCACGGTGACCCTATGAATAAAAGGCTGAAGCCTTTCTATAACTATTGTCATTTATCAAAATTCATAGTTTCCAGAGGAACGCTGTTTTAGGAAGTAGATGCCACTCCTGCTTCACTTCCAAAAATTAGACCTGAATACAAGCAGATATGCACATCTATATTTATTGTTGTTATGTGTTGTTAAGTCACCTGCAACTCATTAGGAACCTATGTACAACAGCTCTGAAGCCTGTCCTATCTTGATCCTGTCTCACTGACTCGACACCTATTCCAGGGTACTGCATCAATCTTCCGCTCCTGAGCAGTCCTTTCACTCTTCCAAGCATAATGTACTTCTCCAAGGCCTGGTCTATCCTGGACACATGCCCAAAGTATGAGAGACAGAACTTCAAAATCCTACCCTCCAAGAAGAAATTTGGTTTCGCCCTCTCCAAGACAAACTTATTTGTTTTCTTGATGGTCCATAGTATATTCCAGCCTCTTCTTCAGCTTCACAAGTCAAAGGCATCGGTTCTGCCTCTGTCATCCTTAGTTATTGTCCAGCTTTCTGTTGCCTAGCAAGTAATTGCGAAGACCATGACCTTAGTCTCTAGGCTGATATTTTTGCTTCTCAGTTCTCTGGAGAGGTTCTTGAAGTAGATTTTCTCAGTGCAATTGGTCTTTGATTTTCTGACTGCTGGCACCAATAGTATTGATTGTGGAGCTGAACAAGATGTAATTGTTAACAACCTCAATCTCTTCTCCTTCTATCATGGTGCTACCAATTAGCTCAATGGTGAGAATCTTTGTCTTCTTGATATTAAGCTTTAATCCATATTGAAGACCACGGTCCTTAACTTTCTGCAGGAAGTGCTTTCTGTCCTACTCAGTTTCAGCAAGCAAGGCTGTGTCATCTGCATGACATAATTTGTTGATGAGACTTCCTCCAATCTGGATCTCACATTATTCCTTATAAAGCCAAGCCTCCTGAATGACTAGTTCTACACATAGACTGAAAAGATATGGAGACACGATCCATCCTTGACAAACTCCTTTCCTAAATTTGAACCATGCAGTGTTTTTGAGGTCTACATCCCGGTCTGAGTATAGATTTTGCATGAGAATTATCAAGTATTCTGGGATTCCCATTCTTCTCAAGATTAGCCACAATTTGATGTGATCCACGCAGTCAAATGCCTTTGCATAGTCAATGAAATACATCTATGTTTATTGCAGCATTATTCACAGCAAGAAGAATTGAAGCAGGCAAAGTGCACATTAGTAAATGAATTGATAAGCTATGGTATAATTGCATGATGGAATATCATGCATCTTTGAAAAAATAATAAACTTGTAAAACACTACACAACATAAATAAGTCAGAAAGATATTATACTGATGGAAATATGTCAGTTTTTTAATTTGTGGTTTTTTAATTTTTTTAAATAATTTTAATGAATTTTTACAGAGAATTTGGATTTCCATTCATTCATTGCTGCCCTTCTGTCCCTGCCCAGCCCTCTCCCCCTGCTCCCCAGTTCGCTCCTCTCTTTCAAAAGTAAAAGAAAGACTCCCTCCCTGGTAAACAATCCCCCCACACCCCTCCCAACGCCTCAAGTACATTCCACTATGCAACCTTAATTGTGGACTCTTGTGATAACCATAATACCCTATCATACATCGCTTTTAAATTATTCACTCCATCATCTGTTTCAGTGCAG
>NW_006399869.1:7168040-7180587 GCF_000299155.1 Elephantulus edwardii | reverse complement strand
TATATATATATATTTGCTATATGACTGAAAAAAAACAGTGTTCTTTTCCATTTCCAAAAATGATTATTCAACAGAATGTGAAAATTATCATACCATGATTAATATCACATGCAAGTAAAAGCTTGCTAAATATTATTTAAAAATGGCAACAGTCAGAAATTCAAGCTGTATTCTGATGTGACCATTATGTCAAAAATATCAATTCGGATATTAGATGAATCTTAAATAAAATCAGAGAACACCAGAAAGATGTTTAATTGTGTTTTGTTGACTACACAAAGACATATGACTAACATAATATAATATGCTTAACATGAAAAAAATATAGGAATTTAATTATGTTTATGGTAAACCATTATTAGAGCAAGAAACAGTTGTCTGAATAGAGCCAGTTGTCTGACAGTTTATAAGAAGGAAATGTGTGTGTCAGTGTTGTATCTTTTCTCCATGCATGCTCAATTTGTCAGCTGAACAAATTATTTAAGAAGCTGGATTATATAAAAAGAACATGGTAAAAGATTTGGCAGAAGATCTACCAACAACCTGCACTATGCAAATGGCACATCCTTGGGTCTAGAAAGTGAAAAATAGCTGAAAACTTAATGAAAATATCAAAGATTGTAGCCTACAATATGGAACATCTCAACATCAAGGACAGAAAAATCCATGCTACCACTTTTGAGGGCATTTTGGTGCTTTATCTGAAAATTGACAGTAAAATTACCATTTGACCCATATATTCCACTAAAGAGAATATACACACAAAATAGCACAACAACACAAATATATACACAACCATGTTTATTCACAATAGTAAACAGATGGAAGTATTCCAGGTGCACTTGAATAATTCAATGTACAGAGAAACTGTGGTACATTCACACAATGAAATACTACGCAGCATTGAAAAATAATCAGCGTGTAAAACATATACAATGTGAATGAATATGGAAGGCATTATGCTGAGTGAAACATCTTAGTCGCAAAAGGAAATAATATATTATTATCCTATTACAATAATAGGATTAAAGTAAGGGGGTAGAGGTAAGAGCAGGAAAATAAGATAATGAAAACTGCACTGGAATAATTGAAAGGAGGATATTCTGAAAGGAATGGGTGATTAGAAACCACATATATGACAATTAATAGTATAACAAGGGGGTTGAGGAGAAAGGGGAGTGAGTGAAATGTGCATAAATTAATGAATAATGGAAAACAGAAAGATAAAAAAAACAACACTTTATCCTGGGCCAATAGGCAGTATCTTGATAGATGAAGAAAGTTTTGAACCCACCAATGATTTCATTTTACGTGGATTCATAGTCAACACCCATGGAAGAAGTAGTTAAGAAATCTAAAGAAGTGTTGTGACAAAGCACATGCTCTTAGTTTAAAAACTAAAATGCACCTGATCCAAACTCTTGTGTTTTCCATTGTTTCCTATGTGTAGGAAAATGAACAACAAATTAGGATGACAGAGGAATCAGTGCTTTTGGATTGTAGTGTTTGAGAAGCATCTTGAATGAACTGTGAAAAGAATGAACAAATCTGTCATGATGGACGTAAAACCTGAGTGTTCCACAAGAGGCAAATATGATGAAACCTTGTTCCTATTATTTCTTAAATTAATTATTTAAATTTTTATGCTGGTTCATTTACAAAGTTCATATACATTGTTTTTCACACTGGATCGTTCCCATTTGCTTCACCTCTGCCTCCGTCCACCCATCAAATTTGCAACCCTATATTGAACCACCACTGCCACTGTACCCATCCTTATCTCTCTGCTCCCCCATGGATCCTCATACTCGTTCTACAATAATGATCTTATCTAATATGTGTCCTTATGGTACTGAGTTAGTTCTCTTAGCATAACAATCTCCAGTATCTCCCACAGTAGGTAGTACTTTACAAAATCATTGCTCCTGTGTTTCTACTATTTTTGACATATTTTGAGAAAGAACCAATCCTTGGAGAGAGAGTCATAATGCTAGGAAAAACAGAAAGTGGGAGAAAGAATGACTTTCAGCAACAAGGATTGACCCACCGACTACAAGTGAATTGGAGCATGAGAGAGATCATGAGGATTGCATGGGATAGGGCATACCTACCCTTTGTAAGGGTTGCTACGAATCATTGTTGCCTTAATGGCATATAACCACAAAATCAATTAAGAGTTCTCAGAATATGACATCATCCTGGGAAAGGAGGGTTCGCAAAAGAAAGTATGATTTTCAACAAGATCAACTAGCACAGTAATTACAATGATAGTAATTAGTACACTCACTCATCAGAGGTCATAAAGACAGTGCAGACAGAACAAGATTCTGAGTTATTTTGTTTTCGGATTCACTGTGAAAGAAATCTGTGAGTATGGCATCTTGACCACAATACTAGCAATTATGTTTTTTTATATTCTTGAAAAATCATCAATTACTTTAACATAATCAATGCTTAACATAAATGTTAATGTTTAACAGAAAACATTTTATTAATATTATCATGATGACGAGCCTCAGGATATTTAGACAACAATTCAGCAGATGTTTTTCCTCCTTCTCTCCCTGCCCCCAATCGTATTTAATTTCCATTTCAGAGTTACTGGACAGAACACTGATTCTGTGTTCTAATTTCTTTTTGCTATGTCAAAACAAGATCTCTGGTATTGCAGACCCTGGGATGTTGTGCTGCTTAACTAAAGTTCAGTGTGGCTCTGGTAGGTAAATTTTATGAACTTGCTAGCATCTCCACGAGAGAAAGACAGTCCCCTCGCCTTAAGATTCTCAACTCAGAAATTCAGGAGAAGGTCACTATGGAGGTGATGCCAGTCATTATAGAATTGGAAGGGTGGAGGGGACCGCACAAGAGAGGAGGACTCTTTGATGAGATGGATTGACTCAGTTACTGGGGTAAAGGGGGTAGGTGTGTCAGAGGCAATAAGGTTGGTTCAGGATAGAGTAGGGTTCAGAGCTGTTGTATATAGGGTCCTTATGAGCTACAGGTCACTTGACAGCATATAACAACAACAGATAGTCCTTTTTCCTGTTCAGTTAACTATTTCTTGGCTTAGGTATAGGTGCCTTACAAGCAATGTTCTGAGATTTCTATTCTTTTCAATGTTAGCCATAGATTGTTATTATGCTTTACTTAGTCAGATATGTTTGCATGATCAACAAAATACAGATAAACATTTTTCTGATGTTCTCTGCTTTGCACCAAGCTCAACTAGACCTCAGCAATGATATTCCTGTGTCATGGCCTTTTCTGAATTCAGTTTGAATTCCTCTAGTTTTCAATAGATGTCATATTCCACCTGTTTTTCCTAATTTTTTAGCAAGATTTACTTCTATATGATATTAATGACATTTCTCCATATTTCCTCAGTCTCTCGGATCATCTTTCTTGGGAATGAGAGCGGATATGGATCTCTTCCATTTAGCCAAGTGGCCGTCTTCCACATTTTTTGATGATATATACCTGAGCCCATTTTTGCAGACTTTGTGTCTTTTTCAGGATCTCACTGTCTTTTGATGTCTCTCCACCTTACCAAGTATGATTTTTTAAAAATAGACATTTGTGAGTATATCCACGGTTGTATCTGTTTCCTAAAGCACTTCACATTGTAGTCCATCAATTCCGGAGACTTAATTTTTGTTAATAACTTCAGTGTAGCTTAGATTTCTTCTTTCATTATTATTGTTTCTTGATCATTTACTCCTTCCTGAAATTAGTCAGTGTCAATTCTTTTTGGTACAGTATCTCTGCTTCCTCAATCATACAATATTTTGCCCTTAGAATCATTCACTATTGCAACTAAATACTTGAATTTGTTCTAAAGTTCTTTGAGCTTGAGAAATGACTTTTCTTCCCAATTGGTTTTCTAACTCCAGCTCTGTGCACATTTCAGTATAATACTTTACCTTCTCAAACTTCCCTTTGACATCTACTGTTAAGCTCTTTTACCTCAGTATTTCTTTACCTAGTTTCCTCTTCTTTCATTCCAATACAAGTTTCAGAGTCATTTCTGACATCTGTTTTGGTCTTTTCTTTCTTACTTTTTTTCATATTTTTTTCGTCATTGTTAGATATGTTGTTGTTGTTGTTGTTGTTGATTGTCATCAAGTCAAGCATGACTCAGAGTGATCCTATGAACAAAAACCTGAAGACTTTCTATAACTATCATCATTTATCAAAGTTCATAGAGTTTCCAGAGGCATGTAGTTTAGGAAGTGGATATCACTCTTGATTCCAAAATTATTAGATATACTACCAGAAAATAGGAACCTCATTTTAGAAAGTACTCAAAATGCAACTGAGAATAAACTGTCTCCTCAATATAAAATTTATGGTAATGAAATGGACTGAGTAAAGCTTTCACACAATTAAGTACCTTCATTTGCTGACATGGCAAGAATCAAAATGAGGACAAACTGTTCCCAACATTCATTAAAAATTGGAATATGGAATGTGCAAGGTATGAATCTAGGAAAATTGAAGGATTCTATAAATAAAATGGAATGCATAGAATTTGACCTCCTAGGCATTAATGAGCTAATATGAATTGAAATTGGACATTTTTAATCAGACAATCACATGATTTTCTGTACAGGACATAACATACTGATGAAGAATAATGTAGCAATCGTTGTCAAAAAGAGAATTTAAAGATCTATACTGACACAGTACTGTGAGCTATAGGGTGCTAGCCATATGCATAGAAGTAAGTTGTGTTAATTCAACTATTTTCAAATATAATCTCCAATTACCAAAGTCAAAGGTTAAGAACAAAAAGGACTTCTACACACTTTTGCAGTATGAAATTGATTAAACATGTAATCAAGTTGCATTAACGATAATTGTTGCCTGAAATGCAAAGATTAGAAAAAGAGATGGATTGGTTGTTGAAGCATACAGGATTAGTGATCAAAATGAGACTGCAGATAATATGATGGCATTTTGTACAATTATGATTTATTTATTGCAAGTGCTTTAAAAAAAACCCATAAAGAACAACTATACACATGCACTTCACCAAATAGACTACACAGGAATCAGATTGAATACATCTGTAGAAAGAGAAACTGGAGAAACTGAATATCAACACACAAAGCTAAGCCAGGGATACTATGGGATTATACACTTCTCATGTACAAGTTCAAATTGATGTAAAAAAAGTCCACAAGAATAAAAATATGGCATTGAGTGGATAGCACCTGAATTTTGAAACCATCTTCAGAATACATTTGACACATCAAAAACTAATGAATGAAGAACAGTTGTCGAAAGGCATCAAACACATCACTCTTGAAGGAAAAAAAAAAAAGATCATTTGAAGGTTAATAGTTAATATCTACATAAATGTTTTTAATGGTAGTGGTTTCTGAGTTTATTCTAACTTACAGTGAATTGCTTTATCTAGGTGCGAACTGTTTCATAGGATGTTCAAAGCTATGAACTTTTATGAGCAGATTGCAAGATCTGTCTTCCAAGGTACTTAAATGTGCATTTGGAACTTCACACTTAGAGCTAGTAGTGGAATACACAATCATTTGCCCCTCTCAGACACTCAAATTTGCTCAGGATTATTGGCACATGCATGCAATTTATCAGAATCAATTGAAATAGAGCATGTCTAGGAGATTCAGGGGATTTTTCACAGAAGACATAAAGAGCCTAAATTTAAAGGGCATTGGATTCATTTAGTGGAAAATATGTTTTTGAAAATGCTTTTAATGTTCCTAATTCACATTTTCCTGACATGTTTTCTTTTAAAAGATCATGTTATCGTTCTCATAAAAGATATAGCTGATACTCCTTCCTACCGTTATATCTCAGGGATCTTGGTTATGATTATCAATGGCGTTCTATCATGTTAGCAATAGCATAACAGCGTTGCTCAAAGAAAGAGTCTAGGTGTTATAACAGGATAAGTATTAGACTACAAACAGAATAACCCGCCAGCTGCACTGTAAAAAATAAAAAAAGAAATAATGATTTTCCATTAAGTTTTAATTAAATTATAAAAGGTAAATTGCATGAAACATTCTATATTGCAGCATTGTTGCTGTTGTTAAGTGCTGTTGAGTCATAGACAACTCATAGCAACCCTATGAACAAAAGGCCTGAATGCTTATAAAATTTTCATCCTTTCTCCAAGTTCATAGTGTTTCCAGAGGCAAGCTATTTCGGAAGTGGATGCCACTCCTGCCTCCAAGCTTGTTTTAATCAGGGAGCTCCACCAAACACTGTCCACCATGAGTAACCATAATCAAATTTGACACATCAGTGTCACAGTGTTTAGTATCACAACAACCACAAGTTACCTCTGGACAGCAAATGGACAGACCAGAGCCATACCACTTAGAAAAATGTTTGACCAAAAACAATTAAAACCAGGCCTGAGTGGTATAGATTAAAATCACCCACCTTTCCAGCATTAGGGAGGAATATAAAAATGAAAAAGAGAAGAGATTGAAGCTACCCTGGGGATATAGATCCCTCCACATTGGAATCCTTGCCTCTAAGGTTGTGGGGCCATAACAGGAACCAAACAGGACAAAAGACTTTACAACATAGATATACAATAAGGGAAAAGGATTTTCTTAGCTCTCTGTGGGAGAAAAGGCTGAATTGAGAAACACCTTACTCCCCCCACCCCACCTCCACACACACAAAGTGTTTGAGCTGACAGCCTTGATCTCTGAACTTGTGCTATTCCAGAGACAAAGGAAGACATTAAGCTTCAGGAGAAAAGGTGCATGAGAAACTGAGTAGATCGTCTAGTCTCACATAGCTCAGTCTCTTCATACATGAAGGAGAACTATTGATTTGGTGACATGAGACTACATCAAGGCAAGATTCCTATAGGGCTACAGAGTACAACAGAAAGAACTTCAAGGACTTTAAGAAAGACAAATTCTCCCAGAAAGAACTTACAATATTCAGATACATATTGGCAGAAAGCAAAGAGTACCAGAAGAATGTCTATCTGTGTTTCATTGACTATACAAAGGCAGTTGTGTGAATCAAACTAATTGTGGCTAACCTTGAGGAAAATGGGGATCCCAAAACAATTGATTGTACTTATGCGAAATCTATACTTGAACCAGGAAGCAATCCGCAGAACAGAACAAGGAAACACTGCATGGTTCAAAATAAGGAAAGGAGTGTGTCAGGGATACATCCTGTCTTCATAACTGTTTTAATTTATATACAGAACAGATCATTTGGGAAGCAGGGCTTTATGAGGAAGAATGTAGCATTAGGATTGGAGGAAGACTCATCAACAGCCTTATGTTATGAAGATGATACAGCCTTACTTGCTGAAATTGAGGATAATCTGAAGCACTTGCTGCAGAAGGTCAAGGTTGTAGTCTTTAATATGGATTGAAGTTCAGTATCAAGAAAACAAAGATTCTCACCACTAGACCACTTTGCAAAACCATGATAGATGGAGAGGAGATTGAAGTTTCTAATACTTATAACTTGCTTGGCTCCACCACAATCAGCACTCTTGGAACTAGCAGAAAGTAAATCAAAAGATGAATTGCACTAGGAAAATCTGCTGTCAGGGACTTCTCCAGAGTGTTGAAAAGCAATGATGTCAGTTTAGAGACTAAGGTGCTCCTGATTCAGGCCATGGCTTTTGCAATTACTTGTTATGCATAAGAAAGTTGGAAAATGACTAAAAAAGACAGAAGAAGAATTGATGCTTTAGAGTTGTTTTGCTGGAGAAAAGTCTTGAACCATGGATGGCCAAGAAAATAAATAGGTCTTTCTTGGCAAGGGCAAAATAAAGTTTCTCCTTGGGAAGCTAGGGTTTTGAAGCTCCATCTCACAAATTTTGGATACATGGCCAGGAGTGACTGATCTTTGGAGAAGGACATCTTGCTCTGAAGGGTAGAGGGACAGTGCAAGAGAGGTAGACCCCGGATGAGATGGACTGATACACTAACTGGGATAATTAGGATTGGTGTGTCAGAATCAGTGGGATTGGCTCAGGACAGGGCAGACTTCAGAAGCACTGTACATAGAATCACTATGGGTCATAGGCAAGCCGACAGCACATACCAACAATAACGCCTTTAATTTTAATTTTTTTGGTTATGTGTGTGTGTGTGTGTACCAGCAAATCGGATCTGACTGGTACATGAGGAGATTGCCCCTCCTTCTCCAGCAGAGCATTTGATGGATTTGAACAGCGTTCCTCTGGGATTGCAGTGTAGCTTCGTACCACTAGGTCACCGAACTCCCTTACAAATTTAATTTTAAGAGTTAACTAGTAAGATATTAGAAACCGAAATCTTATATCCTTGGAAGAATAGTTTCTTTAATTTTCCTTCACTTTGACACACAAATTCTTGAAGTATTCCATATTTTTTCCATTTGTTGTACAGAAGTACCTCATGATTACTGTAATGCTAAACTCTGTAACACTGATGTCCATGGTGGACAATGTTTGATGGATCCCCCTGATTAAAACAAGCTTGGAAGCGCGAGTGACATCCACTTCTGAAATTGCTTACCTCTGGAAACTCTATGAACTTAGAGAAACGATGAAAGTTATACAAGTGTCCAGGTCTTTCATTCATTGAGTCACTATGACTGGTCTACGACTTGACAGCACTTAACAATAACAACAACACAAGTATATTTAAAATAAAGGGAAAGTTAAACAATGCAACAAATGGATTAAAAACACTTGTTTAACAAGATTTGAACAATCAATTCATGTGAGGTATTGTAAGAAATAAAATTTGCATCATTCTCAAGTTTGTAGATGTTTTTATTTACCAGATAACAGGAAATAGATTGCAATCAAATGGTTATAGTTAACCTCTGCTTGTAATATTCTGTTATTACTATGAAGAAGCTTTGAGGCGTATTATTTTTTTTGACAGCTTAAGTTAGTAAGACTAGTCATCATCACAAAAGTATAAATGTCAGCTCTGCAGCTTGTTGCCACAGTTAGCTTCAACGGAATGTCACCAGAAGTGACAAGGCAGAAAGTGATTCTGAGTGATGACATTTCAGTTGATAATAGATTAGCTCCCCTGTAAGCAGCTGCAGCTTTGATCTCTGAAACCTCTTATTTCTTACAAAACTTTTGAGAATTCCACTAGCCTGTGGTGGGAAATTTCAATCTTTCAACCAAATATTGGCAGAATTATCTTTAGCTGATTTAAATGTAATGTTCACTCTATTTTTTGGATCAGATTTTTTTTTTTAGTTCAGGTAAACTAGACATAGTTTATCATTTTAGGTTCTGCTGTAGAAAAGAGCAACCACAACCATCATTTATTCTGAACATGTCCTGTGTTGCGCAAATAGCCAGTAAGTATTCAAGAGTAGTCTGGTATTTGTAGCTAAAATGTCATGGAGGGAGAAGGAGAAAAAAATATTTCTGAATATACCATAGATTATTTATACATCAAAGTCTTGTCTTTATTCTTCATGATGAGAATTACTCAGTACTATCCATCTTGAATAAACTTCTCTTTATTTGATCAAGTTTAAGAGAAGGTAAAATTTATTACTTATAATGTAACATAGTTTTTCTTGTGTATTTTATCAATGTAATCAATTTTAGTTAAAAAACTTAAACACTAAAAATTAAAAACAGTATTTTCTTTAATTAATTGTCATTAAATTAGTTATAACCCCTAGCCACCACCAATTGGATTTTTAGATCTTTAAATATTAATGGGAGGAGATTGTTCATCTTTTGCATGAGTTGATACTGGTGGATTCAAGCAGCTGAGATGGTAGCCTTTTAGTTACCAGTGCTACAAACTACAAATGCTGTTACTATTTACTATTAACTTGTTGTCTGCTAACATTTGGAACAAACTCATAATTGTGCCTCAGGTGGGTTTTCTTAGGCTTTACATTGTAGGAGTGGAGATTGTCTAGCTTTTTCCCAAGAAAGAGCTGGTAGATGCGGATGAACTTCAAGTCTTAGGGACAACATCTTTACTTCTTACCATTAGGCCTCCAGAACTCAATAATATTAACTAAGTCTTTTAATTTATATACTAGACATGGTTTCCATAATCTATAATATTCAATGACATATATGTCTATAATCCTATCAATTACATGTTTATTTTGGTAGGGCTTCTTCCCTTTTTAAAATAACTACAATAAATAAGTTGAATAATTGCAATTTACTGAATTTGAAAGTTTTGTAGTCATAATATTTATGGAAAACCTAGTATATGTGTATACATAATACTCTAAAGTTATTCACAATAAACATAAAAACATTTGTTCAATAATACAGAAGTAGATGTTGGATTTGAAATACAGAGTCATAGTTAAGTAAAATTATATGCATGCAATAATGTTAAAGTCTACATCTATTTCTCTAGAAAATTTACTATGTAAATAGAACAGTGACTAAGGTTCTACATTTCAAATAATCTCTTAGTATGATAACTAAAAATTAGATGAGATCCAGACATTGTGATCTCAATTATGATAATTTTCCATCTATATTATTGAACTGTGGTAATGAAGAAGAATATTGAATACACCATGGACTGATAAGAGAATAAACTGGTTTGTCCTGGAGAGAAACCAAGCTGCTCCTTGGAGGTAAGCATTCTGAAGCTCTGTCTGACATATTTTGGGCATGTTGCAATAAAGGACTCATCCTTGGGGAAGGACATTATGCTTGAGAGAGTGTAGGAACAGCAAAAGAGAGGAAGACTGTCAATGAGATAGATTGACTCATTGTTGTTGATGTGTCAGAGACAGTAAGTTTGGCTCAGGATAGAGCAGGATCCCGAGCTGTGTACAATAGGTTATTAAGAGTCACAAGTGACTCGACAACACATAACAATAACCACATTATCAAGTAAAAGAAATAAACCAAAAATTTCAAAGGATGTCAAGAGAAGACAAAGAAAATTATTATAAAGGATGTTGAAAAGAATTAGTCCTGGAAAACAAAAAGCGAAGAGCTCTCTTGACATTACACAAGTTAAAAGAACTAGAGTTGCAATAGTGAAGGATGCCATGGGAAAAATCCAAAATGATCAAGGAAGCATCAAAAGGAGATACAAGGAATACATTGAGTCACTCACAAAACAGAATTAACTGACCCAGAACCATTTCAGGAAATAACTTATGATCAAGAACCAATAGTGTACTTGCTATGGGGTGAGTGGTTGGTATTTATTATTATTTTCTTTCCCCATTCAGTCCATTTTGGCTTTCATTTAGTCAGCACTTAAATAATCGGCCTTCTTTATCTAGTACTGTGACGTAAATTTTCGCTCTTTATGAATCTAAGTTCTTAGTGATGTTTATTTATTGCATTCTGTATTGATAATCTCAGTGACCTAGTGACAAAGAGTTGCACTGTCAGATCAAAGGCAAGGAACTCAGATCTGCAAGCAGAGATAAAGATGAACTATCCACTAGAAAGATGGGAAATTTCCTTCAGTGATTTTTGAAGCCTCTCAAAACCTGTTGAAATGCCAGCTATGAGTTGATTATGACTCAATTGCAATGAATGAGTCAGTAAGTGGTGGAACTTAGAGCAAGTTCTTATTTTCTGACATTAGAAAATGTTCCAGGGTCATGTTGCATTGTTACTAAGTAGTCTTAGAATACTTGATTTATTTAAGAATCTATAAAAAGCTCTGGTGGCCTAGCGGCAAGAAGCTGCATTGCGATCCCAAAGGCACAGGGTTCGAGTCTACTAGCTGCTCCAATGGAAAAGGATGGGCAATCTCCTTCTGTGTGATTAATTGCCTCTGAAAACCCACTAGAAGGCCAAATATGCGTCAGTTCTGACTTGATGATATATAACAACAAGAAGGATCACTAGTTCCTTTTAGAAGAAAATATTGATCAGAAAAGTGCACTTAGTTGCCAAATGTGCAAATTTGTATTCAGATTTCACTACTTATTTTCATTGGAAACCCTAAGGTCAGGGAACTCTACTGTCCTAGTTGGTAAGTAAATAATATTACAAACCCAAAAGTAGGCTGTTCAAATCCACTATGTCCTCTGAGGGAGAAAGATGGACAAGCTCCTCACATGTGATTAAAGCTTCTGAAAAAGACTGGAGGGTCAGCTATGAGTTGATTCTAAACAGATGATGAATAAAAACAACCACAACCCAAAGTCAAACATCTTTGGTGGTTCAAATGCAAAATACAGTTTCTAATGCCAGGAAAGGATAATTTGCTCCAGAACCCACCCCTCATTTACTTGCTTATTGACAACGAGTCATAATCAAAACATAGCTGACCCTTCAGTAGGTTTTTTTTTGTTTTTTTTTAATTTTTTTATTAATTTTAATGAACATTTACAGAGATTTTGGATTTCCATTCATTCATTGTTGCACTATTTTCTCTACCTCCTGCCCAGTTCGTTCCTCTCTCTTTTTTTTTTTAACCTTGAAAGTCTATTCTAATTGTCCCATTGCCACAGTGCTTGTCAAAATCAGTTCTGATTAATCTCCTTTGTCAGTGTGTTCTTTTCCATTCCCTGTCACTCCTCCGTTAGAGAGACTTCACCCTGATTCATAAGGAAA
>NW_006399869.1:7154678-7164808 GCF_000299155.1 Elephantulus edwardii | reverse complement strand
TGAATCAGGGTGAAGTTTCTCTCAGGGAGGAGTGATAGGGAATGACAAAGGACACACTGACAAAGGAGATTAATCAGAACTGGCTTTGACAAGCACTGTGGGAATTGGACAATTAAAACAGACATGGGGGGGCAAAGAAGAAGGAACTGGGGAGGAGGGTGGAGAAAACAGTGCAACAATGAATGTATGAAAACCCAAAATCTCTTTAAATGTTCATTAAGACTAATGAAATTTAATAAAAAAAAATAAAAGAAAAACAAATGTGAGCATAAATATATTGGATAAATTTATAAATATTTAAGCAATAAATATAGCACTAAATTATAATCTAATAAATAAATACAACTGTATAATGATTTTCTTAGGCTAAATTCTTTAGAGAATAAAATCTAATGAAGTACATCTCTAAATATGTTGTCATCGTTGTTGTGACATCCTCATCTCCACTCTCAATTCCGTGGTTGCCATCATTATGTCAATGAATCTTGTTGAGGTTCTTACTCTCTTTCACCAACCCTCTACCTTTCTGGAATATCTTTTGTTAAGAACTGGCTGACCCTGGCAACATTAATAGAGCATATACGACCAAGTTTCATCATCTTTGTCTCAAAAAAGCACCATGAGGGCTCTTCCTTTGAGGCAGACTTCTTTGTTCTTTTGGCTGTTGTTGTTGTTAGGTGCCATCAAGTCGAGTCTAACTCCTAGCAACCCCATGAACAGTCATCCTGAATTCTGTCCTATCCTGTGCCATCCTCATCATCTCTGATACACCAGAACCCATTCCTGAAGTTGTCATGGTAATTCACCTAACTGACACTTTTCTGACTTTTCTTAATATTATGACACAATCCATAACGAAAACTCTGGTCCTTGATCTTCTGCAGCAAATGTTTCATATCCTCTTCACTTTACGTAAATAAAGTTATGTCATCAGCATAACACAGGTTGTTGAAACATTTTCCAATCCTGATGTTGTATTCGTCTTCTTAGAGTTAAGCTTCTTGATTTATTTGCTCAGCATACAGACTAAATAGGCATGGAGGAAAGAATACAACCCAGACACACACCCTTCCTGATTTTAAATCATGCACTGTTCCTTTCTTCTCTTCTGACAACAGCTTCTCAATCTAGGTATCAATTCCACATAAGCACAATTAAATGTCCATTCTTCTTAATATTAGCCATAATTTGTTATGATCTTCACAGTTTGCATAGTCAATAATGCAAATAATCAATGACATCCTTGGCCACATTCTCTCATAAAAATTGCTCGCACGTCTGGTGCAGTGTACTGTTCTAGCCATTTTTTAATGATCTTCAATAATATTTTGCCTGAATGAGATATTAATGATAATATTCAATAATTTCCACATTCTGCTGGATCACTTTTCTGGGGAATGGAGATAAATGTGGATCTCTTTCAGTCAGTCAATCTAGTCTATCTTAACCTAGGTTCTTTGTTGCAACCACTCCATGATTGATGACCCTTCTGGTACCAGATCAATTGTTTGTATGGATTCCAGTAGTGGAGCACCCTATAAACTAAGGCAGTACAACAAACTGACAGAAAAGTGTTGTACTAATAAGAGCAAATGAAAAACCTAAACATATCTAAGGTATAAAGTAATTGGCAGCATGCACATCATTCTCCAATAATTGAACTGATAGATAGGTGTTGTAACTAAAAGGAAACCATAGAGACAACAGGGCATACAGATATCATTGCACAAGACATTATTTTCAGATCACAACAGAGGCCTGTGGTAGTGTAGCAAGATTCAATCCCAGATTGTGGTATTGGTGGCACAGATGGATCTTTAGTGTCTTTTCTTTTCTTTTTTTTTTTTTTTAGTGTCTTTTCTTATCATAGACATGAGGGCCACTAGACATGTAGTGGGTCCCCAGCTACCTGTGCTGATGCCTGCGGACCTGCCTGCACCTCTGTATCCCACCGTGACCTGGGGTGGCTGCCTTTTAGCCCATAGGCCTCCACTAAAATGCTCAGGACCCTCTGCGGGGCTGCAGCTACCTGTGTCCAATGTCTGCTGACATCTGTAATCCTCTTCCCCAATATCACAATTCAAGAAAATGTGTTCTTCTGCCATCCTTATGGCTTGTCCAATTTATAGATGTGTAGGAAGCAATCAAATATACCATGACTAGTATCAGGTATACCTTACAATACTTAGCATCCTTGCTCTTTAGCAATTAAAAGAGGTTCTTGAAAATAGATTTGCCTAATGCAACATTTATTTTTATTTATTTACACAACAGCAACAACATAGAAAGAGATGAGTTGGCTTAGTGGACAGAAAGTGACACTACCAAGCCAAAGGTGGGTGACTTTAATCCGCTGCCCTCAGGCATGTTTTTTTAATTGTGTTTGGCTAAACATTCTTCTAGGTCCTAAAGCCCTGGTCTTGTCCACTTTCTGTACAGAGATAACTCGTGGTGGCTGTGATGCTGAACACTGTGACACTTATGTGTCAAATGTAATAATGGTTATCTATGGTGGACAGTGTTTGGTGGAGCTCCCTCATTAAAACAAGCTTGGAAGCAGAAGTGGCATCCACTTCTGAAATAGCTTACCTCTGGAAAACCTATGAACCTGGAGGAAGGATGAAAATTATACAAGTGTTCAGTCTTTTGTTCATAGGGTCACTATGAGTCACCTATGACTCGAGGCACTTACTAATAAAAACAAAACCAACAACATTGATTTGGGATCCAACTAAAAGGAGAAACTCAAAATCAATAGTTCATAAGGTAAGCTACTGATTTACATCTCAAGAACCAAAAACCAGAGGATGGTAAAACAGATGTAGAATTGAAAGAGAATTAGCTTTGCCAGAGAATCCATATGTAGTGGATGCAGATAGCAACACTAAGGACATTTCCCACTTAACTGAGTAGCTATTAACATTATATCACCAAATAAAGAGTAATAACCTAATGCCTAAGAGATTCTTGAGAATCAAAGCCTAACCAAGCTGACATACAACCTTAAGCATCATACTTATGTAAATTAAAAATTGAATAAATAAACTGTAAATCCTCTTTTTTTAAGTGACTTTATATTTTTAAAAAAATTAAAAGAATGAGAAACATTGAAAATTGTCATTAGAACACACTAGAAATTGTTACTACAGGCCAAAACCTCTAAGTAAAAGCTAAAATTACAGGGCTGAATTTTAAAGAGAAGCATAAGTTTTTTTCATAGTCTCTACATAACTCTTAAAAAATGTGCTTTATTCTTGTAGTGGATGGAACATATAGCTACAAAAACATTCATTCACTACCTTACAAAAGTTTGATTCCTTGTCCTTGAAGGTGGATGCTATACAGTGATGCATCTTTAATTAATAAAATACTGAAGGAAAAAAAGTGTAACTTCAGAGCAGATAGTGCTAGTTAATTCTAAATTAACCAAAAGGTCAAAGGTAGTATCACAAGTGGTAAATTCTTACCTCTCTGACATGATAAAATGAGATAGTTTCACCATTTATTTGGTAAGATTTCCAAAAATCTATAACCCTAGTCTAATCATGAGAAAATATAAGACAAGTTTAATTTGAGGAACATTCTAAAAAATGCCTTTTACATTTTAAAATGTCAATATCATTAAAAATATCTTGTAAAACAGTGATTTGAAGAAAGTAAAAACTATGATGATTAAATTTATTTTGTTTACCTGGATTGTATTTTGAAGTAATAAATGCATGATATATATGTAAGACAAAATTTGTTTAAACACTATTTTAATGCTAGTATTTTGTCATTCTAAGTGATTACTTTAGATAAATGTAACATAGTTAGAGCAAGTTGATGGGAGGATATACAAGAGCTCTCTGAGTTTTTTTTTTTTATAAATCTAATTTCAAAAGAAATTTCTTTTTAAAATTTCATATAACTGTCTAAACCAGATGCCAAAAGGCTCTGCACACAGAACTTACTTAGTTGTATAGATCAGTAAGTTTCAAAGTTGGCTCTTCCATGCAATTCTTAATAGCATGAAGTGGCCTACAGGGACCACTTCCCAGAAGTTTGATTTAACCCAATCTTATTAAACAGATACTTAGAAGTTTGAAAAGAGAAAATGTTCTTGATGTTACGTGTTTTCACATATTAAAAAGAGATTTTTAAAGAGCTATAATTAACAGTCACAATCCATATTTCCAAGGGCTTACTTAAATTCTGCCATCCTTGCCTAACGCAAACATTCAGTTCATTACCTTCATAAAGATGAAATACAGTTGTTGTAAAATGTAGACATCAAAATTGACAGGTTTAAATTTAATAATGATCTTAATTGTCACTTTGTTTTAATTTTTGTGTAAATTTGCTTCTGTGTGTGCATGTTATTTAAAGGCAGTGATTTTTTTTTTGTAATATGGTATGTTTCATTAGATAACCAAAACTTGCACACAGTTCAAATCTGCCAGTTGCTCTAATGTCAATCATTTTTAATGTGATTTAAGCTTCTGAAAACCCACTGGAGGGTCAGCTATGGGTTGGTTCCTACTCTAAGGTAATAAAAAACAACAGCAACTTTCTCAGTACAATAATGGTAAAAAACAAATTATAGCTTCTAGTTTTTAAGAAATAAAATACTGCATATGTACTTAAAGCTGGTTTATACATAATTTCTCATTTTGTCTTCTTTTGGAATAGTTATAAACTCTGTCACATATATCCTAGAACATCTAAAATATCCAAACTGAGGAAATTTATGTTAGAATTTTAAAAAATTGTTGTTATGTGTCATCAAGTCACCTGCAACCCATAGCGACCTTATGTACAGCAACTATGAAGCAGGCCCTGTCCTGAACAAATCACTAATTCCAACACACCAACCCTCATTACCCCTGTTATTGTATCAATCCATCTCACCTGGGGTCTTCCTCTCCTACACTGTTCCTTCATCGTTCTGAGGATGATGTTTTCTCCAAGGAATGGTCCCACCTGGTCACGTGCCTAAAGTATGTGAGATAGAGCTTCAAAATCCTGGCCTTCAAGGAGAAACTTGGTCTTATGCACTCCATTACAGACCTATTTGTTTCCTTGCAAGTCCATGGTATGTTCAAGACTCTTCTCCAGCACCACAGCTCCAAGGCATCAGTTCTTCTTACATCATCCTTAGTCATTGTCCAGTTCTCAGATGCATAGCAAGTAATTGCTAAGACCATGTACTGGATTAGGCTCATTTTGGTCTCTAGACTGACATTGTTACTTTTCAGTTCAGTACTCTGCAGAGGTCCCAGACAGCAGATTTTCCCTGTGCAATTCATCTCTTGATTTCCTGTGCTCTGGTGCCAAGAGTATTGATTGACAAACCAAGCAAGCTGTAATTTTTAACAACCTCAATCTCCTCTCTATCTATCATGGTGTAGCCAGTTGGACCAGTGGTAAGAATCTTTGTCTTCTTGATTGTTAAGCTTCAGTTCATACTGCAGACTACAGTCCTTTACCTTCGGCAGCAAACATTTCAGGTCCTCCTCAGTTTCAGCAGGCAAGGTTTTGTCATCTACATAACATATATCGTTGATGGGTCTTCCTTCAATCCTGATTCCACCTTGCTCCTGATAAAGCTCGGCATCCCAAATGATGTGTTCTGCTTATAAAATGAAAAACTATGGAGACAGGATGCATCCCTGATACACTCATTTACTGATTTTGAACCATGTAGGGTTTCCTTGCTCTGTTCTGAGGATTGCTTCCTGGTGTGAATATAATTTTCTCGTAAGCACAATCAAGTGCTCTGGGAATCCCATTTTCCTCCAGGTTAGCCACAGTTTGTTTTGATCCACACAGTCAAATATCTTTGCATAGTCAATGCAACACAGATAGACATTTCCTCTGCTATTCTTTGTTTCCTGCCAAGATCCATCTGACAGTGGAGATGATGTCTCTAGTGCCACAACCTCTTTTAAACCCAGCTTGTATTTCTGTCAATGTACTATCCCAATCGTTTCTGGATAATCTTCAGCAGGTTTTTGCTAGCATGTGGTATTAATGATGTTGTTTGATACTTTCCACATTCTGTCAAGTCACCTCTTTTTGGAATGGGAATAAATATGGCTCTCTTCCAGTCAGCTGGCCAGGTAGTTGTCCTCCAGATTTCTTGGCACAATCTGGTGAACACATCCAAGGCAGCATCTGTTTGTTGAACTATGTCAATTGATATTCCATCAATATCTGGGGCTTTATTTTTCTCCAAGTCCTTCAGAGCAGCCTGAACTTCCTTCATCATTATTGTCTCTTGGTCATGTTATTTCTTTAAATTCTTTTGTGTCAGCCAACTCTTTTTGGTACAGTTACTTTATATACTCCTTCCATCATTTGCTTTTGTTTGTTTTTCTTTTTTAATGCTTCCTGAATCATTTGATAATCTGCACATAGCATCCTTAAGCATTGCAACTCGTGACTTGAATTTGTTCTTTAGTTCCTTTAATTCAAGAAATGCTAAGCAAGTTCGGTCCTTTGATTTTTAGACTCTGTTCTTTGCACATTTCATTATAATACTTTGCCTTGTTTTCCTGAGTTGCCCTTTGAAACCTTCTATTCAGCTCCTTAAACTCCTGATCTCCCTTGGCTTCTCAGCATTCTAGTGCAATATTCAAAGTCTTTTCTGACATCCATTTTGGTCTTTTCCTCTTCTTCCGTTTTTGTAAGGACCTTTTGCATTTTTCATGGACAATATTCTTGATATCTTCCTACAGCTAATCTGGTCTTCGTTCTCATTTAAGGACTCACATCTGTTCCTGATTTGGTTTTTAAATTAAAAGTGAGGGAGGGGTAGAATCTAGATCAATTTTGATTCCTGTGGATATGGTTTGACCTTCTTCAGCTTTAATTTGAACTCACATTTAAGTAGTTGATGTTCTGTTCCACAATCATCACCTGGCCTAGTTTTCACTGCTGATATTGCACTTCTCCAACAATCCTTTTACAATTGTAATTGATCTGACCCATGTTCATATCATCAGGGGAAATCCATGTGTAAAGTCTGTGTTTATGTTTCTTATAAAATATATTTGCAATGAATAAATCTTTGTGCAGAATTCTATAATTCTATTCTCAGCCTCATTTTTGTCACCAAGTCCATATTTTTTTACTACTTATCCTTCTTCTTGGTTTCTACCTTTCACATTCCATTCATACATTATTATTAATGCATCTTGGTTACACGTTCAATCAATTTCTGAGTGCAACAGTTTGTATAAATCAACTATTCCCTCCTCTTTGTCGCTGGTTTTTGGCGCATCAATTTGGGTAGTGGTATTAATAGGTCTTATTCTTGTGTGCATATGAATATTATCCTGTCGCTCACTATATTGTATTCCAAGATGTACCTAGAAACAGCCTTTAACTGTGAAAGCACCTCCTTTTTATTCTCAATTTTTCATCTCCAGCAGAGTAGATCATATGATCATTAGATTCAAAACGTTCCATGCTAATGCATTTCATTTCTCTAATACCTATTATGTCAATTATTTATGCATTCAATTCCTCCCTTAGCAATGTCCACTTTTCCTACATGCTTGCTTCTCATGTTCCATGTTTCAATCATTAATGTCTGGCTAGAACTCTTCCTCCTTGTGTTTCCAAATTTGAGGGCTCAGCCTCATTTGCCATATATGTTAGCCTACTCTAATTGTGCTATACCATACATAAGGTTTGCAAATGCCAGATATATTTTGGAAGTGGATGGCCAATAGATTTTTTAATATTTTTATTGGTTTGCTTAAAAAGTCCATATACATTGTGTTTCACACTATTCCTCATTAATACTGTGTTATATGCAATCATTTTCACGCCTTGTAGTTTATAATATCAATCACCATTTTTCATATTTTAATTTTTAAAACAAATTCTGATTTAAAAACTACATAATATAAAAAGATGCAAAATAAAAAGTGAAATATCTAACTTTTATAAGAATATTCCCCAACTGACAATATTATTAACATACTGAAATCTATACGTATATGCTCAAGTTTTAAAATATAAAGGTATATATTATCCAGGAGATTTTTGGAGTCTGTTAATTGCTCAGAGGGAAATTGCCTGTCTTTCTCTTACAGACTTTGTGGTAGATTGTTGTTGTTGTTGCTGTGTACTTTTGAGGTGAAATGTACCTATAGTTGACCCTCCAGCAGTTTTTCAGAGGTCATAAATTGCACTGAAGGAGACTACTCATGTTTCTCCTATGGAGCAGTTGGTGGATTCAAACTGCTTACTTTTGGGTTGTCGGTGTGATTCCTTACCACTAAACCATCAGAGTTCTCTTGTTAATTAGAACTCAGCAAAACACTGAGAGGCCTGGCCTATGATTTAGCTCCCTAAGAACTACACCACTGGCACTCACAACACCCCCCCACACACACACACATACCCACCCCTGATGGCCTATGAGCAGGATGTTGTGCTACCCATTCTAAGCCTGGTGTTTCAAGTTAACCAACTGCTACACTATAGAAAGATGGGAAATCTTCTCTGTGCAATTTTAACCTCTGGAAACTTTGAAACATAATCTCCTTTATATCTTGTTGTTATGTGCCATCAAGTCGCCTGCAACTCATAATAACCCTATGCATAACAACTCTGAAACTTGCCCTGTTCTGAGTCTCACTGACTCTGAAACTACTACTCCTATCCATTTCATCCTGGGTCTTCCTCTTCTCTGCTGTCCCTCCACCTTTAAGAGCATGATGTCCTTCTTCAAGGACCGGTCCCTCCTGGCCACAAGCCCAAAGCATGTGAGATGGAGCTTCAAAATCCAAGCTCCAAGTAGTAACTTAGTTTCTCCACTCACATATATGCATCTATCTCTAGTCTGTGTTGTTAGCTTCTTTCTTAAGCAAGCTTGGATTTCTAAATTTTCCCTGTCAATGCATTGTTCCAGTCATTTTTTTTATCTTCAGTAAAATTTTACTTTGACAATGTATTAATAATATTGTTGTCATTTTTTCATTCTATTATATCACCTTTATTTCCCCTCACTTAAGTAAAATATGAATCTAAAAATAACACAATCTCAATTCAGATCTCATCATAATCTTCAAAGAGTTGAAAAAGGTAATCACCAACTTCATATGGAATAGAAAGAATTCCACATAAGCAAAATGCTAGTCATAGAAGCAAAACAAAGCAAGAGGCTTTCCATTTTTTGGTCTCAAAAACTTACTGCTGATGTTGCCTTTTTGCTGTCTAGCTCTTTTGACTCCTAGTGACCCTATGTACAATAACTCTGCACCCTGCTCTATTTCGAATCAACCTCATTGTCACCGAGTCAAATCATCTCATCTTGAGTCTTCCTTTCCTGTGCTGTCTCTCCACCCTTCCAAGTATGATGTCCCTCTCCAAGGACTGATTCTTCCTTGCAACATGCCCAAATTATGTCACAGGTCGCTTCAAAATCCTTGTCTCCAAGAAGCATCCTGGTTTCAACTTTCTAGCCTAGATCTATTTGTTATCTTGGCAGCCTATGATATATTCTTCTCCAGCACCACAGCTCAAAGGTGTCAATTTTCTATCATCCCTTAGTCATTTTCCAGTTCTCCAATGCATAGTAAATAATTGCAAGGACCACAGCCTGGATCAAGCAATTCTTAGTTTCTAGACTGACACCATTGTTTTTCAGTACTCTGGAGGAGTCCCTGACAGCAGATTATCCCAGGGCAATTTGTCTCTTTATTTCCTGTCTTCTGGTACAAAGAGTGTTGACTGTGGAGCAAAGCAAGCTGAATCTGTTAACAATCTCAATTTCTTCACTGTCCATTATGATGCTGCCTATTAGCTCAACGGTGACAATATCTTTGTTTTCTTGATGTTGAGCTTCAATCCATATTGATGTCTACAGTCCTTGAAATTCTGCAGCAAATGCCTCAGGTCCTCCTCAGTTTTGGCAAAGAAGGCTGTGTTATCTGCATAACAGATTGTAAATAAGTTTTTCTCTAATCCTGATCCATATTTCTCCTCATAAAGTTCAGCCTCCCCAGTAATCTGTTTTGCATATAGATTGAATAGATAGAGAGAAAGGTTACATCCCTGTTGTATACCTTTCGTGATTTTGAACAACGAACTGTTTCTTTGATCTGTTCTGACAACTGCCTCCTGGTCCAAGTATA
>NW_006399869.1:7153539-7154578 GCF_000299155.1 Elephantulus edwardii | reverse complement strand
TATTGACTAGCACTTTGTCTATTATAGTATAAAGGTTAGGAACCACAAGATGTAGAGGCTCAACTATGTCATTTATTGTTCTTAAGTCCTGGAGCAAATTTCATCTACCACTGGGTTGTTTTACAGCTTGGAAGTCTGCATGTAAGGTAGAGGTGAATTAAGGAACTGCTTATGAGGTTTTCTGTCAAATCCAACAACTAAGTGAGAAGAGTTGGGACCTCAGAAGGCTTTTAGGATCAAATAATAGGATCTTGTGTCCAGGAGAAAATGAATATACTTACCAGTAATGTTAATGCTCATACACAGCTGTTCTGGGAAAATATGAATCTTTGAAGTGTCCTCTTGTGTTTCCAGCTGGGAGCTGGGGCCTGTCAGTCCTGTCAGCCATGAGGACCTGATGTGGGCTGCCCTTGGCCATGTTTCCTTCAGATCCACACTTAAAGTAAGTGAGTGGGAGCTTCCTGTCTACTCCCTTGCCTATCTGTGGCTCTCATCTGTGACACTGTCTACTGAAGTGGCCCAACTTTCCACAGTGGAAGCAATTCTGACTTCCTTTGTTACCTTTGGGTGGCATTGTTTATGAGTAATACTTCCTTTTCCTGACACAGGCCCTAAACTGGCAGTAATAGCTGCCCCAATAATTTTGGTCATCATCTGGCCTTTTCTCTTTCCTCTAGATCCCAGTTGTTAAAAGAGGGAAAAAATTTAAACAAATATATAACAAATAATTTTAAGTTTAAGGCTAGAAATATTAACAATATGATCGCTTCCATTCTAGAGATACATGTTCCAATGCAGTTCGTACTTTCCATAAATGGTTTTGGTAAGAATTTTGTCTCTGATACACCAGAACCCTTCAGTAGACATTAAGAGCCTGCAAATCACATTGGAGGAGATTTTCCATCTGTTTCTCAAGGAACATGTGGTGAATTTGAAATACTTAAGTTGCCTATCCACAAGACTACCAGAGTTCCAAATGATAATATAAGTTAAGAATTTTGTGAAGGTACAAATTGACCAATTCAGCAAAGTAGCAGGA
>NW_006399869.1:7144077-7145671 GCF_000299155.1 Elephantulus edwardii | reverse complement strand
ATATTCATCAAAAGAACAAAAAGAGAATGCACAGGCTGGGAAAATATTCTTGACAATTGTATATCTGACAAAGCATTCCTACCTAAAATATATAATAAACTCTAACACCTCAACTAAAAGAACACCTAAAAACTATAAAACCAATCCAATTACAAAATGTGCAGAAAATCTGAAAATATCCTTCAGGTTTTAAAAGAAAACTTTCCTTTTTCCATTTATTTAGGTCTTTTATAATGTCTTGCAGAATTCTTCTGTAGTATTCTTTGTAAAAGTCTTTTGGGTCTCTAGATTCACTCATAAGTATCTGAATTTGTGGTTGGCTATTGTAGATGGTTTTGCTTTCTTGGTTTCGTTTTGTGAGTTCTCTTTGCTGTAAAGGAATCCCACTGATTTTAGGTTATTGATCTTGTATCCTGACTGGTCCATCAGTTCTAAGAGTTTTTTGGTTGAGTCTTCGGGGTTTTCTGTATATACTATAATATCATCTGCATATAGCAACAGTTTAACTGTCTCTTTGTTGGTACAGATAGATACATTTTATTTGCTTTCCTTGTCCTATTGTCCTAACAAGTACTTCCAATACAATATTGTATAGAAATGGTGATAGTTAGCATCCTTGTCTGCTCTCTGTTTGAAAGAAAAAATGCTTCTAGTCTTTCTCCATTAAGAAAGACATTGGGGTTTGAGTTTTTTATTTTTTCTTTTCATTATGTTGAGGAAATTCCCTTCTATCCCAATTTTGCTGAGTGTCTTAATAAGGAAGGAGTGTTAGATTTTATCAGATGCATTTTCTGCATTAATTTCTAAGATCATATGTCTCTCATTATTTATTCTATTAATGCGGTGAATTACATTGATTGTTGTTTGTTTTTTGGGTTTTTGTTTTTTTTGTTTTGTGTTTGTTTGTTTTTTTATGTTGAACCATCATTGCATATCTGTTGTATATCCCATTTGGTCTTGATGAATTATTTTTTTATGTACTTTTGGATTTTATTGGTTAGGGTTTTGTTAAGGATTTTAACGTCAATATTCATGAGATATTGTTCTGTAGTTTTCTTTCTTGATAAGATATTTGCCTGGTTTTAGTATTAGGATTAAGCTTGCTACTTAGAATGACTCTAGAAATGTTCCTTCTTTCTTCTATTACATGAAATATTTTAAGTAGAATTGGTGATGAATCTTCGGTGGATATTTGATAGAATTCAGCCAAGAGACAGTCTGGTCCAGGATTTTTAATTTAATTTAATTTAATTTAATCTATCTATCTATCTATCTATCTATCGAGGGGAGTTTTTTAATGACCTTCTCAATTTTTTTTCATTTGTTATAGATTTGATGAAGTGTTCTAAATTTGACTGTGTCAATATGAGTATCAAGGAAATTGGGAAAATGTGTCCTGTTCATGGTTGTTGTTGTTGTTGTTATATGCCATTGAGTCGCCTGCGACTCGAAGCGAACTTATGTACAACAGCTCTAAACCCTGCTGTGTCCTGTGTCAATCTCACTGTCACTGACACAACTGCCCCCATTGCCCCAGCCAATGAATCAATCCATCTTATCGAGGGTCTTCTTCTCTTGTGCTGTCCTTCCACCC
>NW_006399869.1:7131478-7140729 GCF_000299155.1 Elephantulus edwardii | reverse complement strand
ACAGTGTAATAATGGGCATAGTTCAAAACAGTGTAATAATGGGCATAATGTGTGAGAATGATTGTGTGAAATAATGTGAATGAAGAGTAGTGTGAAATGCAATGCATATGGACTTTGTAAGGAAATCAATAAAAACAAACACACACAAAACAAAGGAACTTTCTAATCAGGTTATGTTGTTTTTTCCAAATGTTATTTCTATAATTTTCTGTAAATAGTGATAGTAACTATGCTATCTCTATTTAAAAAAAAACAGAAAGAAAACATTCAGAAGGCCAACAAACATGGGAAGAAATATTCATGTCCACTATTTTAAGTGCCAAGGCACTAATCCTCCATTGGGTTTACAAAGATTATGAATTACGCATGGGGCATCGTCCTCCCACATTTCAGCTGGTGGATTCAAACTACTTACCTTCAGTTGGAAGCTCAATTTCTAACTTAACTTGGTCACAAGAGCTTCCTCACTAGTAGTTGTTGTTTGTTTTTAGGCATCTTTGAGTCAAGTACAACTCATAGAGATTCTAAACAACAGATCTGAACATGGTACTAACTTGTGAAAGCCTCACATTCTCCGTCACATTTGAGTACATTGCTGTAGCTAATCCATTTGGTTGATTGTTTTTTTCTCTTTCACCATCCTTCCACCCTTCCAAGCATAATGTCCCTCTTCAAGCTTCTCCTAGCAACATATCCAAAGTGAATGAAATTAAGCTTGGCCATCTTTACCTCCAAGGAGTGCCCTTGCTGCCTCTTTTCCATGACATACCTGTTGGGTCTTTTAGTAGTCCGTGAGATATTCAGTACACTTCTTCAACACCACAGTTCAAAGACATGGTTTATTCTTCTGTGATCCTTACTCATTGTTAATCTCTCAGATGGATAGCAAGACATTGAATTGACCAAGGCATGAATCAGGCAATCTCAGTCCTCAAACTAACATCTTTGTTCCTCAATAATTTCAAGAAGTCCCTGACTACTGACTTTCAAAATGCGTTGTAACTCTGAATTCTGCCCTATACTGAGCCAGTCTCACTGGCCAACACACCTATCATCATTACCCCAGCTACTGTGTCAGTCCATCTCATCCTGGGTCTTCCTCTCGTGCAATGTCCCTCCACTCTTCTAAGCATGATGTTCTTCTCTAAAAATGGGTCTCTCCTGGCAACATTACCAAACTATGTCAGAAAGAGCTTCAAAATCTTTGTCTCCAAGGAGAAATTTTGCTTCACTCTCTCCAGGACAGACCTGATTGTGTCCTTGACAGTCCACAGTATGTTCAGTGCTCTTCTCCAGGACTGTAATTCAAAGGCTCGTTGTTTTTTCTGTCATCCTCATTCATTGTCCTGCTATCTAAAGAACAGCAAGTAATTGAGAAGGTTATGACCTGGATTAGGTGCAGCTTACTTTCTAGACTGATTTCATTGATCTTTATTATTCTGGAGAGGTCACTGACAGCCAAGTTTTCCCAATGTAATTAATGTGTGTGTGTGTGTGTGCTTTTGTTTGTTTGTTTGTTTGTTTGTTTTGTTTTGTCTTTTTAATTTCCTGACTGTTGGCACTAAGGGTGTTGATAGTAGAAGAAAATAATGTGACATTTTTAACAATCTCAATCTCTTCTTCATGTATCATGGTGCTGCCAATTGGCCCAGTGATGAGAATCTTTGTTTTCTTGATATTGAGTTTCAATACACATCAAAGGCTGTAGTCCTTGACCTTCTGCAACAAATTCTGCAAGGTCTGGTTGTTTTAGGCAAGCAAAGTTGTGTCATCTTCATAACATAGATTGCTGATGAGCACTGAGATGGTTGAACTCTCTAAATATTCTTACCATATACTAGTTTCAGTAATACTTAAGTTGGTTTAGCTGTCATCATTTAGGAAAGAATATGATCCAAAATGAATTACATCAAGAAACTGTTTATAGAATTTAAGGTAATCCTTTCTGTCATACTGTCATATCCTATTGTCATTTTCTTTAAACTCAAGAGTTTGAATAGTTGGAAAATAATGGTGACATGTTAACCTGCCTGCTCTCCTTCATTTTTTCATTTTACAGTCTTTCTTGCTTGCCAATACTGAGGGGAACCTGAAGTGTTTGCTAATGAAGATTAAAAATTACAATCTCCAATTTGAATTGAAGCATAACATCAAGAAAACAAAGATTCTAACCACTGAGCAAGTTGAAAGCATCATGATCGATGTGGAGGAGATTGAGATTGTTCACAATTTCAGCTTGCTCCACAATCAACACTCTTGGCATCAGCAGTCATAAAATCAGAAGACATTGCATTGGATAAATCTGCTATCAGAGACTTCTGCAAAGTGCTGACGAGCAATGATGTTGGTCTAGAGAATAAGGTGTGACTGATTCAGGCCATGTTCTTCACAATTACTTACTATGCATCAGAGAGCTGAACAATGACCAAGGATGATCGGAGAAGAATCTATATCTTTAAGTTGAAGAGCTAGAGAGGACTACTGAACATACTGTGGATTGCCCTCCTGTTCAATTAGTTAATTGCCTCTGAAAATTCACTGAAGAGTCAGCTATAGGTCAATTCTAACTTGATGGTATGAAGCAACAACATGCTAGAAAAGGTGAAAGCAGATTTTTCCTTGGATACAAGGGTCTTAAAGCTCTATCTGACATACTTTTGGTATGTTGCCTGAGAGACCAATCCTTGGAAAAAGACATCAGGCTTGGGATGTGGAGAGACTGTGTAGGAGAAGACCATGGATGAAATAGTCTGTCCCAGTTATTAATTAATTGTGGTAGGTGTTTTGGAAACAGTGAGTCTGGCTCAAGATAGAGCAGTGTTCAGAGCTGTTGTACACAGCATCACTATGAGTTACAAGCAACTGAATAGTATATAATAGTAACAACAAACTTTAAAATTAGAATACTAGTTAGCCGTCATTCTTCTGTGACTACACATATACACAATCAAAGCTGTGTAATTATCACTTACAACATATCACATGGGTTGGGCTGTTAAGCAAGTAGCATTTTCTTTCAAGGAACATTTTCTATTTAGTTTGAGTTCTGAATAACTCATTAGAATCCCTAGAGCTTTGTGGATTTGGAGGACCACATCAGGTATTACTGTCAGAAAAAGTGACCTCAAAATGACTTTTTATAAAATATCTGGAGTGTTTTTGCAGAAAATGGATTTTTTTAAACTGCATCTGTAGTTAATGATCACAATAAATCTGGTTTTGTGGGCTCTTATTTTTAATATTCATAGCTCTAAAAATCTAAGACACAGAGCTAACCTCTTTTTGAACCTTTGAACATTCTCCACACAGACCTATCACTGTTATTCAATTGCACTAATGCTTCTTGCACTGATGCTTCCATTCATCTGATTTCTTCTGAAGGTGTTATTGAAATTTAAAAATGTACTAAGCACTCAATTGTTAACCAAAAGATGGGCAGTTCTAACCCACATGTAACTCCATAAGGTACAACATGACAGTCTGTTTTGTCATTTTTTAAAGATTAGAGCTTTGAAAGTCCTATGGGACAGTTTTAATCTGTCTTTAAATTTTCTTGTTTCCATCTGATAATTATGAATGCATCCTGATTGCATGGTTGGTCAATTTTAGACTGCAAAAGTTGGTAGAAATCCTCAGTTTCTCCCTCTTTGTCTTTTCCATTGGTGGTGTGCATATTTGAATAATACTGATATTACCAAATCTTCCTTGTATGGATACAGACTCTTGTTACTCACAGCATTGTACTTAACGATGTAAAATGGTCTTTTCAACTACAAAACCATTCTTCCTAAACTTTACATTTCCAAAATAGTAAATCATATGATGATCTGATTCAAAGGGATCAATGACAGTACCCCTTATAGCTAGTATGCCAATCTTTATGTATTCAATACAAGCAAAATACTGCTGAAGATCACCCAAAGATGGTCGGAAAAAGACTTTAACAGAGATCTACTGGTTAAGTTTAGAAGAGGGCATGTCCCAGGAATATCACTGCAAATGTTTCATGGATCCTTACTGAAAGCAAAGAACACCAAAAGAGTGTCTATTTGTGCTTTGTTGACTATGCAAAAGCATTTGACTGTGTGGCTGATAACAAACTATGGCTAACATTGAGAAGAATGGGAATCCCAGAACACTTACTTATGCACATACGAAATTTAAACCTAGAAAAAGCAGCTGCTGTAAAAATAGAACAAGAGAAAACTGCATGGGTTAAAATGAAGAAATGTGTGTGCCAGGATCTTATCTTCTCTACATACCTATTCGATCTCTATTCATTAGACAAGCTGGACTCTTTGAAAGAATGTGGCATCAGGATAGGAGGAAGAATCATCCACAAACAGCATTATAAAGATGACAAAACCTTGCTTGCTGAAAGGGAAGGAAACTTGAAGCACTTGCTGCAGAAGATCAAAGACCACAGTCTTTATTATGGATCATATCACAAAATCAAAAAGACAAAAATACTCATCAATGGCTTGAAAGTAACATGATAAATGAAGCTTGAAATTGTCAATGATTTAGTTTTGCTTGAATACAAAGTCAATAATCTTGGTAGCAATAGTCAAGAAATCAAGGTAAATTGCCATGGTGAGTAATGCTGCTATAAGTGGGTAATATCAGGTTTTCTATGTTCAACTTTTTGAGGAAACACCAAATTGTCTTCCAGAGTGGTTGCACCACTTTACAATCCCACCAAAAATGTATGAGAGTTCTCACCTCTCTACATCCTCTCAAACGTTTAATGCTTTCTGCCCTACTTCACTTTCATCTCCTGGGGTGAGATAGTATCTCACTGTGATTTTGCTTTGCATCTCTCTTTTATCAGTAGTGATTTTGGATATTTCTTCTACTGTCTTATGGCTACCTAAATGTCTTCCTCTGTCAAAAGTCTTTCCATGTATTTTGCCCATTTTTTAATTGGGTTGTCATTCTATTTCTTCCGGAGGTTCAGAAGTAACTATACCATAAATTTTTGTCCTAAGACCGTTGAGTATTCTGTAAACTTTTGTTATGAGACCCTTGTCTGAAATGATATTGCCTGATATTATTTCCCAGTCAGTAGGCTTTCTTTTTAACCTGTTCTGAAGAGTTTTTGATGAGCACAGAGATTTAATCTTCATCAATTTTATCCTCTCCAGACTGTGCATTTCTGGCTGTATCTGGCAGTCTCTTTATACCACTAGCTTACTCTTCTAAGCTTGGTCCCAGTTTGCCTCTTAGGAACTATACGGTTTTAGGATTTACTCCTGTGTCTCTGATCCACCTTGAGTTTATATTTGTATGATGTGAAATGTAGATCCTGTTTCAGATTTCTACAGTCCACTTTTGCCAGCACCATTTGTTATTTCCCCATTTGATATTTCCTTGTTGAATAGAAAATTGAGCATAGATAGCTAGGTCCTTTTCCAGGTACTTGATTCTGTTCCTTTGGCATATGTGCCTATCATTGTGTCAGTATCATGCTGTTTTGCTTATCACCATTGAGTACTAGATTTTGCATGAGCACAATTAAGTGCTCTGGGATTTCCATTTTTCTCACTATTAGCCAAAATTTGTTATGATCCACACAGTCAAATGTTTTTGCTTAGTCAATAAAACATAAATAGACATTCTTCTGATCTTCTTTACTTTCAGGTAGGATCCATATAACATCAGTAATTATATCTCTGGTGCCAGAGACTCTTTTAAATCCTACTTGAACTCTTGGCAATTCTCTATCCATATATTGAGTGATGTTTTGTTTTGCTGTGATATTAATGTTATTGTTCTATAATTTCCACATTCTCTTGGATCACCTTCCTCTTGAACGGGAATAATTATAGATCTCTTCCAACCATTTAGCCATACAGATGGCCTGCAAATTTCCTAGGCTAGGATGGTGGGCATACCCAGGGATGCATCTGTTAACTGAAACACATAGATTGGAATAGCATCAATTCTTGGAGCCTTAAAATTTCTCCAATCTCTTAAGGGCAGTTTCAATTTCTTCTTTTATTACTATTGGCTCTTGTTCATGTGGTATTTCCTGCAATTGTTGAGGATAAGTTAAATCTTTTTGGTACAGCGACTGTGTATTTCCTCCATTTTCTTTGATGCTTCTTCCGTCATTCAATGTATTGCCCCTAGTATCCTTCAATATTGTGACTCAAAGCTTAAATTTGTTTTTGAGTCACCTCAGATTGAGAAGTGCAGAACAATTTCTTCCTTTTTCATTCTCTAATTCCAATTCTCTGCACATTTCAATATAATACCTTGCTTTGTCTACTCAAGCTGCCCTTTGAAATCTTCTGTTCAGCTCGTTCACTTTGGCGTCTTTAATCAATGATTCAGCAGAGGCTTCCTCGTGACCTTAATATTCATTCATATTGGAATGTTACTGTAGCACGATAGCTGTTATTTTTACCAGGAAAACTTCAACACCTTACCTGTATCACATCCTACCACGTTAATGCACACTTCAACTGGATCTGGAAATATGCTATTGGTATGCCAAATTTATTATTAAAGCTATGATACTAATTTGTCAGTTTTCTATCTTGGAATTCATTATTCTAGTTAGTACAGTATTTGTCAGTTCACTGTACTGAGGAGCTGCTGTGATGCTTAAGGCTATACCACTTGTGTGTCGAATGTCACAAGAGTCACACATGGTAGACAGATTTTAGTAGTTGTTGCTGTTGACTGCCGTCGAGTCAAGCACAACTCATAGTGATCCTACGAGAAAAAGGCCAAAGCCTTTCTATAACTACCGTCATTTATCAAAGTTCATAAAGTTTCCAAAATCATGACTAGGAACCAGGATTGGGCATTTACTACTTATATAGCAGACCTCAGTAAACCCTATGAACTACAGAGTAGCACAGATAGTTAATAGTATTAGATGTACAGCCTATATTGGAACTCAATTATAATGAGAAAAAAGAGCAGCAAACATGCTGTACTAATTGGAATATGGAATATATGAAGCATGAATATTTGAATACTAGTTTGTTTTTGAGCTTATCGGCTGTCCTGTTGCCTGTAACTCACAACAACCCTATGTACAACAATATAAAGTGTGCTCTATATGGAGCCAGTCTCACTGACTCTGATACAGTCATTACCCTAGTTACCATATTAATCAATCTCATCTGGGGCCTTCCTCTCCTATGCTGTCCCTCCACTCTTTCAACCATGATGTCCTTCAAGGACTGGACCCTCCTGGCCACATGCCCAAAGTATATGAGATGGAGTTTCAAAATCCTAGCCTCCAAGGAGAAATCTGGTTTCACCTTTCTTCAAGACAGACTCATGTGGTTTCTTGGAGGTCAATGTTATGTTCAAGACTATTCTTCAGCACCACACTCAAAGGCATCAATTTTTCTTCTGTCATAGTTAGTCATTGTCCAGCTTTCTGGTGCATAGCAAGTAATTGTCAAGACCATCACCTGAATTAGGTGTACCTTAGTTTCTAGACTGGCACTGTTGCTTCTCAATACTCTGGCGAGGTCCTTGACAGCAGATTTTCTCAGTGCTATTGGTCTTTTGATTTCCTCACTGCTGGCATCAAGAGTGTTGATTGTGGAGCTGAACAATCTGTAATTATTAACAACATGAATCTCTTCTCCATCTATCATGGTGCTGCCAATTGGCCCAGATGTGAGAATCTTTATCTTTTTGATGTTAAGCTTCAATCCATATTGAAAACTACAGTCCTTGATCTTTTGCATAAAATGCTTCTGGTCCTCCTCAGTTTCAGCAAGCAAGGTATGTCGTCTACATGATGTAGGTTGTTGATGAGTCTTTCTCCAACCTGGATGCCACATTTCCACTCCTAAAACCCAATTTCCCTAATGATCTGTTCTGCATATAGTTTGAAAAGTTATGAAAACAGGATGCATCACTGATAGATTCTTTTTCAAGCCACCCCTTGAAATAACATCTTAGGCCTAGAGACACTTCTGTGACAGTCTGTGCCTCACAACGCTGCTGGTCTCCCAAGCTGATTCCTGTCTCTTGGTTAGGAGGATTTAAATCCAAATCCCATGTACCAGCATCAGGAGAGGATTTTTGTCTGAGGCGGTACAAGAAGGGAAATGTTCTTGTCCCTGAACTTCTGGTCCAGATTGTCATCTTGCAGCTTGGTGTCTATGATCTTCCTTTTGTACCACATGGCTGTCACAATACAATAATTTTTCAAGGAGGGTGCTATGTCTCCTTTAGCTTTGGCATGCAGAACTCTAGGATTTCTAATGCAGACTTGGGACTGAATGTCCTGTTTTGTACAGGAAGCCTGATGTTAATAAAGCCGACGGTCTTTTGGGAGAATGGGTGTTACCTGATTGAGAGGGATGAAATTGGTCTCAGATTCCTGTGTAAAAACTGGGAGTTGTGAAAAATGAAATGGAACACATTATCATTAATGTTCTAGGCATTTATAAGATGAGATGGACTAGTTTTGCTCAATTTAAATTGGACAAGTACATAATATCCTATTTTGTTGTTGATTGCCATGGAGTCAAGCATGACTTATAACAACCCTATGAACAAAACGCCTGAAACCTTTCAATACTATTGTCATTTATCAAAGTTCATAGAATGTCCAGAGACATGTTGTTTAGGAAGTGGATGCCACTCTGCTACCAAATATTATCCTATACTAGGAAGAAAAACCTGAAAGAGAATGGTGTTGTGTTCATAGTTAAAAAGATCATTTTAACTTCTCTCTTGAAGCACAATGTTCTAAATGATAGGGTACTATCCATATACGTATAAAGAAAATTCATTAATAAGAAGATTGCTCAATTATATTTTCCTGCAATTGAAGCCAAAGCAGAGGAAATTGAAAACTTTTACCAAATCTTGCAGTCCAAAATTGATCAAACATGCAATCAATATGCATCAGTGATAAGCAATGAAGAAGGAATAGTAGTTAGAAAGTATGGACTTGGTAACAGAAATGAGGCTGGAGTATGAATTATCAATTTTTGTACCTTCAATGACTTATTCATTGCAAATGACATTTTTTAAAAAAAAACACAAAGGGCAATTTTATATATTGATCTCACCTCATAGGCTGCATAGGAATCAGATTGACTATATCTGTAGAGAGAATTATTGGACAAGTTCAATATGAGCAGTTAAAAACAGGTCAGGGACGGACTGTGGAATAGACCATTAATTATTCACATGCAAATGCAAACTGAGACGGAAGAACATTAAAATAAGTCCATGTTAACCACAATATGATCTTGAGTCTAACTCTC
>NW_006399869.1:7130056-7130933 GCF_000299155.1 Elephantulus edwardii | reverse complement strand
ATTAGTATACAATTCCCACGTCCCTTCCTCCCACCCCCACCCCGAGTACACTTCTCTATGCAACCGTAATTCTGGACGGGCCTCTGCAATTTTTAATGAACATTTAAAACGAAGAAATGACTCAAGACAGTGTTTAAAATAAGGATCCAGCTCAACTTCTTTGACATTAAATATTAGAGCTACCAGATAAAGAAATTAATAAGAACTTTACATATTTAGGATTTGAGACAGAGACTATCTCTCTAGACCTTCACTACTAGCAACAGTTTTCCTGCTTGCAAACATGGCCAAAAAGTTGCGATGGAGTAAATATTTGGTTTCATGCTGAATTTTGTGCACTTCTTCAAGAGTAAAGGACCTCAAATGGACTCGTTTTAATAAGAACCCAAGAAGGATGCAGAAATGTCATTTGTAACCAGACATTGACCTATTTGAGAAGATTAACAACTTGATAAATTATTTGGACAAGAAACATATTGCCACCACACAAGTGCTCTATCTCATAATAAATGCTATTTTGAAACAAAGAATAAATATCCTACAACAGAATCCATCCTGTAGGTGCATGTTGTGTACACACTTACTTATCATAATCCTTCCCTTGCAAGTCTTTTCTAACAAATCTCCACGTTGTTTACCTTCCTTTATGAATAAACATGAATTTTCTTTTCACAAATTTCTTTATAAATGTTGTATTATTTTGGTCGTTTGCATTTCTTTAAGGGCTTCTTCCATTTTCCCTTTAACTTTCTCTTTCAGGATCTGTCTCTTTAAATGTTTCCTCTCTAGATACTCTATGTCTTTATATAAATCCCTAGTTTATGTGAAAAATTATGATCTGTCACTTTGTCATTCTTTTTCTTTAGAGAAACCCACA
>NW_006399869.1:7126245-7128835 GCF_000299155.1 Elephantulus edwardii | reverse complement strand
TGTTGGCTTACTACTAAGAAATTGCATTGCAATTCCAATGGCACACAATTTGAATGCACTAGTTGCTTCTTGAAAGAAGGATGGACAAACTTCCCCTGTACAATTAACTGTCTCTGAAAACCTGCTCAGGGATCAGTTATGGGTCATTTCTTATTCAGTGACACAGGATAACAAGAGAAAATGAATAAGGAAGATCAAAGAATTGATGTGTTTATTGTGGACTGCCAGATGAATGAATGAGCAAATCTGTCTTAGAAAAGTATAATCAGAATGCTTTTTAGAAATGAGAATGAAGAGATATGATTGGACATTGTTTTCAGGAGCAGGTAGTCCCTGGACAAGGGCATCATGCTTGGTAAAGCAAAGGGTTATTTTAAAAGTGGAAATCTCTCAAGGAAATGAGTTGATACCATGAAGTTAATGATGAACTCAATCACAGGAAGGTGGATGGTGCTGAAAAGGGCAATGTTTGAGTTAAAAGCAACGTGACAGCACCCAACAGCAACCACATCTCACCTTACATATTTGCATCAAAATAGTGTGAAAAATCTGTAGAAAATGTCCCAACTTTGCCTTCTTTATTGTATACAAAAGCTTCCTATATATAGCAGGCTGCTTTTTTCTGTTTGTATTTTTAAAGCACATACTTTTACATTTTAAGTAGAAATTGGAGATCTAACATACTAATTTTCTACTGAATTGACTGTTAAAAAATCCTCTTCAAAATACTTGTAATCTAAATACCTAAAGGCAACACAGTTCTATACGAAATAACCCTAGTACATTAAAAATTCTTTCTGACAGGTTCTGAGTTGATTAATGTAGCAATTTCCTGACAAACCAGTAATAATGGCAGATAGGCCATGTAAATTTTGATGATATGAACACAGTTACAATAAGGACTTAAAAAGGTACAGAGCATGATATTATTTGAGAGAAATTAGCAGAATTATGGTAATACAATTACAGCATCATGAAACTTGAAGGCAAGGAGATCACGGAGAGATGAAATGAAAGGAATAATTCAAAGGATAGATTTAATTAAGGACAAAATTATGAAAAACATAATATATGCCATTACATAATCCATAAATGAGAATAAAGTGTGCCAAAAGATGATATTCTATTTTATGTTTCTCACATGTCACATTCTGCTTCCATAGTTTTATATGGATGGAAACATGATCAGATGTTCAGCTATGTTCTATAGAGTCTGCTGAGTCAGAAATGACTCACTGACCAGTTTTTTATTTGTTTTAAAATTAATTTAGATCATTAGGTCTTGTATTGTACACTTGAAAAAAAATGTTATCCAATCCTTTCTATGTGATTTGTTTTTCTTTGGATATCTACTTTGAAATATTAGTAACTTTGGGGTTTAATGATTTGTTTACATGATCTCAAAGTTTGGCCAATCTAGTATAACTGGAATCCTCATCTTCCTCTAATCTCAGGGGTCAGCCAATTTCCTAGGAATTTGCATTTCACTATTCATTGTTTCCTTGGACTGTGTTGTTATCTTTGGACGCTGACTAGTATATCACTTTCATCTATGCACATGCTAAGAACTGCAAGTACGAACTCATTTTGCAGATGAAGAGTAACACACTCAAGTAAACCACAAGACACCTTGAGAAATCTAGTCAATATATTGCTTCATTGATTTAAAAATACTGTTTCATTTTACTTAGGATTTTATTTGCATTTGTTATTAAGATTATAGTGTCCACATTTCCTTGAATCACTTTGTTTTGAGGGGAGAGATGGGCACAAATATAAACTTCGTCCAGTAAGTTTGCCAGGTAGCTGACTTCTAAGTTTCTTGGCATAGAAGAGTTAGCACATCCATTTGTATCTTTTTGTTGAAATCTCACAGATATACATAGGCTAATGCAACCCAACAAAAGGCACAGGATATCTTCTCTTCCAAATGTGCATGGAACTTACTCCAGAATAGATCACATTTTAAGTTATAAGGAAAACATCAATAAAGTAAAAAAAACATAGGAATAGTGCAAAGCATCCTCTCAGACCACAATGCTACAAAATTAGAAGTTAATAAAAAAAGGATAAAGGAGAAAAACCCCAGACAATTGGAAGCTGAATAACACCTGACTTGAACATTAGTAGGAAAGAGAAGAAATTAAAAAATAAATCAATAAATAAAAAGTTTCAGGAAAAAAAATGCCAATGAAAACACAACATACCAAAACCTCTGTGAAACAGGCAAAGCAATAATTAGAGGTCAATTTACAGCAATAAGTAACCACATAAAAAGGCAAGAAAAAAATTCTCATTCTCTAACCCAACATCTCCAACAAATTGAAAAAAATTACCAAGAAAACCCAACACCCTCTTAAAAAAATTAAAATGACAAAATTAGGGCAGAAATAAATAGAAAACATAAAAAAAATTGAAATAATCAACAAAATCAGAAATTAGTTTTTAAAAAAATTAATAAAATCAACAAACCACTAGCAGAACTAACAAAGAGGTGGGGGGAAGAAAAGACACAAATAATCTGAATAAGAGATGAAAGGGGCTATGTCACAGCAGAATCAACTAAAATAAAAAGGTTAGAAAATGAAAT
>NW_006399869.1:7106445-7126069 GCF_000299155.1 Elephantulus edwardii | reverse complement strand
TAACTGACACAGAATGAAATTGAACACCTGAATAAACCCATTACAAAAGGGGAAAAAATTAAAAAGATAACATCCTAAAAACCAACAACAAAAGCTCTGGACCAGATGGTTTTTCAAGGGAATTTTATCAAACAATCAGAGAAGAATTGTCATCAATTCTGCATGAAATATTTCAGAATAAAGGAAAAGATTGTATTCTCCCAGATTCATTCTACAAAGCAAACATATCCTTGAAATCAAAGTCAGGTAAAGACAAAATCAAAATAGAAAACTATAGGCTAATATCTCTCATGAACATAGATGTAAAAATCCTGAATAATATCCTGGCCAGCAGTATCAAACAATACATTTTTTTAAAAATCACCATGACAAAGTGGGATTCATAACCATTATGAAAGGATGGTTCAACCAAAGGGAAAACATAAATCAGTGTAATTCATCATATTAACAAAGCAAAGAACAAGAAATTCTATAAATTGATTCAGAAAATGCGTTTGAGAAATATCCAACACACTTTTTTTATTAGCAAAACTTTTATTTTGCACAAAAAATGTCCATATTTAAATAAATCAGCAAAGTTGATTTGTGGGAAATAGGAAAGAATTAGATGCCTAATGGAAAATACTTTTATTCCATACTGATAACATATCATAATCTGCTCGTCTATTCATTAGTTTCTAGCTGCTCAGCCTCCAGGAAGCTCAGAGTCACATTTATGACTTAACTTTAATAGCTCAGTAGGATCCACATCTATGCATTCTACCTTTCTCCGGTCTTGACGTTGGACCCTAATTTATATTTTCCCTTTTTCTGATTTTTACTTACTTATATTTATTTCTTTTACTTTTATTTTGTATGTTTTATAAGCCACTTCTACTTCTTTGAGAATGAGGTCAGATATAAAGAAATTCATACGTATAGAACATATTATATGCCCCCATAATCATAGAAGGTAAAATGCTGAGAATACTAGGGTTTTTTCCTGCTATATTTTATTAAAGCATGGTGACAAATTTGTGTCCATTATTTAACCTGTCTATATTATGTAAATATTTAAATACACTTTCTCACACTCATTGCTTTTGAATCGGAATAATAACTGACCCTCCATTCTGTTTGCAATGCTATAAATCAAACTGGAAGCTATTGTCTTTATTTCAGCTTCAGAGCTACTGATGAATTCAAACCACCAGGAAGTTACAGCCTCTGGATTAGCAGAAGAGCTCTATGCAAACTAGGCCATGAGAGTTTTTTAATACAATTTAAAAACAGATAAATAAAGTGATAAAGATCTTTTTTTTAAACACTTAACAAAATAGGGATAGAGGGGAATTTCCTCAACATAGTAGAAAGTATATATGCAAAACAAAGAGCCAACATCATTCAAAAGAAAGAGATTAAAGACATTCCATTTGAGAACAGAACTAGACAAGGAGACCCACTATCATTTCTCCTATTCAGTATTTTATTGGAAGTCTTAGTGATAGCAATAAGCCAAGAGAATGAAATAACAGTTATTCAAATTGGCAAAGAGGAGGTAAACTTATCTCTACATCCAAATGATGTAGTATACTTAGAAAACCTTAAAGACTCAGTGAGAAAACTACTAGACATAGTCAAACAATTCAGCAAACTGGCAGCATGCAAGAACACACAAATCAGTTGGATTTCTCTACAGTGACAAAGAGAATACAGAACTGGAACTAAAAGGGGAAAAAATCCATCGCAATAACTAATCACAAGATTAAATTTATGGGAGTAAATCTAACTAGAAATGAAAAAGAAAAACTATTGAAAGAAAATTACAGAACATTGTTGCTGTTGTTGATTGCCTTTGAGTCAAGAATAACTCATAGCAACCCTATAAACAAAAGGCCTGAAACCCCTCTACAACTATGAACATTTATCAAAGTTCATAGAGTTTCCAGAGCCATGTTACTTAGGAAGTGGATGCCACTCCTGCTTCCAAAATCTGTTATAGTATGCTATTGTTGCTATGTGCCATTGAGTCACCTACAATGTACAGTGATCCTATGTACAGCAGCTCTGAACCCTTTCCTGTTCTGCGCCAGTCTCACTAATTCTGTCACACCAACCCCCATGACCCCAGTTACTGTATAAATTCATCTCATCCAGGGTCTCCCTCTCCCACGCTGTTCATCCACCATTCCAAGAATGATATCCTTCTCCAAAGATGGATCTCTCCTGCACATGTGCCCAAAGTAAGTGAGACAGAGCTTCAAAATCCTAGCCTCCAAGGAGATTTTGGACTGCTTGTGTTAAGAGAGTTGATTGTGGATCCGAGCAAATGTAATTGCTAACAACCTTAATCACTTCTCCATCTCTTATGATGCTGCCAATTGAACAAGTGGTAAGAATCTTTGTTTTCTTGATGTTGAGCTTCAATCCATATTGAAGACTACAGTCCTTGACTTTTTGCAGCAAGTGCTTCAGGTCTTCACTTTCAACAAGCAAGGTTGCATTATGTGCATATCGTAGGTTGTTAATGAGTCTTCCTCCAATCTTGACACCACATTTATTCTCATAAATTCTTGCTTCCTGAATGATCTGCTCTACATACATATTTAAAAGATATGGAGACAAGATACACCCCTGACACATTCCTTTCCTGATTTTGAACAGTGCAGTGTTTCCTTGCTTAGTTCTGAGGGGCTGCTTCTTCATCCAAGTTAAAGTTTTGTATAAGCATGATCAGGTGTTCTGAGATTTCCATTTCCCTCAAGGTTAGCCACAATGTATTATGGTATACACACTCAAATCCTTTGCATAGTCAATGAAACACAGACATTCTTTTTGTATTCTCTGCTTTCTGCCAAGATCATCTAACATTGGCAATAATATCCCTAGTGCCACAATATCTCCTAAACCCAGCCTGTACTTCTGATAGTTCTCTCTCAATGTTCCAGTCTTTACTGGATAATCTTCAGGAGGGTTTTGTGAAAAGAAATAAAAAGAGAAATGGAGAAATGGAAGAATATATCATAGTCTTGGATAGGAAGAGTCAATACTGTCAAATGATAATTCTACCAAAGGCAATCTACAAGTTCAATGCAATCTCAATACAAATACCAATCCCTTTATTCAAGGAGATGGAAAAGGCAATTTCCAGTTTCATCTGGAATGGAAAGAAACCCCAAATAAGCAAATCACTCGTGAAAAAGAGAAACAAGTTAGGAGGCATTTATTACCTGATGTCAAATCTTACTACACAGCTGTGGTGGTCAAGACAATGTGGTAATGGTACAATGACAGACACATAGACCAATGGAATAGCATTGAGAGTCCAGAAATAGCTCATCTACCTATGAGAGCTCTGGTGGCCTATTAGTAAGAAGCTGAGCTGCAATCTTGAAGCACACAGTTCAAGACCACCAGTAGCTCCATGGGAGAAGGATGGACCACCTCCTCCCATGTGATTAACTGCCTCTGAAAACCTGAGGTAAGGTCAGCTATGCTTCAGTTCTGACTCGACAGTATAACAAATAACATCACTTATGGTCAACTGATTGTTAACAAGGAGATTAAATAAGTAAGTGGGAAAATGAAAACCCTTTAACAAATGGTGTTGGCAAAATTGAAAAACTATCTGTTGAAAACTCAAACAAGACCCACACCTCATACCACACACAAAAATCAACTAAAACTGAATCAAGGAACTAGGACTATAACCAAGGTCTATAGAATTCATTAGAGAAGAGCTAGAAGCCCTAATCCACAACATGAACAGTCTCCCAAGAATCTGGAAAAAACTCAAAACCAGGAAGGAGTAAAATAGATTAATGGGATCTTCTAAGAACAAAACTTGTATGCACATTAAAAACTTATCCAATAGGGTAAAAGGAAAGTCACAGACTGGGGAAAAATATCATGTTATAAGAAACTTATATCTAGAATTTATAGAATACTCCAGCACCTCAGGAAGATAAATTTATACAATCCAAGCACAAAACAGTCACAGAACATGAGCAAACATGTTACCAAGAAGACATTCAGCTGATGAACAAACATATGAAGAAATGTTCAAAATCCCTAGCTCTGAGAGAGATGCAAATGAAAAGAACTATGAAATCATTTCGCCCCAATAACAATAGCAAAGTTCAACAGAGCAGCAAACAACAAATGCTGGAAATGTTATTCACTGTTGGTGGGAGTGTAAAATGCTGCTGTGGAAGGTATTATGGTGCTTTCTTTAAAAGTTTGAAGTAGAAATATCATTTGATCTAGCAATTGCAGTGCTGGGAATATACCTTAAAGAAACCAGAAAAGCCACCCAAACAGATAACATGCATACCCATGTTTTTTGCTGCGCTGTTCACAAGAGCAAAGAGATGAAAGCAATCCATGTGTCAACCAAGAAATGAATGGATACAAAAGCTTTAGTATATTCACACAATGGAATACTAATCAGCATTGAAAAAACAAAAATATATTAAATAAAAAGAAAATAATAAGATACATTTTATAATAAAATATTATAAAAAAAGGAAATAGTCTGGCCACTTGACGTATAAAACAATTGGTCAGAGCTCTGGTGGGTTGGAGGTAAGGAGCTGCACTGCAAACACAAAGGCATGAGATTCAAATCCACCACCATCTGTTCCATGGGGGGAAAATGGACAGTGTCCTCCTGTGGGATTTATAAACCCTAAAAACACTGAGTTGGCTCTAACTCAAAGGCAATAACAATAATAACACATTGTTTTTTACTGTCACTATGCACATGAGTGTCTGACACCTCCACACGGAAGTGCTGCACCTCACAGGAAAACAACAATACTGGAATTTGAGAGAGGAGTTTAAAAACACTTACAAACAGTCTCTGGTCCTGATGCCAATGCTGCATGCCTGGAACCCTGTCCTGACACTAAAGCAGATCGTCCCTTGGATCAGAAGGCAGAGAGAAAACCAGGCAGGGTAGCTCCCCAGCTGTTTCTGGTGCAGTGACTTCAGATCAAGGACTTTCTATTACATCCAACATGAAAAACTCTACCACAGCATTGCCACATAAGAAGCAGGTTGACTCACTCCCCATACAAGCCCAAAGCAAGATGTACCCCACAAAAAATGACACAGAATCAATGGATTTCCTGAATACAGGAAGTCTGATAAAACTTTCTGACAAAGAATTCAAAAGAACAATGAAATTAAACATTTTCTTGAAACAAATAACAATGAAAACACCACTTTACCAAAACCTCTGGAAATCAAAGGTCACTTTATAGTAATAAGCAAATGCAACAAAAGGCAGGAAAAAATGACCATTGACTCTCTAACCCAACATCTCTAACAAATAGAAAAAGAACAGCAAATAAACCGAACACCCTCTTAAAAAACACTGAAAATATAAAAAAATAGAGAAGAAATAAATGAAAGAGAAAACAAAAAAATAATTGAAGCTATCAATGAAATTAGGAGTTGGTTCTTTGAAAAAGTCAGTAAAATCAACAAACCACTAGCAAAAATAACAAAGAAAAAGGAGAAGACACAAATATTTTGAATAAGAGATAAAATGGGCAACATCACAACAGAACCAACTAAAATAAAAAGGCTACCAATCGGATATTACGAAAAACTATACTCAAATATGAAAACCCAGAGGAAATAACAAATACTTAGAAATTCACAACCTACCTAAACTGATGCGAACCAAAATTGAACACCGGAACAGAACCATTACAAGAGAAGAAACTGAAAAGGTAATAAAACCACTTCCAGTCAAAAAAACACTGCGTTAGATGGTTTTACAAGTGAATTTTATCAATCATTCAGAGAAGAACTGTCACCAATTCCTATTTTGTTGAGTGTTTTAATCCAGATAGGGTGTTGGATTTTGTCAAAGGCCTTTTCTATATCAATTGATAAGATCACGAGATCCTTGCTATTTGCTTTCTTAATGAAATAAATTGTATTGATTGTTTTTCTTATGTTGAATCATCCTTGCATATTTATTATGAATCCCACTTGGTCATAGTGAATTATTTTTTGATGTATCATTGGATTCTATGAGCCAGGATTTTATTTAGGTTTTTGCATCTATGTTCATGAGAGGTATTGGCCTATAGTTTTGTTTTTGTGTGGGGTTTTTTGTTTGTTTGATTTTTACTTTGATGGTGACTTTGCCTGGCTTTGGTATAAAGGATATGTTGCTTCACGACATGGGTGACCTGGAGGATACTATGCTGAATGAAATATATCAGTCCCAAAGAGGCATATAATACATAACACCACTGATATAAAGCAGGTATGATATGAGGTTTAGCAGAATAGAGCAAGAGTGGATAGATAAAGAACATCGCATGGGCATAGATGAAAGAATGGCAAAATTTAACGAACAGCAAACATCAAATGCTGGCAAGGTTGTGGAGAAACTGTAAACCTTATTCACTGTTGGTGAGAGTGTAAAATGGTGCAACCACTATGGAAGGCTGTATGACACTTTCTCAAAAAGTTGCAAATAGAAATACCATTTGACCCAGAAATTCCACTGCTAAGAATCTACTCTTAAGAAACCATAACTGCCAACCAAGCAGATATATGCACACACATGTTTATTGTGGCTTTGTCTGCAATAGCAAAAAGCTGGAAACAACCCAAGTGCCCATCCACAAACGAATGGCTAGAGAAGCCTGGGTATATTCACACAATGGAATACTATGCAGCATTGAAAAGCAAGGAACCCATGAAATATTATGCAAAATGGATGACCCTGGAGGACATTATACTGAGTGAAATATCTGTCACAAAAGGACAAATATTGCTTAGGGCCATTGTTGTAAAATGGGACTGACATCAGGGTTGAGGAAAGACAGAAAAGGAGGGGAAGAATGATATATATTGCATTGAAACAGAATTGGGAGATATCTGTTTAAAAGGGATGCATGATTGGGTAGTATTGTTATTACAGAATTCCAGAGTGAAGGCTGCATAGTGGAGTGGACCTGGGGGAAGGGATTGCATAACAAGGAAAGAGTTTTTTTCTTTTCAAGGAGAAGAGTAATTTGTGGGGAGGAGATGGGCAGGGAGAAAAGTGCAACAATGAATGACTGGAAACCCTAAATCTCTGTAAACTTTCATTAAAATTAATAAATTTTAAAAAGAAATATAGGATTAGGCATTATATGTACAACACTAATCCAGATTAAGATGTACATTGCAAAGATGCTGGGGGGGGAGGTAATTGTGCAAAAATGAATAAATATTAAAAAAATCAACAACTTAGAAATAAGGAAGAGGGGCTAAAAGAAACACAGCTCAATATCATCTGTGAAAACTAAGTGATGTGCTCATTGTGGAACAGACCACCAATTTATCATATGCAAGTTCAAGCTGAAGCTAATGAAACTTAAATCAATCGGAACCAAAATTTGACCTTAAGTCTACTCTCTTAAATTTCAGAACCATCTTAGGAGTAGATTTGAGGCCAGAAACATGAATGAGCGAAGACCAGATGAGGAAGAAATCAAGGATATCATCAATGAAGAATGCATAAGGTCATTACAAAGACAGAGGAGGAAGAAAAGACCCAGGTGGATGTCAGATGAGGCTGAATATTGTACTAGAGTGCCAAGAAGTCAAAGCAAAGGGAAGAAATAAACTAATTGGGGAACTAAACAGAAGATTTCAAAGAGCAGTATGAGAAGACAAAGAGCTAGAATCTGAAAATCAAAAGGTATGAACTATTCGGCATTTCTTTCAAAAACAAATGAATGAAAACCTAACTTCTCTGTAAATTTTTGTTAAAATTACATTTAAAATTAAAAAAATACATTTAAAAGAAAAAATTATTTAAAAAAGAAATAAAGAAATGCCGCTCATTTGGTCTTTGCTCATTTGTGGTTCCTATGGATTTATTTTCTTTAGCTCCAGGTTGAACTTGTGTATGAGTAGTTGGTGGTCTGTTCCTAGTCTAGTTTTCACAGCTGATATTGAACTTCTCCAGAGATTCTTTCCACAGAATGTAATTGACCTGTCCTATGGATAATATCAGGTGAAATCCATGTATATATTCTGTGTTTCTGTTTCTTATCAATAGTATTTACAATGAGTAAATCATAGAATATACAGAATTCTATCAATCTCCAGCTTCATTTCTGTCACCAAGCCCTTGTTTTCCAACTATTATTCCTTCTTCTCTTTTCCCATTTTCTTTCAGACACCCATTATTATAAATGCATCTTGGTTGAATGTTTGATCGATTTCTGACTGCAAAAGTTGGTAGAAATCTTTTCTTTCCTCCTCTTTTGCTCTAGATGTTAGTGCATATTTTTGAATGATAGTGGTGGTCGCTGGACTTCTTTGTATGTGTATGGTTATTATCTTGTCCCTCACAACATTGTATTTCAAGATAAATCTAAAAATTACTGTTTTAACTATGAAAGCAACCCCATTTTTCCTCACCTTTTCATCTGGCACAGTAGATCAGTCTTACTCAAAATGTTCCATGCCAAACAATCTCATTTCACCAGTACCTAGTATGTCAGTATTTATGGGTTCCATTTCTTTCTTAATATTGTCCAATTTTCCTACATTCATGCTTCTCACATTTGATGTTCCAATCACTAATGTCTACTTACAAATTTTCCTTCTCCTTTGTGTTTCCATACTTAAGGGCTCAGCCTCAGTTGCCATATCTGATAGTCTTCTCTATGTGTGCTCTATTGTACATAGGATTTTTGAAGTGGATGGCTATTTCTTCTTCCTAGACTGTCTTAATTCAAATGTTCAGATTTAAAACAGTATCTGACAGACAATCATTTTACAGAAAGGAGAAGATAAAAGACATTTTCTCATTATAGAAGCAACTAATAGATTCAGTGTTGCTCTCTGTCCTTGGCATGAGTGTCTTGACCCATCCCTTTTCTTGCTCCATTAATACCCCCTTCCACTTCTTCCTAGCCTATTCAACACCTCTTTCCCCCATCCATCCCTTGATTCATGATGTCTTAAGTCTTAAGTCTTCTGTGCTTCCATGATTCCAAATGCTTTGTGCTACTGCCTGTCTCTTATACTGCAGCCATAACTCTTGAGTTCAGGGGTCTGTAAGTGTAAATTTCAGGTACTAATAGTAGGAAAGGCTTCTTGTGGCTTAGTGCCTTTTCTCTTCCATTTGCAGCATTCTGCTGTTACAGCAGGATAATTTCCTAGAAGAGGGTGATGTGTCAGCATGCTGTAGAAAAGAAAAAGATAGATAGATAGATAGATAGATAGATAGATAGATAGATAGATAGATAGATAGATGGAGTATTGGACAGTCAGCAAGACAGCTAAACCTGAAGACTTCTCCCCATGTTACTACTGAAGTTTCATTTACATCAAGGTGAGAAAGGAAACAGAGGTGGGTTCATACATTTGATTTTCTGATTTCTTGGATCAAAGACCCTTTAATATGAGTGGCAATCTCTTGTCTTTTCTTATTTGAGACTAGAATATTTGCATAACACAGAAAAGGGAAATGTACAATAGATGTTAACGAATGTAGATTAAAAAAAAAAATCAGATGAGCCCATCTAGTCCAAGTTGATGGGGAATAAAAGTGTAAATGGAGCCGACTACAAACTATTTTTAGGGACTATATTGCTTTAAGATGTAAATGCTATATATAGATGCTTAGTAAGGAGCTTTGCCTGCAAGGTGGGTGAAACTTCAAGAATAAACTGCATAGAGGTTTCTCTGAATTTGCTGTAGGCATATGATATCAGGTGATGTAGCTTAATATTCAGTAGCTGTGGTTTCCTGAAAACTTGCATACATGTTTTATATTAAAAACAGTTTTAAAATATAAAATTGGTTACTCTATATATACACTAAATGAAGCTATTGCTTTTCAAGTATTTTCCTTCAAGTATATCAAGTACTATGTTGTTGTCATGTGCCATGGAGTTAGAACCAGCACATTGCTGACCTTTCAGTGTTTCTTCTGAGGCTATATAATTTATTGGATTAGAATACCCATCTTTCTCCAGCAAAGCAGCTTCTGGATTCAAATAGCCCATCTTTGGCTTGACAATTCTTTACCCACTAGACCACAAGAGTTCCCACTATTTAATGTACTTAGTTATTCAAAATGAAAAAGAAATGTAAAGTATTCGTACCAGTATTTCTATTATAATTTTTAGGTGCCATTAACTCAAGGACAACTCCTAGTGACCCTATGAAAAACAGCTCTGAACCCTCTTCTATTCTGTGCCATCCTCATCATCTCTGAAACACTTGAGCCATTGTTGTAATCATTGGGTCAATCCACTTCCTTGAATGCATTCCTTTCTTTTGCTGTTCATCCACCTTTGCAAACTTGATGATGCTCTCCAAGAAATAGCATCTCTTTGCAATATGCCCAAAGTATATGACATGAAGCTGTGTCATCCTCACCTGTAAAGAGCATTGAAAGCCCATGGGATCCTAAGTCATTATAGTTGAATGCCATTGAGTTACCTGCAATCATAGCGACCTTATATACATTAGCTCTGATTCCAATTTCATTGTCTCTAATATATCTACCCTCATTACCTGAGTTACTGAGTCAATTAATCTCATTCAGAGTCAACTCTTGTGCTGTCTTTCCACCCTTCAAAGCATGATGTCTTTCTTCAAGAACTGGTGCTGCTTGTAACATTCCCATAGTACATGAGAGAGAGCTTAAAAATCCTTTCCCCCAAGGAGAAGCTTGATTTCACACTTGTCAGGAGAGACTTCTTTGATGTTTTGGCATTTCAAAAGAACATTATGTTTAATGTGCCTCTCCAGCACCACAACTCAAAGACATCGATTCTTCTATCATCCTTCATCACTGTATAGCTCTCTGATATATAGCACGTGGTTATGAAGTACTCTGGAGGGGTTTCTAACAGCATATTTTCCAATGCAATTCTTTCCTTTTATTTCTTTATTTAAAATTTCCTGACTTCTGGTGCCAAGAGTATTAATTTGCAATCAAGCAAGCTGAAATCGTTAACAATCTCCATCTCTTCTCTGTCTATCATAATGCTGCCAATTAGATCAGAGGTGAGAATCATAGTTTTCTTGATGTTGAGGAGCTTCCATCCCTATTAAAGATTGTGGTCCTTAAACTTCCTTAGCAAATACTTCAAGTTCTTCTTCAGTTTCAACAAACAAGGTTGTGTCATGAGAATAATGCAGGTTGTTAATGAGTCTCCCTCCACTCCTGATGCCACATTCTTCCTCAATATACTCTTTTCCAAAGTCACAGTTTAAAGATTAAATCTTCTGTCATCCTTATTCATTGCCCTGCTTCAGATGCATAGCAAGTGATTGAAAAGATGTAAATCTGGGAGTTCTTGGTCTTCAAACTGACATCATTATTCTTCACTAATTTGGAGCAAATTTACAGATTTGTCTGACAGCTGAGTTGCCCAAAGCATTACATCTCCTGATTTCCTGACTGCTGACACTAATGATGAATCCAAGTAAGTGGAAATCATTGATAATTTCAATTTTTTTTCTCCATCTATCATGATGTTGCATAGGAGTCTACTGCTAAAGATTTTTGATTGAGATGCAACCAACATTAGCTACATTAAAATATTTTAGTTACAATCTTCAATGGAAGAGTTACTTCTAAATGTGGATATTTACCGCTAAAGGATGTTCATAGTGTATCTAGTAGGTTGAATATTTATATTTATATTTATATTTATATTTATATTTATATTTATATTTATATTTATATTTATATTTATATTTATATTTATATTTATATTTATATTTATATTTATTATATTTCTGTATTTCTATTTATATTACTTATATTTAAATTTATTTATATGATAGTCATATATGCTATTCCAATAATAGGAAGAATGTTATTGCTATTTGCCATCTCATCAGAATCAACTCATTCCTGACCCTTCAAAGGTTTTCAGAGGTTGTAATCACAGGAGAATATTGTCCATCGTTCTTTTGTTGAGCAGTTGGTGGATTTGAAATCCTATTTTAGGGTTAGCCTTACCATTAGGAAACCACCTAAGCCTTCTTGTAGAAAAAAAAAAAAGAATAGTTTCATATTTCAGAGGAAAAGAAAATCTAAAAAAGTGAAAATTTACTTTTGACATGAAAAATAAACCTTGTTACTTCATGTTGAAGACATGTTAGAGTGAGTCTTAAGTAGTCACATTATGTCATTGTTTTATTATTTCAGATTACTTTCTAGAATCTTCTATTTTCTCATTACCTTGATATACCAAATCTCTTTATATTCCTAATCAAAAGTCATTTTATGTTGCAGAGATATGGTTCTCTGTATATTTTAGAGAAATAGATGCAAAGAAGAGGAGACATAGTCCTGGGTTTGAAGGACCACATATTGAGGAAAAAAAACTCATAATACCTACAAGTAAATTTTATCCTGTGTTTTTCTGGTCTTTCCATATCAGCCTGAGATTTTAAACTTCAGTGACTACTTTTTGTTCAAAACATCTAAATACACTAAAGACAAACTTGAGAAGAGAATACACCTAACCTTTATACACATATACTTTTTTTAAAATTAGGCTTAAAAGCAACTTCAGAAAAGACTTAGCCTGGAGTCAACTACTGCTTGAATACTATGGGAAATAGAGTGTCCTTATATTCATACAACAACAAGTGCTTAGATGTGAAATGATAAAACATCACAAGATACCTAAGATAAAATTTTAAAAGACTATAGCTACTCAAGGGCACATAACAACAATAACAATAACAACAAATCTCTGTTTTCTAGTTGGGTGAATAAATTCATGTATCTTTTTTTTCTCTTTAGGTGCAAAAACCAGGCTACCTCTGGACATTTCAACACTACTGAGATATTGAAAGTGGATGTCTTTTAACAGTCTTACACTTTGACATAAATATATGTAGAGAAGCAAATCTGCCCTGGTAATTTTATGCTAATAAAATATTTATGTTAAAAATCACTATCAAGTTATACTAGCATTATGTCTATAGCTTTTAATTCTTCATTTTTGCAACTGAATGCCGCTATGGAACACAGTAATCCTAGCAGTAATTAATGAATATTGTTGGTGTTATTAAGTGTTGTTGAGTTGTAGATGACTCATAGTGACTCTATGAACAAAAGACCTGAACACTTGTATAACTTTTATCAGTTTTCTAAGTTCATAGCGTTTCTTGAGGTATGCTGTTTTAGGAGTGGATGCCCCTTCTGCTTCCAAGCTTCTTTTAATTGGGGAGCTCAACCAAATAGTCAACCCCCCAATTTAGCCTTATCCTTCACTTTAAATGTCCCATATGCAATTGTTACATTTTCTGGAAAAGACATGCATATATTCCCACTAAATACAATGATAAATATTCAATGGAAATATAAAGAAATAATTTAGAGTTTATTAGAATTATTTGCTCTCTGGGCACATAATGGAATTTATTGATTCAGTCTAAACCCAGATTGTTCTATTTGCTTGTGGATATCTACCAGCAAATTCATCCTGCATCCTTTTATATTGTGATACCATGCATTCTTAACAGCAAATTTATATTCAGGCAGTGATGAATTCTACATGCTTTTGTGTATACCCTTTTGCATTTATACCAATGTATTAACCATTTAATAAAATGCTCTTGAAAATAAGGTGTACAGACTAAATAAACAAGAGTCAGCATGAAAATAATTTCCAAGTTCAAAGCATAGCCATGCTAGCTTCCTCACCAACAAGCCTAAATATTTACTTTATGTGTATACACACTTTGGTTACTAAAGGTAAGGGGCCTACTATTAAAAAGAATTTTAGAAAATGATGGCATCTACTCCAGCTCAACATCAAGAAAACAAAGATCCTCACCACTGGGTTAATTGGCAGTACCATTATAGATGGAGAAAAATCAAGGTTGTTAACAATTATAGCTTGCTTGACTCCACAATCAACACTGTTGGCACCAGGAGTCAAGAAATAAAAAGGCAAATTGTACTAGGAATAGCTGCTGTCAGGGACCTATCCAGAGTACCAAAAGGTAATGATGTCAGTCTAGAGGCTAAGGTGAGCCTGATCCAGGCCATGGTCTTTGCAATTACTTGCTATGCATCAGAGAGATGTACTAAGGATGACAGAAGAATTAATGTTTTCAAGTTGTGGTGCTGGAGAAGAGTCTTGAACATACCATAGAATGCCAAGAAAACAAATAGATCTGTCTTGGGGAGGTTTAAACCAAATTTTTCCTTGGAGGATATGATTTTGAAGCTCTGTCTCACATACTTTGGCTGTGTGGCCAAAAAAGACCAGTCCTTGGAAAAGAACCTCCTGCTCTGAAGGGTGGAGGGACAGCACAGGATAGGAAGACCCCAGATGAGATGGATTAATACAGTAACTGGGCCAATGGGGATAAATATGTCAGATCAGTGAGACATACTGATCAGGATAGGGCAGGCTTCAGAGCTCCTGTACATTGGGTCACTATGAGTTGCAGGTGATTCAACAGCACATAACAACAACAACACTCTAAAAAGTCCTCTAATTTGAGAGTCAATTTGTTTAGTTACGACATGAATTTGGAAATTAATGGGATATGTACACTTAATGAAACATATGGGATAATTAATTTTAATAAACTTTCAGTCTGCAAAATAAGATATAATAATATTATACATGCAAAGAATGAGGAGAATTGTGGCATCAGGATTGGTGGAAGGTCTATTAACAATCTCCGTTATGCAGATGACACAACCCTGCTTGCTGAAAGTGAGGAGGACCTCATGCACTTGCTCTGAAGGGTCAAGGACTGCAGCCTTCAGTATGGACTAAGGCTCAATGTCAAGAAGACAAAGATTCTCACCACTGGACCAATTGGCAGCATCAGGATGGATGACGAAGAGATTGAGAGTGTTCACAGCTTCAGTTTGCTCGGCTCCACAGTCAACACTCTTGGCACGAGCAGTCAGGAAATCAAAAAGCGTATTGCGATGGGAAAGTCTGCTGTTAGGGACCTCTCTAAGGTACTCAGGAGCAACAGTGTCTCTCTGGAGACTAAGGTGCGCCTGATACAGGCCATGGTCTTTGAAATCGCTTGTTATGCATCAGAGAGTTGGACAATGACTAGGGAGGACAGAAGGAGAGTGGATGCTTTTGAGCTGTGGTGCTGGAGAAGGGTACTGATTGTACCCTGGACTGCCAGGAAAACAAACAGATTTATCTTGGAGAGGATTAAAGCAAGCTACTCCTTAGAGGCAAGGATTCTGGGGCTTCGTCTGACATACTTTGGACATGTTGCCAGGAGGGACGGGTCCTTGGAGAGGGACATCATGCTTGGGAGGGTTGAGGGACAACACAAGAGGGGAAGACCCTCTATGAGATGGATTGATTCGGTGACTGGGGTAATCGGGATGGGTGTGTCAGAGGCGGTGTGGTTGGCGCAGGATAGAGCAGGGTTTAGGGCCGTTGTGCATAGGGTCGCTATGAGTTGGAAATGACTCGACGGCACATAACAACAACAACAACAAAAGAATAGATTAAGAAATACTTTACTATTTCTGTTCCTATGACAGTTGATAGAAAATATAACTGAAAGTTTGGACAAAGTCAATTACTACTGTGTTTACAACACAATAATCATAAAACAAACATCATGATACTCTTAGTGTATGAGATTCAAAAGACTTTAAGTTCTATTGCACATAACACATTTTCATGAGTGTAGAGAAAATTACAGAATATTGTAAAGCCAAGTACAAACTCAGGGAAGTAGCTTATGTAGATTTTAGTGAAATGGTTGGCATAGATTATGATTGTTATGTGCCAACACATCAACTCAGACTCATAGCAACCCTATATATAGCAGAAGGCAATTACGTCAAATCTTTGGTCTTTTTTACAATCTCCATTATGTTTAAGCTCAATGTTGGAGTCACTGTTTTGTTTTATTAATTATAAATGTGTTTATTTTTGTTTTTTGCATACTTATAGATTTATTCAATATTTTTAATTATTTTATTAGTTAAATTTCTCATAAAGTAAAATATTTGCTTAAAATAAAACAAAATTTTTGATAGGAAGACTCAATATTGTGAAAATGTCAGTCACTATTTGTATCTTTGTATGTGTCTCTCTCTCTGCATCTATCTATGTTATTAAAGGTGTTCTTTTCTTTTACAGATCCTCTACTTTTCAAGTTATACATTTTTCTAAAAACTGAGTCCCTCTAAATATGTCCTGAAACCAAATAAGACAAATTTAAAATCGTACTTGCTTGAAATGAGGAAGGTTGAAAACACTTGCTATATAAGATGAAACATTGCAAACTTCAGTATAGATTGTGCCTCAACATTGCCAGTGTTGTTAGAGGCTATCTAGTCAATTATGACCCATAGTGACCCAATGAACAATAGATCTGAATCCTATCCTATCCTTTGCCATCCTCACATTTCCTGACACATTAGAGCCCATTGTGGCAGTCACCGTGGCAGTCCACCTGGTGAAGTGTTTTCCTCTCCCTTGCCAATCCTCTGCCTTTCTGAACATCATGTGCCTCTCCAAGAAATAGTCTCTCCTAGAAACATGTCTGAAGTATATGAAGCAAAGCTTTGTCATCTTTGCTTCCAAAGAGCACTCTAGCTGCACCCTTTCCAAGACATATTTGTTCTTTTGATAGTCGATGGATATTTAGTGCTCTTCTCCAACACCACACCTCAAAGGCAGCGATTCTTTTTCTGTTATCCTTATTTATTGTCCAGATCTCTGATACATAGCAAGTAATTGGAAAGACTATTATCTGAATCAGATGTACCATAATCCTCAAAATGACATCATTACTCCTCAATAATTTGGAGAGTTCCCTAACTGCAGATTTCCCCAGTGCAATACAGCTCCTGATTTTTTTGACTTCTGGTACAGTGAGTGTTAATTGTGGATCTAAGTAAGATGAAATTGTTGGCAGTTTCAATCCTTCCTCCATTTATCATTATGTTGCCTATCAGTGATAAGAATTTTTGTTTTCTTAATACTGAGGTATAATCCATATTGAAGATTGTGTTCTTCAACTTTAAGAAGAAAAAATGCTCACCACTGGACCAATGGGTCACATCATGACACTTGGACAAAGATTGAAACTGTCAACAATTTCATCTTAGTTGCATTAATAATCAACACCCTTGTTACTGTTGTTGTTGTTACATGTCGCTGAATTGTTTGCGACCCATAGAAACCCTAGTACCACAACGCTAAACCCTGCTTTGTCTTGTGACAATTTCGCTGTCTCCAGCACACCCACCCTGATTAATCTAGTCACTGAATCAATCCACTTCATAGAGGGTCTCTCCCTCCTTCGCTGTCCCTCCATCCTCCCAAGCATTATCTCCTTCTCCAAGGACTGGTCCCTTCTTGCTACACGTCCAAAGTGTGTCAGACAAAGCCTCAGAAACCTTGCCTCCAAGGAGTAGCCTGATTTAACCCTCTCCAGGCTAAACTTGTTAATTTTCTTAGCAGTCCATCGTACAGCCAACACTCTTCTCCACAACAACAGCTCACAGGCATCAATTCTCCTTCTATCCTTCCTAGTCATTGTCCAACTCTCTGATGCATAACAAGTGATTGTAAAGACCATGGCCTGTATCCGGTACACCTTAGTCTCCAGAGTGACTCTTCACTACTTTGGAGAGGTCCTCACCAGCAGACTTTTGCATTGCAATACATCTTTTAATTTCATGGTGCTGGTGCCAAGAGTGTTGGCTATGGAGCCAAGGAAACTAAAGCTGTGAACAATCTCAGTCTCTTCACTATCCATCTTTATGTTGCCAATTTGTCCAGTGGTGAGACTCTTTGTCTTCTTGATATTTTTGGTACTAGGTACTAGTGGTCGATAAATCAAAATGTGTGTTGAATTGACAAAGTCTTCTGTCAAGATCTTCTGCAGAATATCAAGGAGAAATGGTATCAATTTAAAGACTACATTGCGCCTTGTATGTAGTTGTTAAGTGCAATAGAATCATAGATGACCCATAGTGATCCTATGAAAGAAAGCCTTGAATGCAAAACTTTCATCTTTTCTCCAATTTCATAGAGTTCCAAGGAGGCAATATTTTTGGAAACAGATGCCACTCCTGCTTCCTAGCCTATTTTTATTTGGGAGTTGCACAAAATCCAGGCCCTTGGGCCTACAGCCCTCAGGCCCCAAAGCCTTTTTGTTTTAAAAAAAATTATTTTATTAATTTTAATGAACACTTACAGAGATTTTGGATTTCCATTCATTCATTGTTGCATTTTCCCTCCTGCCCACCCCTCTTCCTCCAACTCCCAGTTCACTTTTCTCTTTGAAAAGCAAAAGAAAAATTCTTTCATTGGTATAAAATAACCCCTAAACAAAGCCAAATATGATCGGCTCATACCCTACTCTGAGTAAGAGCCACACCTTATTTTCGACGCCAAATCAGAAAACACACCTTTGTAGAATCCAGCTGTTTTTTGGAGCCAAGAGATCCCAGTGCTTGGAGAAGTACATCATGCTTGGAAGGGCAAAGGGTCAGGACATGAGAAGAAGACCTTAAATGAGATAGATTGACCCAAAGACAGTGTCAAAGGTGTCTGGTGTGGCAGAAATGATGAGGTAGGCTTGGGACAGGTCAAGGTGCAAGTCTGTTGTTCAGAGGGTCAATCATTTGCTGTGCATCTGAGAGCTGAACAATAAAAAAAAGGAGAACAGAAGAAAAATCAGTATCTTTAGATTGAGATGTTATAGAAGAGTAATGAATATCTTTTAGACTGCCAAAAGTAAAACCCGATATGTCTTGGAGAAGATACAAACAGAGTGATCTTTGGAGTCAAGGATGATGAAGTTTCATCCCACATATTTTGAAAATGTTATTGTTGTTCGGTACCATCAAGTTCAATACAACTCACAGAGACCTTTTGAACAGCCATCCTGCAGCCTTCTCTATCCTGTGCCGTCCTCCTCATCTCTGAGAAACTAGAGCCCACTGCTGAAGTCACAGTGTCAATCAATCTCACTGAGAGTCTTCTTCTCTTTCAATGACCTGTCTTTCTTAGAATGATATCCCTTTCCAAGGAACAGCCTCACCTGCTGACATGTCCAAAGTATAAAAGACAAAACTTCCTCACTCTTGTCTTCAAGAAAGACTCTGGCAAGATCCTTTCCAAGACATATCTTTTTGTCCTTTTGACAGTCTATGGAATATTCCATCTATGAATGAGTCATCATGCTTGAAAAGGTAAAGGATCAATGAAGGAGGGAAAGAACCTAGTCAGATGGATAAGACACAGCGACTATAGCAAGAGGTTTAAGTATATTAGAGCTGATGATGATGGTGGACAAGATTCAGATATGTTGTTCTTGACTTCACTATGAGTCATACTTTACTCAATGATAATCATCAACAAGGAGTACTCTAGCAACACTTCTTCAAAAACACATTTGTTTCTTCTTTTTGATATTCCATGAGTCATTCAATATTATTGACATCCTACAATTGAAAAGTATCAGCAATTTTTTATTTTTCCTCAGTTTTCCTTGTTCACTGTTAAATTTTTACATGAACATTTGTTTGTTGTTGTTATGTGCCGTCGAGTCGTTTCCGACACATAGCGACCCTATGCACAACAGCCCTAAACCCTGCTCTATCCTGCGCCAACCGCACCACCTCTGA
>NW_006399869.1:7100562-7101970 GCF_000299155.1 Elephantulus edwardii | reverse complement strand
TGAGGTGGATTGATTCAGTGACTGGGGTAATCTGGATGGATGTGTTAGAGGCAATGAGATTGGCACAGGATAGAGTAGGGTTTAGGGCTGTTGTACATAGCGTCGCTATGAGTTGCAAGTGACTCGACGGCACATAACAACAACCACAACACTGTTGATTCAGAACCTACACATCATTGACCCTTCGGCAAGTTTTTAGAGGCAGTTAATGACACTGGAGGAGATTTGCTCATTCTTCTCCGACAGACCATATCCCTTAGGATAATAGGACAGCTTCTTGGCCCTAGACTACCAGAACTCCCCATATTATTATTATTGTTGTTGTTTCTGTATACTATCAAGTTGGAACTGACCCATAGCTGTCCCTCCAATGTATTGTTGTTTTATACCATTGAGTCACCTGCAACTCATAGCTACCCTATGTACAACAGCTCTGAAGCCTGCCCTGCCCTAAGCCAGTCTACCTGACTCTGACACACCTACACCTATTGCCCTAGTTACTGTATCAATTCATCTCATCCAAAGTTTTCCTCTACTGTGTTGTTCCTCCACCTTTCAGAGCATGGTGTCCTTCTCTAAGGACTAGTCTCCTAGCAACACGCCAAAAATAAGTGAGACAGAGCTTCAAAATCCTAGCCTCCAAGGAGAAACCTCCCAAAGACAGAACTATATGCTTTCTTGGCAGTCTATGGTATGTTCAAGGCTCTTCTCCAGCACTACAACTCAATGACATCAATTCTTCTGTCATCCTTAGTCATTGTCCAGCTCTTTGATGCAGAGGAAATAATTGCAAAGACCATGGCCTGGGTCAGGTGCAACTTTTTTTCTAGACTGACATTGTTGCCTCTAAGTACTGTGAGGTCCCTCACAGAAGATTTTCCCAGTGAAATTTATCTTTTGATTTTCTGAATTCTGGTGCCAAGTGGGTTGATTATAGATTTGAGCAGGCTATAATTGTTAACAACCTCAATCTCTTCTCCATCTATCATGGTGCTGCCAATTGGGCCATTAGTAAGAATCTTTGTCTTCTTGATGGGTTATCGTATTAAAAATAAAACCAAAAGCAGTTTCCATTTTTCTTTTGTTTATGATTTATCATGGTCTCAAGTTAAACTAAGAGTTTAATTATCCAAAATGATGCATATAAACTAGTATTTCAAAAGTTTTATATAAGTAAATAACTCATAAAGGATAATTACATTATGATAAAAACATCCAGATTTTTCATTAAAACTTGATTTTATAAGACCAATGCTATTTTCATTCTACCATTGGCTTTGAATTTGTGAGTTAGACTTGATACAAGTCTTCATTAAGTGTAGATTTTCAAGCGATTATATGGGACTGCATTGTTGTTGTTGTTATGCGCCATCGAGTTGCTTGCGATTCATAGCAACCCTATGTACAA
>NW_006399869.1:7099621-7100462 GCF_000299155.1 Elephantulus edwardii | reverse complement strand
TGGCAACATGTCCAAAGTATGTCAGACGAAGCCCCAGAATCCTTGCCTCCAAGGAGTAGCTTGGTTTAATCCTCTCCAAGATGAATCTGTTTGTTCTCCTGGCAGTCCATGGTACATTCAGCAAATGAAAATATCATGACATTAGGAAGTCATATTTTAATTTATAAGATTAAAATAGCAATCTTTTCCGCTCAATATATGTTTGACATAATCTAACATTCCTTGTATTTTTTAATCTTCCAGAGAAGTTTGCAACCTAAGAAATAAGAGAAAAAATATCTAATATAATAATTTTATCATTCTTCAGAGGGAGAAAGGAAAGCATTACTAAGTTAATGTGAAGAGAGATTACCACTACAAAGAGTTGGCCCTAAAGTTTTGAATAATCTCTTCTGTCACAATACTAAAGTATAACTTTTCTCAAAAGGCTTAAAGAACAAAACCACGAGATATAAAACAAATAATTTTCTTATGCCATTGTAAGAACAAAGTAAATTTGAGACTCTGTTTTTAACAAACCTGAAGGTGTTACCAGAGAGTTGATTTCAATTGATAGATAACCTATGGAGCAAAACCACTTCATATGGATCCCAGAGCTGTAATTTGCTAAAGATAACAGTTGTAATAATTTTTTCTGTGAAGTGGCTCACAGTTATAAACTACCAGTTCTAATTAGCATCAAAGTCATTAACCAATGTACCATCAGGCTGGCTCATAACCTTATGTTTTTATTGTTGTGTACTGTTGAGTCATTTTATAAATTAAATTAAAGTCATATTTTGGCTCCTGTGGATTCGGTTTAAAATTTTCCTCAGCTTCAGCTTGAACTTGCATATGAGTA
>NW_006399869.1:7079711-7094982 GCF_000299155.1 Elephantulus edwardii | reverse complement strand
CATCCTGATGTTGCCAAATGGTCCAGTGGTGAGAATCTTTGTCTTCTTGACATCGAGTCTCAATCCATATTGTAAGCTTCAGTCCTTGACCCTCTGCAGCAGGTGCTTCAGGTCCTCTTCAGTTTCAGCAAGCAGGGTTGTGTCATCTGCATAACACATTAATGTTGTTAATAAGGCGATTAGCAACTGTCAAGTGAAAACATGCAAACAAAGTGTTTAGACTGCTAATGAGGGTATTGGTCAATTTTGTCACCCTCCCAGACTTAAAATGATAAAAGTAAGCAACAGAAAACAGCAGTCTTTGATACTAGGAAGAGGAACAAGCAGAGAATCCAATTGAACCAGATTTAATTGAGCTAAGTCAGATGCAGACATAGACAAGAGAAGCAGCAGCAGTTGGAGCTGTAGCAACAATAGAGAACTCCAGACTGATGATGAAAGTGCTACTCCATGGAGCCAGATCTGAGATCCTTCCCCCAAACTTGTGAAAGGACTGTGGGAGAGAAATCCTAACTAGCAGGACTAAAAAGAGCTGCGCCTAGTGGCCCAGAGTCACAAGGCTAAAGGTCATAGGGCTTGCAAGCATGCCTGAAAAGCTACCCTTAATGAAGACTTGTATCACATCTAATTCACACCTGAACTGTAACTTGTTAACTTCTATAGAAAGTGGATTATCATGAGTATTGCTGTGAGTTTTTATGTTCTCTACAGTGAATTAACGCACATCGGAATTTATTAGTGAAAGCCCTGGGTGGAATGATGAGCTTAAAAATTGATGGAAAATAGATGTGAGGTGATAGGACATATCTGACATAATGTGAATTCATTTTTCCTTCTAGATTTTATTAATGGAAAATGTTTCCCCTTTTGGAGTTAATGGTTATTGTCTTGATTTCCTATATGCTGGCAGTACTGTTAAGAGAATTTATGACTTAAATTTTGTTAAATGAAGAATATTAGCAGGTAAGATAATATTTTAAACCTTATGTTAAACACAGAGGAATATACATAATGGCATGGTGCAGAACCTGTACTAATAGTTTGGGTGTGTCCTCTAATCACCTTATTGACCTGGTAAAGTCTCTTGTTGTTCTTATACATTGTCAAATTGCTTGTGATTCATAAAGACCCTATGTGCAATAGTGCTGAACCCTGCTCTACTCTGATCCAATCTCTTTGTCTCTGACACACCTACTCCCATTGCTCCAGTTATTATCTCAATTTCCTCATTTGGGGTCATCCTCTCCTGCACTGTCATTCTATCTTTTGAAACATGATCTTCTTCTCCAAGGACTGGTCACTCCGGCCATCTTCCTGAAGTATGTGAGACAGCTTCAAATTCCTTACCTCCAAAGAGCAGCCTGGACTCTCTGTAGTCATATGTTTAATACTCTTCTCCAGCAACATAACTCAAAGGCATAATGTTTTTTTCTACACTCATCCTTATTCATGTCTAGCTCTCTGACGCATAGCAAGTAATTGTGAACACCAAGGATTGAATCAGACACACTTCAGAGTCTCTAGACTGACATCTTCTATGGAGAAGTTTCTGATAATAGACTTTCCCAAAACAATTTGTCTTTTGATTTCCTGGCTACTGGCACCAATAGTGTTGACTGTGGAGCCAAACAAACTCAAACTGTTAACAATCCCAATCTTTTCTCTGTCTATTATAATGCTACAAATTGCCCCAGTGGGGAGAATCTTTGTTTAATTGATGTTGAGCTTCAATCCATGCTGAAAGATGCAGTCCTTGACCTTCTGCAATAAATGCTACAGATTCTCCTTGGTTTAAACAAGCAAGTCTATCATCTGCATAGTGCAGGTTTTTGATGAGTCTTCTTCCTCCAATCCCGATAGTCCATCTCATAAAGTCCAGTCTCCTAAATGATCTGAATATAGATTGAAAAGTTATGGAGATAGAACGCATCTCTGATGTACACCTTTTATGATTTTGAACCATGCAGTATTTTCCTTACTCTGTGCTGACAATTGCTTTATGGTTGAAGCATGAGTTTCACATAAGCACAATTAAGAGTTGTGGGATTCCCATCCTTGTCAAGGCTAGCCACAACTTGTTATGATTGACACAATCAAGTGCCTTTTCATGACCTCAATTTTGCAACATTCTCAACCATGAAATATTGATAATGACAATATTCGCACAATATATTCTTATAAAGATTCATTGGTCTAAATTTACAAACAATTTAACAAAGTACCTGTAATAGAATAAGCATAATGCCATCATTTGGTAAGTAAAAAAGTATTGTTATCCAAGTTGCAAGGATGATTCAACATAAGAAAAACAACCAATGTAATTGATCTTATCAATTGATGTAGAAAAGGCCTTTGACAATATCCAACACCTTCTCTGATTAAAACACTCAACAAAATTGGATTAGAGGGTAATTCCTTCAACATAGTAAAAGGTATATACACAAACCAGAGAGCCAACATTGTTCTCAATGGAGAGAGATTAAAGGCATTCCCCTTGAGAATAGGAAGTAGGCAAAGATGACCACTGTCACCTCACCTATTCAATATTGTATTGGAATTCTTAATGATAGCAATAAGGTAAGAGAAGGAAATAAGAGGCATCCAAATTGGCAAAGAGGTGGTTAAATTATCTCTCTATGCAGAAGATATGATAATTTACGTGGAAAATCCTAAAGACTCAGCAAGAAAACTGAACATAGTATACCAATTTAGCAAAGTGACAGGATACAAGAACAACATACAAAAATCAATTGGATTTCTCTACAGTGACAGAGAATACAGAACTGGAGCTGAGAAAAACAATACCATTCATGATAGCTAATCACAAGACTAAGTACTTAGGAGTAAACCTAACCAGAAGAACAAAGGATCTGTTCAAAGAAAGTTACAAAACATTATTGCAATAAACAAAAGTAGAACTGGAGAGGTGGAAGAAAATCCCTTGTTCATGCATGTTGTTGTTGTTGTTATGTGCCATTGAGTTACTTGCGACTCATAGCGACCCTATGTACAAGGACTGATTGTTAGCAGCTTCAGTTTTCTAGGCTCCATAATCAACACTTTTGGTACCAAATTATATTGGGAAAGTCTGCTGTCAGAGACCTCTCCAAAGTATTGAAAAGCAACAATTTCAGTCTGGAGACTAAGGTGTGCCTGATTAAGGCTATAGTCTTTGCAATTACGTGCTATGCATCAGAGAGTTGGACAGTGAATAGGGAGTGTTGATTGTGGAGCCAAGCAAACTAAAACTTTTAACTATCTCAATCTCTTCACCATCCATGCTGATGCTGCCAAGAGTCTCAGTGGTGAGAATTTTTGTTTTCTTGATGTTGAGCTTCAATCCATATTGAAGGCTCCAATCCTTGACCTTCTGCAGCAAGTACTTCAGGTCTCCTCAGTTTCATCAAGCAGGGTTGTGTCACCCGCATGTTGATGATTCTTCCACCAATCCTGATGCCGCATTCCTCCTTGTACAGCCCAGCATCTCAGATGATCTGTTCTGCATACAGATTGAAAAAGTATGGAGACAAAATACATCCCTGACGGACCCCCTTCTTGATTTTGAACCATGTAGTGTCTCCTTGCTCTGTTCTGACGACTGCCTCTTGGTCCAAGTATAGGTTTCACATTAGCACAATCAAATGTTCTGGGATTCCCATTCTTCTCAGAGTCAGCCATAGCTTGTTGTGATCCACACAGTCAAAAGCCTTTGCATAGTCAATGAAGCACAGACAGACATTCTTCTGGTATTCTCTGCTTTCTGCCAAGATCCCTCTAACATTAGCTATAATATGCATAGAAAGACTCAATTTTGTGAAAATGACAATACTACCAAAGGCAATTTTACATGTTCAATAAAATCCCATTACAAATACCAATTCCATTCTTCAAAGAGATGGAAAAGGTAATCTCCAATTTAATTTGTAATGGAAAGAAGCCCAGAATAAGCAAAGAATAAAAAAGATACAAGGTAGGAGGCATCTCACTCCCTGATTTAAAATCCTACTATACTGCCATGAGGGTCAAGACAGCATGATACTGGTACAATGACAGGCACATAAATCAGTGGAATAGAATTAACAATCCAGAAATCAGCCTATCTACCTATGGTCAACTGATTTTTGACAAGGAGATGAAATCAGTTAAGTGGGGAAATGAAAGTCTTTATAACAAATGGTGTTGGCAAAATTGGAAAACTCTCTGTAGAAAACTCAAGCAAGACCCACACCTCACTCCATACACAAAAACCAACTGAAAATGGATCATGGACCTAGGATGAAAATCAAGGACTAGACTGTAAATGTCATTAAAGAAAAGCTTAGAAGAACTCTAGAAGTCCTAATCCACAACATAAACAGTCTACCAAGCATCCTGAAAAATCTACAACCAGGATAGGATAAAATAGATGAATGAGACCTTCTAAGAATTAAATCCCTATGCACATCAAAAAAGTTTTCCAACAAGGTAAACAGGGAAGCCACAGATTGGGAAACAATATTTGGCAACGTCAAGACGACAAAGATTCTCACCACTGGACCAACTGGCAGCAACAGGATGCATGGTGAAGAGATTGATATTGTTCACAACTTTAGTTTGCTTGGCTCCACAGTCAACACTCTTCGCACCAGTATACAGGAAATTAAAAGACGTATTGCAATGGGAAAGTCTGCTGTTAGGTACCTCTCCAAAGTACTGAAGTGCAATGGTGTCTCTCTGGAGACTAAGGTGCATCTGATACAGCCCATGGTCTTTGCTATCACTTGTTTTGCATCAGAGTTGGACAGTGACTAAGGAGGATAGAAGGAGAATTGATGCCTTTGAGCTGTGGTGCTGGAGAATAGTATTGAGGGTACCCTGGACTGCCAAGAAAACAAACAGATTCATCCTGGAAAGGGTTAAACCGGGCGGCTCCCTGGAGGCTAGGATTCTGAGGATCCGTCTAACATACTTTGGACATGCTGTAAGGAGGGACCGGTCCTTGGAGAGGGATATCATGCTTGGTATGGTGGAGGGACAGCACAGGAGTGGAATGCCCTCCATGAGGTGGATTGGTTCAGTGACTGGGGTAATCGGGATGGGTGTATCAGGGATAGTGCAACTGGCACAGGAGAGAGCAGAATTTAGAGCTGTTGTGGCACAAAACAACAACAATAACATGTCTGGCAAGGAACGTATATGTAGAATTTATAAAATACTTGAGCACCACGACAAGATAAAAGCAAATAAACCAATGAAAAATGGGCACAGGATATGAACAGACACTTCACCAAAGAAGACATACAGGTAGCAAATAAACACATGAAGAAACGTTCAAAATTCCTAGCTTTAAGAGAGATGCAAATCAAAACAACTAAGAGATGCCATCTCACCCAACTAAGGATAGTAAAATTTAATAGAACCACAAATATCAAATGCTGGCAAGATTGGGAAGAAATTGGGACACTTATTCACTTTTGGTGGGAGTGTAAAATGGTGCAACCACTATGGAAGGCTGTATGGCACTTTCTCAAAAAGTTACAAATAGAAATACCATTTGACCTAGCAATTCCACTACTGGTAAGTTACCCTAAAGAAACCATAGCTGTCACCCAAGCAGATATATGCACACCCATGTTTATCACGGCTTTGGTAGCAAAAGCAAAGAGCTGGAAACAACCCAAGTGACCATCAACAAACGAATGGATAGAGAAGCTACGGTATATTCACATAATGGAATACAATGCAGCATTGAAAAAAAGAACTTATGAAATACTATGCCAAATGGATGATTGTGGAGGACATTATGCTGAGTGAAAAATACTATGCAAAATGGATGATTGTGGAAGACATTATGCTGAGTTAAATATCTCAGTAACAAAAGGACAAATATTACATAGGGCCACTATAGTAAAAAGGACTGGCATCAGGGTTGAGGGAAGTCAGAAAAGGAGGGGAGGAAACATGTATATTGTTTATAAGGGACATATGAATGAGTATTCTTGTCATTACAGAAGTCCAGAGTGAAGGCTGCATAGTGGAGTGGACCTGGGGGAAGGGATTGCATAACAATAAAAGAGATTTTCTTTTTCTTTTCAAGGAGAAGAGTGAGTTGGGAGGGAGGAGGTGGGTAGGGAGAAAAGTGCAACAATAAATGACTGGAAACCCTAAGTCTCTGTAAACTTTCATAAAAATAAATTTTTTTTTAAAACTCCTAGCCTCCAAAGAGAAACTTGGTTTCAGCCTCTTGAAGACAGATCTATTTCCTTTCTTGGTAGTCCATGGTATGTTCAAGACTCTTCTCCAAGAACACAACTTGAAAGCATATATTCATCTTCTATCGTCCTTAGTCGTTGTCTAGCTCTCTGATGCAGAGAAAGTAATTGCAAAGACCGTGGTCTGGATTAGGCACACTATAAGCTCTAATCTGACATTGCTGATTTTTTAGTATTCTGGAGTGGTCCCTGACAGCAAATTTTCCCAGTGCTATTTATTCATCTTTAGATTTTTTAATTGTTGGTGCCAAGATTGTTGGTTATGGAGCCAAGTATGCTGTAATTGTTAACTATGTCAATCACCTTTCCATCTATCCTGGTGCTGCCAGTTGGCCCAGGAGTGATAATCTTTGTCTTCTTGATGTTGAGCTTCAATCCATGTTGAAGGCTGCAGTCCTTGACCTTTTGCAGCAAGCACTTCAGATACTCCTCAGTTTCAGCAAGCAAGGTTGTGTCATATGTATTATATATGTTGTTGATGAATCTTCCTCCAAACCTGATGCCATATTCCTCCTCATAAAGCCCAGCTTCCAGAATGATCTGTTATGTATGTAAATTGAAAAGTTATGAAGGCAGGATTCATTTCTGATACACTCCAGATTTTGGACAACACAGTCTTCCCTTTCTCTGTTCTGAGGACTACTTCCTTGTCCAAGTATAGGTTTTGCATAAGTACAATCAAGTGTTCTGGGATTCTCTTTTTCCTCAAAGTTAGACACAATTTGTTGTGATCCACATACTCAAATGTCTTTACATAGTTAAGGAAACACAGATAGACATTTCTCTGGTGCTCTTTGCTTTCTGCTCAGATCCATCTGACATTGACGTAAAGTCTGTAGTGCCACGACCTCTTCTAAACCCATTTAATATTTCTGGTAGTTCTCTGTCAATGTACTGTTCCAGTCATTTATGGATAATCTTCAGCAGGAGTTTGCTAGCATGTGATAATAGTGAAACTGTTTTATGATTTCCATACACTGGTGGGTCACCTTTTTTATCGGAATGGAAATAAATAAAGATCTCTCTCAGTCAGTTGGCCAGGTAGTTCTCCAGAGTTCTTGACACAACCTGGTGAGCACATCCAGGTTAGTATCTGTTTGTTGAAATATGCCATTTGATATTCCATTATTCTTGGGCTTCATTTTTTGTCAAGTCCTTTAGAGCAGCCTGAACTTCCTCCTTCATCACCATTGGCTCTTTATCATATGTTGTTTCTTGAAAGTCTTCTTTGTCAGCCAGTTCTTTTTAACACATTTACATTTACACTGACTCTGTATACGTTTTCCTATTTTTTTATTAGTTTGTTTTAAATGCTTCCTGAATCATTCACTATTCTGCCCATGGCATGGTTAAGCAGTGCAACTGTGGCTTGAATTTGTTCTTTAGTTCCTTCAACTTAAGAAATGCTAAGCGAGGTCAGCACTTTCCGACTCTAGCTCTTTGCACATTTATTATAATACTTTGCCTTATCTTTCCAAGCTGCCCTTTGAAATCTTCTCTTAATTTCTTGACTTCTTGCCTTTATTTTAGCTTCTCTGCATTCTGATGCAATATTCAGAATCCCTACTGACATGGATTTTGGTCTTCTTCCTCTTTCTTTGTAATGACCTTTCTCATTCTTCACGGACAATATTATTGATTTCTCCCCACATTTTGTCTGGTCTTCGTTCATTAGTGTTTAAGGCCTGAGTTGGCTTTTAAATTCAGGGATGATAGATTTAAGATCAAATTTTGATACCTGTGGATATGATTTGAGGTTGTTAACAATTACAGCTTGCTCAGCTCCATAATTAACACTCTTGGCACGAGCAGTCAGGAAATCAAGAGATGAATTACATTGGAGAAATCTTATGTTAGGGACCTCTTCAAAGTGCTGAAAAGTAAGGTGTAGCTGATCTAGGCCATGGTCTTCACAATTATTTGATATGCATCACAGCGCTGTACAATAACTATGGATGACACAAGAGAATCTATGCTTTCAAATTGTGGTCTTGGAGAAGAATACTGAGCATACCGTGGACTCCCAAGAGAAAAAAAAATAATTTTATCTTGGAGAAGATGAAACCTGGTTTCTCCTTGGAAGTAAGAATATTGAAGTTCCATCTCATATACTTTGGGTATGTGTCCAGGAATTACTAGTCTTTGGAAAAGGACATCATGCTTGGAAGGGTGGAAGGGCAACACAGGAGATGTAGACTCTGAATAAGACCATTTGACACAGAAACTAGAGTAATGGGGATAAGTATGTTGGATTCAATGAGCCTGGCTCAGGATAGGACAAATTTCAGAGCATATAAGTACATAAGATATCTATGAGTGATAGGTGCATATATATTATGATGACACATAATAATAACAACACTCAAACCAGTACTCTGAAGAAGCAAACATGTTCTTTTCTCTGAAGATTCTTTTGTCCCAGTTCCAACATTTAGCATCTGTTTTCATAAGCAAAATTCAGTTAAGGACTGAGCAGATTGCAGCAATCAGCACTGGGTCATGGTATACAACATCTTACCTTCATCTGCTCAGGTTCTGATAAAATTGTCTCCAATCATCAGTTTCTAGGACCAGTGGGCATCTGATATAGACTTAGGTGTTCATCCTTCTTCTTGTGTTTCAGATCAACTACTTTCATCATTCTGTCTAATACCCTACATGGGACCAGGTCAACAAGATAGGGGTCTTCATGACTTCCTGGTTTCAAAGCCAGTAAGCATTTTGTGCTTATCCATACATCTGTGGTTACTAGGTCAATAGTGTTGATGAATCATGCCTAACCTCAGCCTATCACTTCATTCCTGGATGACTTGAAATGTAAACCTCTTTAGTCAAAAGTCCAGGGTGAATTAACTAATCCATACAATTTCAAATTTACTCAGAGTACTGGATGAGCCTAATTCTCCCTCCCCAGGTGAAGTTCCATGCCCTCTCGTTCTACTGTCTGGTTTTGCTGCTTTCAACAAGTGTTTCTTAAGGGCTAACCTTCCCCTTTTTGTATTTCCAATCACAACTAGTAAGCTTCCATACTTTCTCTGAATTGAATACAGTATACCATCATTATCACATATAACATTAATTTTTATAGTATACCTTAGAAGATAGCATTAAATAAGGAATGTAATTGTTCATAATATACATTTGAGTAATCACAGACAATTTAGTACATTTCATTTTAAACCATTTTGTGTATTTTGGCTTGATCTTTTAGTCTCTAAAATTTAGCTGGAGAAAGTTATTCCCTTGCTCTTAGTCTTTCCTGAAGTATTACGGTAATGTTTGATTTTTCCTCACTGCATGACTCATTTATTCATTCCTTTACCCTTGGCTATTATTTCCCCTTCCTCATACTTGTAATTTATTTTTACTCAAACTTTTCCCCCTTGGGAAGGGATATTAGGGTCAGGAACTTTGCTAATCTAAATTGCAGGTATCAAGGCCAGTCTGGGAAGTGCTTCACTTTTAGTCCATTCCCATTCATGTTGGGTAGGATTAAATGAGTACACCACCAGTAGGCTCTCTCGGCCACTAGTATTCACTGTTAACCCTACTTCTACAAGTTGTTTTGTTAGGGGCTATCAAGTTGAGTATGACTCATAGTGACCCTATGAACAAAATATCTGAACCTAGTCCTGTCCTGTACCATCCTCACACTTCCTGACACACAAGAGCCAATTTCAGCAGTCATCTTGACAGACCACCTGATTGATGGTCTTCCTCTCTTTTGCTGACCCTCAGCCCTTCCAAACATCATGTCCCTTTCCAAGGAATAGCATCTCCTAGCAATATGTCCAAAGTATGTGAGGTAAAACCTCAACATTTTTGCCTCCAAAGAGCACCAGCTGCAACCTCTCCAAGACATATTTGTTTAATGCCCTTCTCCAAAACCACAGCCCAAAGACATCATTTTTTTCCCTGTCATCCTTAGTCATTGTCCAGGTTTCAGATTCATAGCTAGTAATTGGAAAAACCATAGCCTGAATCAGGCACATCTTCGTCCTTAAACTGACATCATTATTTCTCAATACTTTGGAAAGGTCCCTAACTGCAGATATTCCCAGTGCAGTGCATCTCCTTATTTCCTGACTGCTCATACCAATGGTGTTAATTGTGGATTCAAGCAAGAATAAGCTGTTGAAAGTTTCAATTTACTCTCCATCCATCATAAATCAATTCTGTCTGAATTTTATGATCATCTTAAGAATAGGTTTGAGGCATTGAACACCAATGATAAAAGACCAGAAGAGTTGTGGGATGATATCAAGGATATCAACCATGAAGAAAGCAAAAGGTCATTTCAAAAACATAAGAGAAAGAAAAAAAATGAAATGGATGTCAGAAGAGACTCTAAAGATTGCACTAGAACATTGAGAAGCCAAATTGGAAGGAAAACATGTCAAAGTGAGAGCTAAACAGATGATTTGAAAGGGCAGCTTGGGAGGACAAAGCAAAATATTATAATGGAATGTGGAGACAGCTAGAATTTGAGAATAAAAAGGGAAAAACTCACTCTGCATTTCTCCAACTGAAAGGACTGATAAAAAAAATTAAGTCTCATGTCTCAATGTTGAAAGATACTATGGCCAATATAATGAATGACCCAGAACACATCAAAAGATGGAGAGAATAGGCAGAGTCACAGTAGTAGAAAGAATTGATTGATACAGAAAGATTTCAGGAAGTATTGTATGAACAGAAGCCCTTGGTAATGAATAAGAAAGTAAGGCTGCATTGAAGGCACTGGCAAAAATTAAGGCTCTGGAAATCGACGAGATACCAAGTTACTTGTTTCAATTAACAGGTACTTCATTTGGATTCATTCCACCAGTCTATGCCAGGAAATTTGAAGGGTGGCTGTCTGGCCAATGGATTGGAAGATATCCATATTTGTTCCAATTCCCAAGAAAGATGGTTCAAACTGAATGTGGAAATTATCAAACAATATCATTGATATCACATGCAAGCCAAATACTGCTGAAATCATTAAAAAAAAACCCACAAAAAATCCCAAACAGTTAGAACAGTACATAGATAGAGATCTACCAGAAGTCAAAGCAATATTTAGAAGAAGTCGTGGCACCAGGGATGTCATTGCTGATGTCAGATGGATCCTGGCTAAATATAAGGAATACCAGCTGACTGTCTATTTGTTTTTTGTGGACTATGCAAAGGCATTTGGTTGTGTGGATCATGACACATTGTGGCTGATATTGAGAAGAACGGGAATCCCAGAGCACTTGATTGTGCTCATGTGAAACCTATACCTGGATCAGGAGTCTGTTGTGTGAATGGAACAGGGGAGCACTACATGATTTGAAATTGAGAAGGGAGTGTATCAGGGTTATATTCTCTCTCCATACCTATTCCATCTGTATGCTGAGCAAATTATCTAAGAATCTGGATTCTATGAGGAGGAATGTGGCATCAGGATTGGCATAACCTACTTTATGCAGATGACACAACTTTGAGGAGAGCTTGAAGCACTTGTCATAGAAGGTAAGAAATGCAGCCTTTAGCGTGGATTGCATCTCAGTGTCAAGGAAACAAAGATTCTTACTGGACTGATAGGCAGCATCATGATGGATGGAGAGGAGATTTAGACTGTCAACAGTTTCATCTTGCTTGGATCCAAAATTAACACCTTTGGTATGATCAGTCAGGAAATAAGAAGACACAATAGCCATAACATATTGAATTCAGGTAGAGAATATGCAATTACTTTATACAACATTTGTTTATATTTTCCATTTCTTATCCAAACTTTCACTCTAGTCCCGTTAATTGCTGCATTTCTGTATCTTCCTAATGAAACTTTTTGTCTCTTCAGGATTTTGTCAATAGGCTTTGGAATCACAATACATTGGGCTCCAGTGTCCAGAAACCCCAACAATATTTCTTCTCTACTTTCAGACCATTTTACTTACACAAGTACATATGGCCTCACGTCTCCCATTGGGCTTTGTACAAGAAGATCCTGGTCTTTTCATCAACCTGTATCTTGATCGACTAGATGAACTTGTGATTCTGAATGAGTTCCCTCATCATCAATTATCTCATGAGAGGGATGAATGTAATGAACTTATTTAGGTCTTTTTGATGTTTGGGGAACAGAAGACCCCTTCATTTGTCCACCCAACCTCCTGTAGTGCTGCCTTAGAACTTTTGTCTCAATTCTATCAATATCTGCTATATTCATTCCATTCTTGAGCAAATATCTAAAAATCTACACTCTGCTAACATAGAACTTTTCCTGTAATTTCCTTCTGTTTGCCTGTGAAGGACCTTGATATTCCTTGTGTTCTTAAAGCCCATAAGAGAAAGGTTTTTCAGTAGAGCCGCCACAGGCTCTTCAACTGTTGTCTTTTTCTTCACTAGCAAAACTACCTGAGATTGTGATGTTGGAGAAGCTCCAGCAATTATCATATCTGCCATTTCCTCTGTAAGGGACATATTAATAGTGTGAATGTCCTCAGTGCCATAAAGCCACTCCAGCAACCCTCGCATATGTAAAATATCAACTATTTTCTCTGGAATATTCCATCTGTTGCTTAGGAGAGGGGCAGTTTTACTTGAAGGAATGTTGTTTTTGCTGCTGTTGTTGTTGTTTTTGTTGATGTTGACTGTCTTTGAGTCAAGCACAACTCATAGTGAGCCTATGAACAAAAGACCTGAAGCCACTCTACAACTATCGACATTTATCAAAGTCTCTAGTTTCCAGAGGCATGTTGTTTAGGAATTGGATCCCACTCCTGCTTCCAAACCTGTCATAGGATGTTATTGGTTGAGTCACCTGCAATGCATACCCTATGTATAGCAACTCTAAACCCTTCCCTGTCCTGAGCCTGTTTCACTAATTCCGACATACCACTCCTCATTGCCTCAGTTACTGTATCAATCCATCTCGTTCAGGATCTTCCTCTCCTGCGCTGTCTGTCCACCCTTCCAAGCATGATGTCCTTCTCCAAGAGTGATCTCTCCTGGCCACGTACCCAAAGTGAGGTGGAGCTTCAAAATCCTAGCCTCCAAGGAAAGACTTACTTTCACCTTCTCCAAGTAAAACCTATTTGTTTTCTTGGCAGTCCATGGTATGTTCAAGACTCTTGTCCAGCACCATAACTCAAAGGCATCTATTCTTCTCTCATCCTTAGTCACTGTCCAACTCTCTGAAGCATAACAAATAGTTGAGAAACCCATGGCCTGGATTATGCTCACCTTTGTATCTAGACTGACATCACTGTTCTTCCGCACTCTAGAGAGTCCATGACAGCAGGTTTTCCCAATGCAATTCATCTTTTGATTTCCTGACTGCTGGTGCCAAGAGTGTTGATTATGGAGCTGAGCAAGCCATACTTATTAACAACCTCAATCTCTTCTCCATCTATTATGGTGCTACCAATTGGCCCAGTGGTGAGAATCTTTGTCTTCTCAATGTGACACTTTAATCCATATTGAAGACTATAGTCCTTGACCTTTTGCAGCAAGTGCTTTAGGTCTAACAAGCCAAATTACACATTTAACCTGCTTTATCAAGCTAATCATTCCTTCTGGAATAATCTGCCATGTGAGTGTATCTTTTAATGTCATTCACCACTGTTATATAGATAATTGTGGGTTTGACTTTAACCCATGCATGTTCCTCCATTCTTTAGCACACATAATTATAATAAATGCTGATACACAAATGCTGATCCTAAATTCATCACTCTTAAAATTCATTTTAGTAGTAGTTCCTCAGGAAGCAGCTGATAATGAGATGTAAATTTATGCATTTCCTCTATTCCATATCCCTTGGTTATGATAGTTTCTTAATCCTGTCCCTCTGCTTCCTGGATTACTTTTTTTGTGATTACTGTTAAGAGAGACATATCTGGTTGCTTGTTGTTGTTGATTGCTGGCAGTCAAGCATGACTCATAGCGACCCTATAAACAAAAGGCCGGAAGCCTTTCTAAAACTATTGACATTTATCAAAGTTCATAGTTTCCAGAGGCATGTTGTTTAGAAAGTGGATGCCACTCCTGCTCCCAATCTAGTTGCTTCCGTATGTTGTATTTTATTTTGGTTTTTGTTTGTTTGTTTGTTTTCTCCCTTTTCCCTGTAGAGCCTGAGATTAAAGGGTGTAACTTTGTCCTGGTAGAACTTTGTTCAGTTTTGATTTCAGTCATCTTAGTTCCTACATTCTTTTCCTTTGCATATGTTGCCACTACTGATAACAAAATCCAAGGAATTGTAAATTTTCTCTTTTCTTATCTTCCTGTATTTTTTCCTGTAACCAATTAACCAGATTCTCTGGAGTTTAGTCCACTAACTTCACATCCTATAAGCAAATATTACCTTTGGTAACTGACTGTGTTGTGCCCAAAGGATTAAGAGACATATTTCACATAATTACAGGTGAGGTCTTTTATTTGCTGGGCAACAAGGGGTCTCAACAACATGGCAGGAATCCCCCCTTTCCTAACTTCAGCTGGGAGCTTTTATACCCTTACTTCCCCTAGATGGTAGGCAATATGGGCTTAGGCTATAATATCTTACTGTTGACGTAATTTTGCAGGTACAAAACATAGTTAAAGGTACACTTCAAATTGTCTGCATATGGGGTTTATCAAAGGTACTAACTGCTATTTCGGCAAATGGGTCAAGACGAAACTTTAGGGCTTGTGCAGAAATTTTACACACACAGGGTAAAATGCAGTGAGTGCTACATAAAATGAGGACTATTTGGCTTCTCATTCCCCACTGGTTTTATACACATTTCCAATTTTGAGATTTCAACAGGAAATGTCTTCACTGGGTAAGAGGCAGTACTGGGACTTAAGAATTAGGAGCTTAACTGCCTGTATTTGTCACTTGATAATGCCGTAGTCTACTTAAATCAGACATTCTACCATTACTTTAAATAAAATTCACTAACTCTTATTTTTTATTCATTTGCTATATACATTCAAGTTTCATTGCTATCATTTACGTTGTGACAAAACCAGACTTGCTGCTTTAAACTTACTTTATTCTTTTTAAAAAA
>NW_006399869.1:7060105-7079611 GCF_000299155.1 Elephantulus edwardii | reverse complement strand
TTTTCTCCCTGCCTCCCCCTCCCCCCTCCCCCAGTACATTCTTTCAAAAGTAAAAGAAAAATTCTTTCATTGTTATGCAATCCCTCCCTGCAAGTCCACTCCACTATGCAGTCTTCATTCTGGACTCCTGTCATGACAATAATACCTAATCACATATCCTTTTTAAACAGTTCTCTCCCTCATCTGTTTCAATGCAATGTGCACTTTTTTTATCCCATCTTTCTCAGTGTACACCCAACCCGATGTCAGTCCTGTTTTACAACAAAAGAAGTACCACTCATCTTTTTACTTAGTTGCTGATTAACACACACTTTCATATGCCCCTTGAAACTGATTTGTTAGTTCTTGCACAGATTTGCATTTCTTTAAGGATTAGGCAAGTTTGCTCTTTGGTTCTGTTATGTATCAAATCTTTACAACCCAAGGGCTTGTGACCACTTACATTAGTCTATAGGAATCTGAACAATGCACAAAATTCTACTTTAAGAGTCACTGTGCAATTAGCTGAGCTGGCATTTGCCAACACTGTTTTGCTTTTTGTAAGCTGGATTTTGGCTGGGTTTCCTGTGGATTGAACAGTGCTTGCGAACTAGGACAAAGTCTTCTGGCAAGGAGGGGGAAAGTGGCACATCTGGTGATGCCTTTGTTGGAGAATGGGCAGCCCAGATTTGGAAGTGTGCTTATTTCTATACTTGCTGGAATGTCTGTAAAGAATGGATTAGTTCAGAGTTAGGCAATTCAGCAATGGCTTCTGGCTTCACAAAAGGTAAGAGGGGTGGAGGGTCTCAAATATGTTTTCAAAAGGAGAAAATCCTGCCCTGTATGGGGTACACCTTGCATTTAGTAAGACCTAGGGAAGAAGTCTCACCCACCTTTTGCCAGTCCCTAAAATTAGTTTCTTTTTACCTCCAAAATTATTTTCTTTTTACCTGCCTTTAGTTTTGAGGTCTGTAGGCACAGTGTAGCTTTTACTGTATCCTTAGCGCTTAGGCCATCAGTTTTGTCACAGAAACCATGAAGCCTAGACTGTTGTTGGACCCCAAAGAGGAGAGCAAAACAAATTGGGGGAGTATTTCTTGGAGCTATTTATTGAAGAAATTTCTCAACTACTACTTTAGTCATTTCAGACTGGGTGGGGAAAGTTTCTACCCACCTAGAGAAGGTGTCTACCATAAAGAGGAGGCACTTACATCTTTCTCATCTTTAATTCAGTGCAGTCTATTTCCCAGCTCTCCCCTGGTTGGGTGCCCTGTGTTCTCTTTTCTTCTTACTTCTTCTGATTTGTGGAATTTACTAAAGCACAGCTATCTCAGCATGAGGTAATGTCTCCTACTGTTTTGGTTAGGCAGGAGACAGCAATCACCTTTTAAGTAGTTCCTGCTGTTTTTGAGAGCTCAGGTGGGTGGATCTGTGGAACTGTTGAACCAGAATTCTGCCCAGGCTAGAGGGGACAGTAATGAGCCCATCTGATAACCTCAGCCATCCTTGGGGTCTTCCTTTCCTCCTTGGGCTTTGAAGTGTTCTTTCTCTTCAGGGCTGGCTATACAAGGCGTGAGGGGGCAAGCTGGGTTCACAGTACACACTTGTCTTTCCTAGTGGCTACACTGGCTGTAGGGCTGCCTCCCGGGGCAGCAAGGTGAGCAGCTTGATTACCTTTGGCCTTCGGAGATTCTTCTTTCTGGTGCCTCTGATAATACAGAATGAACACTTGGGTTGGGAGGTGAATGGCTCCTAAGAGGGCCAGGATTTCTTCTTTATTTTTGATAGCTTTCTTTCTGCGGTGAAAAAGCCCTTCTCTTGATATATCTATCCATGTACATGAGCGCTGATGAAGGCATACCCACTGTCCATATAAATGGTGAGATGTTTGTTCTTATCAGAGAGCTTTATCAGGGCTATTAGATCAGCCTTTTGGGATGAGCTCCCCTGGTTCAAGGCTTGGGCCCAGATGCCCTTTCCATCTTTCCTTACTACCACTGCTATTATCAGAGAAGAAGGTAGTGTTGACTTCTTTGAGGGGAGTATCCTTCAGGTCAGGGTATCTGGCTTGAGTCACATCTATGAGGTTCATCATTGGGCCACAATGTAGCAAGGCTGATGGCTTAGCCATGGATTAAAGTCACTCTTGGTTGGTTGATCAACAAGTTCACCACTGGAGGATGATATGCAGCCAATCTTGGTGGATTGATCTCAGCCCGGACTAAAGGATACAAATGCTGCAATCCCTAGTGGAAAGAACTTTCAGGGTGTTTATCTGATTTGGTTTTTGTCTAGGACCTACAGGTATTCTTCAGATAAGGTAGTGGTTATAGTCAGTTGAAGGGCCTTAGGTAGTGTCTCAATTGGGCTCTCTGAAGATAATGAGTCATTGACTCTTAGTTTCTGTAACAGATCACAGCCTATCAAAGGAAGAGACTCCTGGGAACTACAAGGAAAGAATGTGTCACTTGTTTGTGTATCTAGTAGACAGTTCTCTTTAAAACTGATAATTTAGCTTTAGTGTTCACCGAAAATCAAAGAGGGTGACTCCAAACATTGTAATTTACCATGGACACTTGGGGGCCAAGAATGGAAGTTTTGACTTTGTCAGTTCTAGTCCGACTCCTTCAAGAGATGGCCAGAGCTTCCATGGTTTTCTCTGATTCCACATAGGGGCACTCATTTTTCCAGTGCCCATACCTCTGACACTTGGCACATTGATATTTATTCAGTTGAGGATGCCTGGACTTCGCCCTTTGTATTTCTTGTGATGACCTGTCCTGTTGCCCCATATTGGCTTCTGGCTGAGATTATAAGGCAGCAATGGTCACTTTCTCTAGACTTTTGGTCACTTTTTCCTCTGAGGGTTCTCAATTGTTAAAGACTTTCTGTGCTATTGCCACTAGCTCTGATTTGGTCTTTTCTTTATACCCCTCAGTTCTCTGCAACTTTTTTTTTAATGACTGAGGCCAACTGCACTACAAAGGACAAATATATTGCCTCTGCATTTCAGGTGCCTCAGGACTAATAGCGGTGTATACTCTATAGGGCCTCAAGGAGGCTTCCATGAAAGCTGCCAGGGATTCATCTGACCCCTGTATGACAGTGCTTACTTTGGAGAAATTAGTGGGCCTCCTGACAGCTGTTCTGATGTTGGGGTTTTACTCCGGCTGGACAATCGGGGGCATCTGTGCTATTTGAGTCTCCTGATCCACTCCCATGACTCCTTTTGGCCTGGGACTGATTTTCTGGCTTTTGCTAGAATCTTTTCTCGTTCCTCTGATGTAAAGAGAGTCAGCAATAGCTACTAGCAATTATCTCAAGGTGGCTGGTTTTAAAAGAATATGGGCTTTAACAGGGAAATGAAAGCTTGAGGCTTCTCAGAAAAGATCAGGTTCTGATGCCTCTAATTGTAGAGTTCACTAGTGGTGAAAGGGACATGCTGTCAACAATTTCATCTTACTTGGATCTACAATTAATACCCTTTATACTAGCAGGAAGGAAACTAAGAGACATATTGCACTGGGAAAGTCTTCAGTTAAGGATCACTCCAAATTATCGAGGAGTAATGATAACGCTTTGAGGACTATGATATGTCTGATTCAGGCCATGGTCTTTCTGAACACCTGCTATGCATCTGAGAGCTGGACAATAAATAAGAATTACAGAAGAAGAACTGATGCCTTTGAGCTGTGGTGTTGGAAAAGAGTACTGAACATCCCATGGACTACCAAAACAACAAATAAATATGTCTTGGAGAGGCTGCAGCCAGAGAGCTTTTCGGAGGCAACAATGATGAGGCTTGGCTTCACATATCCTGGACATGTTGCTAGCAGAGGCTGTTCTTTGAAGCGGCACATGATGCTCGAAATGGTAGAGGTTCCACAAAGGAGAGGAAGACCCTCAACGAGGTAGGTTGACATGGTGACTATTTCAATGGGTCCTAATGTGTCAGGAAGTGTGAGGATGGCACAGGATAGGAGAGGTTTCAGATCTGTGGTTCATAGGGTCACTATGAGTTATGCTTGACACGATGGTACATACAACAACAACCACATAAATTATTATAATCATAACGATTATGAATTAATAGATAAAGGTGAAGCCATTATAAATATTTTAAAACTGTCATCTCCTGTAAGTATAGGAAGCTCTGGTGACTTATTGGTAAGAAATTGCCCTGTCAACCCAAAGACATGCAGTTCAATCCACCAGCAACTGCGTAAAAGAAAGATGGACAATATCCTCCTATGTAACTTATTGCCTTTGAAAATTCTCTGGAGGGTCAGTTATCAGTTGGTTACCACTCAGCGGCATACAAAAATAATATTATTATAAAGCTTTTTAAAAAGATCCTTTTATTTTAAAGACACTAGAAGGAGAGTTCTTTTCTCCCCCACTGCTCTATTAACAACAACATCAATAAAGACAGAACTTTACCTGGCATCTCACAGTACACTTAGAAAAAGTCCAAGATGAATGTCTGACACTTACCTCTGTAATAGATATTATGTACATTTATATATATGCCCATCCTTTTCCCGCAGAGCAGCTAGTGGCCCCAAACCGCATGCTTTCAGGATTGCAGAGCAGCATCTTGCCAAATAGGCAACAAGAGCTTCCTTTCTCTTATCACCACGAGCATCAAAATAGAACTTTACCTGCTATCTCACAGTATACTTAGAAAACGTATTTATAAGATGAATGTCTGACACTTACCAAAAAATGGATATTATATACACTTATACAGGTCAATATAAAAATTAGGGAACTCTAGTGGCAAGAAGATTGCAAAAACCATAGCCTGCATCAGATGCACCTTAGACTCCAGAGTGACACCATTGCTCCTCAGTGCCTTAGAGAGGTCCCTAGCCGCATACTTTCCCATGGCAATATGTTTTTTGATTTCCTGGCTACTGGTGCCAAGACTGTTGACATTGGAGCCAAGCAGACTAAAGTTGTTAACAATCACAAACTCTTCACAATCCATCCTGATGTTGCCAATTGGTGCAGTGGTGAAAATCTTGGTCTTCTTGACATTGAGCCTCAATCCATACTGAAGGCCACAGGCCTTGACCCACTGAAGCAAACATTTCAGGTTCTGGGATTCCCATTCTTTTCAGAGTCAGCCACAGTTTGTTATGATCCACACTGTCAAACATCTATGCATAATCAATGAAACACAGATAGACATTCCTTTGGTATTCCCTGCTTTCAGCTAAGATCCATCTAACATCAGCTACAATATCCCTAGTACCACGACCCCTTCTGAACCCAGCCTGGACTTCTGGCAGTTCTCTGCTGATGTGCTGTTCCAGTTGTTTTTGGATAATCTTCAGTAGAATCTTGCTTGCATGTGAAATCAATTATATTGTTCAGTAGTTTCCACACACAGTTGGGCCACACTTCTTTGGAATGGGAACAAATATTGAGCTCTTCCAGTCAGTTGGCCAAGTGGTTGTTCTCCAGATTTCTTGGCACAACTTGCTGAGCACATCCAGGGCAGCATTTGTTAGCTGAAATACATCAATTGGTATACCATCTATTTGTGTGGCCTTAGTTTTTGCTATTTCCTTCAAAGCAGCCTTAACTTCTTCCTTCATCAGCATAGGCTCTTGCTCATACATTATTTCATTAAATTATTCTGTGTCTGCCAATTCCTTTTGATACAGTGACTCAGTACATTTTTTCCATCTTCTTTTAATACTTCCTGGATCATTTAATATTCTGTCTAAAGCATCCTTGATTATAGCAACTCGAGGTTTGAATTTGTTCTTCAGTTCCTTGAGCTTAAGAAATGCTGAACGAGTTCAGCCCTTTGATTTTCCGATTCCTGCTCCTTGCACATTTCATTGTAATATTTTGCCTTGTCATCCCAAGCTGTCTTTTGGAATCTTCTGTTCAGCTCTTTGGTATCTTGAATTCTTCCTTGTGCTTTGGGTTCTCTGCACTCCAGTACAATACTCAGAGTTTCTTCTGACATCCATTTTGGTCTTTTGTTTTTCTTTTCTGTCTTTGTAATGACTGTTTGCACTCTTCCTGGATGATACATTTGACATCCTCCCACAACTCATTAGGTCTTTGCTCATTAGTGTTCAAGGCCTCAAACTTTTTCCTGAGATGGTTCTGAAATTCAGGTGGGATGAACTCAAAGTCATATTTTGGTTCCTGTGGATTCGGTTTAATTTTCCTCTGCTTCAGCTTGAACTTGCATATGAGTAGTTGGTGGTCTGTTCCACAATCAGCTCCTGGCCTAGTTTTCACAGCTGATATTGAGCTTATGCAGTGGTTCTTTCTGCAGATGTAATTGATCTGATTCCTATGCATACCATCAAGTGCTATTCATCAGAGAGTTGGACAATGACAAGGAAGGATAGAAGGAGTATTGATGCCTTTGAGATTCTGGAGAAGAGTATTGAATGTACCATGGACTGCCAAGGAAACAACAGATTCATTCTGGAGAGGGTTACACCAGGCTGCTCCTTGGAGGCAATGATTCTGGGGCTTCACCTGACATACTTTGGACATACTGTAAGGAGGGACCGGTCCTTGGAGAGGGACATCATGCCTGGGAGGGTGGAGGGATGGCGCAAGAGAGGAAGACCCTCTTTGAGGTGGATTGATTCAATCACTAGGGTAACCGGGATGGGTCTGTCAGAGGCATTGCGATTGGTACAGTACAGAGCACAGTTTAGAGCTGTTGTACATAGGGTTGCTATGAGTCGCAAGTGACTCGACGGCACATAACAACAACAACAGTGGCAAGAAGCTGTTCTGAACCCCTAAGACGCATGATTCAAGGCCACCAGCTGCTCCATGGGAGAAGGATGGACAATCTCCTCCAATATGATTAACTGCCTCTGAAAACCCACCAGAGGGTCGGCTGTGGGTCAGTTATACAACAACAGCATATATAAATTATTAACTTTTGTTGTGTGTATTTCTTTACTATGCTGACTCTCCACTTTATTTTAAGTGAAATCTGAAAAATATAGTATTGCATCATTTCCTGCACAGCCACCTTTACAACTAGAATTCAACCTATGGCTCATTCCTTAGCAAATAATCTTAAAGGGAAATTTACAGTGATATTATCTGGAAATTTCGATTAGAAATTAATAGCTTTTAGAGATATGTACTTCCCTTTTCCACCTCACCTTATATGTTATGATGGGAGACCATAATGCTTAGGGCTACAAAAGTCAGCTCTAGGCTTTAAAGTGAAAGCCAAGAGAATTTCAAAGACATTGATGCAGAATAATCATAATTTTGCTGCTGACTTCTCCAACCCTGGTCCATCTTCCTAAGACTACTTGCTCTGTGATAAAAATAACAATTATTATGACAGTTATTTTTATTCTTGTATTCTGTTATTCTTGAGAAGAATATCTTCACTGGCATGTGCATCGTTAATTTCTTTTGGTTTAATTTATATTTTGTATTTTAAAATCATATCTCTTTGTTAATAAAAGAAGAAAAGTTACTTCTAAAATTAAAAAAAATGGTGATTTGAGAAAAAAGACTACACCATATGCATATTACTCATGCTAATTAATTTAAGATTAATAAGAAGAGGTTGGAAAGGATAGACATGCTATTCTGATGCTTTACATATAGACAAGTAGTTTAGGTACTTTAAGTGTTGACTTTATTTTAGCAGGTTGAGTGCATTCACTTTCCCAGAAATCAGTATCGTGGATCAGTGAATATTAGTCACTCACTGTGAAGCAAAGGAGATAATTTAATTCTTCATCTTTGAATGATTTCAAGGTGTTATTTTATCTAAAGGGCATAAAAATCCCTGATCCACTTTGAAAGCAAGGCAATTCATAAATTTCTTTTGAAGGTTAGTCGTAAACATAGAGTAAAACCTCATTAATTTAAATAATTGAAGGAGATGCTCTTTATTATTTTTTTTGTCATTCTGGAAATTAGGTTGGCAAAATGTACCATATTATTATTCCTCGTGGACTTCTTCTAATAAATAAATATGAATCATGCAATTATCACATTGTTTGTATGCAAATGAATCCTGCTAAATTGTTTATAAAGTGATTAAACAAGTTCAACATTCTACATTTTCCTCTGTCCTTGTTGAAAAACAGCTGCAACTTTTGAGCAAGTTACATAAGTAATTTGGGACTTGATGTGCTCATCTAGAAAGTGAAATAGGTTTGGTATTTTAAAATACTTTGAAAATATTTCCAATTACTTAAAAGTAAATACCAGTTTCTAGTTCTTTCCATATTTTTCTACTCCCTCTCTCTCTCCTCCTTTTGCTCTCTTTTTCCATCTGTCTCTACTCTATTTTTATTTCTCTCATCTCTCTTTCACATGCCCAGAGAAAAATAAGTAACAAAGGCCAGATTATCAATTTTGAATACATGATTATCTGTGTATGAATTCTATAATATGAACTATACAACTGAACACTTTCCTTAGCTTATGCATTTGGACAACTCAATGGTACCAAATAAGTGCGTGTGTGTGGGAATAGAATGCTGTGATTGAAAGATAGGAATAAAATGTCATCTCAATTATTTCAATCTTTTGTATGTTAATGGAAATAATAATTGTTTTCTATGTACATCAGTGCATCAATTTAGGAGAGATGGCTGAAAAGAAACAAAATATACAATACATTTTTTGTTTTATTTGTTTTGAAAAGGTTAAAGAAAATGCCTTGCATTTGTAAATCTTAATGACAATTGGAAATTTTCCCTGTACTGAACAGAGTAAACCTGTTAGAAAGTTTTGTCTCAGCATGCATAAGACAATTGAGAATTCCAAATTGTTTTCATTTGTTTTCTCTTGTCCATTGAAAAGTTTTAATCAATTAAGGATGGAAGTAAATGTGTATATTATATTGTTGCCTAGTATAACTCTTTATAATATTTAGTATATACTTCATTTATTATATTACTCTCCTAGAGTAGTATCTCACATCTTCTACCGTAGAATCTCTAACATTTCTTACTCATCCTTACTAACACAGTATCCATTCCTGACTAATAACTTAATGATATTTGCTAACCAAATATTTTTAGTCTTTGCAATGGTTTTAAAAGAGACATCTATAATATTCACTGAGAACAAACAGGTCTGTCCTGGAGATGGTGAAGCCAGGCTTGTTTTTGGAGGCAAGGATTTTCAAGTTTTGTCTCACATAATTTGGGCATGTTGCCAGGAGGAATCAGTCCTTGGAAAGGGATATCATGCTTGGAAAGGTGGAGAGACCACACAAGATAGCAAGACCCTAGATGAGATGCTTTGTCTCAGTGACTGAGGTAATTGGGTACAGTGACATTGGCTTGAGATAGAGCAGGGTTCAAAGTTCTTGTACACAGGGTTGTTACAAGTCGCAAGCAGCTCTTTGGCACAAAGCAATATAATAATCTATGCCTTTATAAAGAATATGTACCATAATCTATACAATAATCTATAAAGATTGTGAAACTTCACCTCACTTTCTTTGAGAATATTTTCAGAAGGAATCAGTTTTTGGAGAGAGATGTAATGCTGTACAAAGTGGATGGTCAACAAAAAAGAGGAAGACCAAACAAGATGGTTTGACACAGTGACTATCACAATGGGCTTTGACTATGACAAAGATATGAGGATGATACAGGACAAGGCAAGGTTCAAGTATGTTGATCATAAGGTGACTGTAAATTGTATTAAGTCAATGTCCTTTAACAAAAACAAAACCAAGACGTGTTTGTGTATGTAAGCTTCTTAATTATCTAAATATAATTCTTACTTCACTGAGAAAATTTAAGCAATCACATGAGAACATTATCAAACTTCTACTACTACATCTATTCATATGCCAGTAATTTTATCCTAATTTTCTGCCCTTCATGAGAAGTGTTCTCTTCTTTAACCATACAATGACAATTGTTTAATCTGCATACTTGTTTGCCTCTTCCCTCATTTAGATGGACATTGTTCCTGTATGTTCTCACTATCTTTTTTTCTTGTTATTACCAATTCTCCATCACCGCTAACTTTTCCTCTTTGAGATTCTCTCTTCAACTTGCTTCTTATCTTAGTCTGCATTCTCAGTTTTTCTCTTACCTCACTGGTTAATCTGTATGAGTACCTTTTGTTTGTCATTGTCCCTCTTCTTAGAGCTTATGTTTGGAAATAAAAGTTCTTAATCCTCTTTGTTGTCTAAATTCAATCAATTAAAAAAAAGCAAACAAATCTAGAGATAATTCGCATAATTGCATTGGCAAATGAGACTCCCATAAATCAGAACACTTACCCAGAATCATGGTTTGCCTATAATTCTTGAGGAAAATTTGAAGGAAGAAGAAATTCAGGATCATCTACAGTGCACTAATCCTCTCATTTCACACTGCACCTGCTCTGACAGCAGTAGAGCACAAGCAATCTCTAACTGATATATGCTTTTAACATAATTTTTAAATCATATAGGCAAATGCAATTTTAAAAATTGTATTTAGATAAATAAGTAGCTTACAAAGCCTTACAGACAATTCAAATGAATGCATAAATTACTATAAGTCAGTCTAGCCTAGGTGCTTCTTTTTAAAACCATTCCAAAGATATAGAGTATATTGCTAACAAATACTTTTGCCAGAAAGATTCTCCAAAGTGTGTTTATGAGGTGACTTGTCTAAGCCATTTACTTTCTTTGGTTTTCATAGTAAAGAGATTGAACAGATTATAGTTCAGCTTCTCACTTACTTGCATTTTTTTAGGCTAGTATCTCACAATTTATATATCTAGCCAGAGCCCTCTTGTGAATTACATATTTATCCTAAGGCCATTTTCAATACCATTATTAAGATATTAAGTAGACACCTTACTCAATGTGTCAAAATTGAATTTCTATTAAGTCTGTTCTTTTACAGTGTCTCCTATCATATAGTTTATGGCTATTTTCTTCCAATTCAAGATGATACACCCTACAACTTATCATAATAATTCAACTTGACACAGTACTTTGTTTTTATAATTATATTTTATGGAAGCACATTCATTTTTAATATATTTTCTATCACTTTTTATTCACAACCAGAGAAAACCAAAAATCAAACTCACTTCTTAAGAGTGTAGATTTTGAATCACAGAGGCTCTCCATCAGTTTTCCAAGGCTGTTATTTTTTGCACATATTTTTACACACACACACACACACACACACACACACACAGAGGTTTATTTAAAAAGTATGAATTCCTCGTTTTTCACATCGGATTTTTCCCATTTTCTTCACACACACTCTTTCAAATTGTGCAACACTATGATTACACCCTCCCTCGCCCCGTGCCCAACCTCACCTGTCTGCTTCCACCCCACCCTTGGATCTTCATTCTACAATAAAGGTTTTATACAGTGTTTGTCCTTATAGGACTGAGTTAGTTCACTCAGTATAATGCTCTCTAGTCCCTTCCACGTAGTAATTTACAAAATCATTGCTCCTGCATGCTACATAGTATTCTGTTGTGTGAATATGCCATTATTTCTCAACCCATCTGATTGTGGTTGGACATCTGGGCTGATAGGAATATTGGTGTACAAGTCTCCGTTTGTGCCTCAGTTTTTATTTTCTCAGGGTATATTCCATGCAATGGAATAGCTTGGGTCATATGGAATTTCTGTGTTTAGCTTTTTGAGGAAGTGCCAAACTGCCTTGTAGAATGGTTGTACCATTTTACAATCCCACCAACAATGTATAAGAGTTCCTATCTTGCCACATCCTCTCTAACATTAATTACTTGATGTTTTATTAAAATTTGCCACTGTTGTTAGGATTTTGATTTGCATCTCTTTTATTGCCAGTGACTTTGAGCATTTCTTCATATTTCTATTGGCCACCCAAATGCCTTCCTCTGTTGAAATTCTATAGCTTTTGTCAATGTTTTAATTGTGTTCTCAGTCTTTTTCTTGTGGAGGTCCACATGTATTCTGTAAACTTTCATTATGAGACTCTTGTATAAGATGGTATTACCAATTTTTTTTTCCCAGTCGGTAGGTTTTCTTTTCATCCTGTTGGAAAAAAGTTTGTGGTATGCACAGGGATTTAATCTTTAGAAGATCCCAATCATCAATTTTATCCTCTTCAGATGGTGCATTTCTGACTATATTTGTGAGTCCCTTTACACTGTCCACTAGGCTTTCTAAGCTTGATTCCAGTTTGTCTCTAATAAACTTTATGATTTGGGGCTTTCTTCCAAGGTTTCTGATCCACCTTGAGTTGATTATTTTGCGTGGTGTGAGATGTGGGTCCTGTTTAAGGTTTCTGAGGTAGCAGTTCAGTTTTGCCAGCACCATTTGTTGAAGAGGTTGTCATTTCCCCATTTAATAGGTTTTATTTCCTTGTTCAATATCACTTAACCATAGATGGCTGACTCTGTTACTAGATTCTCAGCTCTGTTCCATTAGTATATGTGCCTGTAATTGAACAAGTACAATTTGTTTGGTTACTACTGCTGTGTAGTAGGTTTTGAGGTCACAGAGTACTATGCCTCCCACTTTATTTTTCTTTCTCAGAAGTGTTTTGCTTATTCAGGGTCTCCTATTTCTACAAATAAACTTGGCAATTTCCCTTTCAATCTCCTTGAAACATGAATTTGGTGTTTGGATTGAGATCGTATTGAACATGTAGATTGCTTTTGGTAGGAGTATCATTTTCACAATGCTGAGTCTTCCTATCCATGAAAAGTGCACATTTTTTCATTTCTTTAGAGCTTTTATTGTGTCTTGCAGAAACTTTCTGTAGTTTTCTTTGTATAGGTCTTTTGTATCTCTAATTAGGTTCATTCCCAAGTACCTCAATTTGTGGTTGGCTATTATATATGATTTTTTTGGTTTTTTTAAATTTTCCTTCTCTGTGTTCTCTTTGTTACTGTAGAGGAATCCCACTGAATTTTGGATATTGATCTTATATCCTGACACTCTATTAAATTGACCTACTAACTCAAGCAGTTTTTTTGTTGAATCTGTGGGGTTTCCTATGTACAGTATCATATCATCTGCACATTGCAAGAGTTTAATCATCTCTTTGCCAATGTTGATGCCTTTTATTTCCTTCTCTTGTCATATAGCCCTAGCAAGTACTTCCAATGGAAATGTGAATAGAAGTGTTAATGGTGGACATCTTTGTCTGGTCCCAGTTCGCAAGGAAAATGCTTTTACTCTTTATCCATTGAGAATGGTGTTGTCTCTTGGTTTTTGCATATATATTTTTACTGTGTTGAGGAAATTCCCTTCTGTACAAATTTTGCTGAGTGTCTTCATCAGGAAGGAGTATTAGATTTTGTCAAATGCCATAGACTGTCCATATGTCTTTCCTTGAAGCAGCTGGTGGATTTAAATCTCTAAAGATGGATAACCTCTTGGATAGAAGTGTAATATGTTTTAAACTACTCCCAAAAGTACTTTAAGAGCATATACAGTGACCAAAAAGATTAAATGTTCACTTCTTGACCCTTTTGAGGAAATAATACTAATCAATAATATAAAATAAGATGGTGAACTGGTGACCTATCTGTAGGAAGTTGTTCTACCAACCCATGCCTCTCTGTTAGTTTTTATCACCATCCATTTCACTGGAGAAAAATAGACGATCTTCTATTGATTTAAAACCTCTGATGAGTCACTGGAGAATAAGCTACGAGTTCATCACAATTTGATGACGATGACAGGCATAGATGCTAATATTATTGTTAAGGTTTTTGTTAGAAAAATTAATACAAGTGATTGTAATCTGTACACTGTCTTTAACATCTTTATAGAATTCCTTTTTATTAAAAATCTTTCCTTAATTCTAATTGTTGGTGTGTATTATTAAGTTAGAATGAATCCATAACTTACCCTCTGGTGGGTTTTCAAAACCAGTAAACCACATGGGAGGAGTTTGTCCATCTTTCTCACACAGAGCAGTTAGTGGATTCGAAAGGCATGCCTCTGGGGTTACGACACAGCTTCTTACCATTAGACCATCAGAGCTCCCTTAACTCTAGCAGATTCTTATTTATCAGTGTCTCTAAGATTACTTAATAGTTTTCAAGTAAATGAATATTTTCAATTTACTTGCAGTTTGGGATCATTTTACTCCTTTGATATTTATTGTAGGGTCCACTATACATGACTCTGTTCCTTTCCCCCACCCCCCCATCAGTGCTTCAGTTCTATAGTCCAAGATTGTTTCTAAATTCTACTTTCATTAATTTCCCATCTGTATCTGTCTATTCTGCTGGAAAACTCATTAATGGTGTTCCTAAATTTTGTTATTATATTTTTAAAATTATAAATCATTTGCTGATTTATTACACCATGTATTTTAAACCTTTTGTGTTGATTTACTGGCTTCAGGTATTATAAAATGGTTCCACTAAAGCTTGCAGGCCCTAAAACTTGTTCTAAACTAAAACCATTCCACAGACACTATGCAAATTTGTATTTATGTTGCTGTATGCCATTATGTAAGAATTGATTCATCACTGATCCCAGTGTGTTTTCAGAAACTTTATGCTCAATTTTGTCTTTTAATTGAGTTTCTTAGGCTTCCCTGAACAATTTCTCACCAACAGGAGAGTAAAGATCATTCTTCTTGTTGTTGTCAGAACCAACTAACAGCTTACCTTCCAGTAGGTTTTCAAAGGTAAGAAATCACGTGGCAGAAGATTGTCCATTTTTCTCCTGCTGAGCAACTGGCGAATTCAAAATGTGTTCATTTGGGTTGGAAGAACAACTTCTTACCACTAAACCATCAGTGCTCTCTATAGCAAGTTTATAAATCAGAGTATAATTGGACTATGTTGTCGTTGTTTTATGTGCCGTCGAGTCGTTTCCGACTCATAGCAACCCTATGCACAACAGCCCTAAACCCTGCTCTATCCTGCGCCAACCACACCGCCTCTGACACACCCATCCCGATTACCCCAGTCACCGAATCAATCCATCTCATAGAGGGTCTTCCCCTCCTGCGTTGTCCCTCAACCCTCCCAAGCATGATGTCCCTCTCCAAGGACCCGTCCCTCCTGGCAACATGTCCAAAGTATGTCAGACGAAGCCCCAGAATCCTTGCCTCCAAGGAGTAGCTTGGTTTAATCCTCTCCAAGGTGAATCTGTTTGTTTTCCTGGCAGTCCATGGTACATTCAGTACCCTTCTCCAGCACCACAGCTCAAAAGCATCCACTCTCCTTCTGTCCTCCCTAGTCATTGTCCAACTCTCTGATGCATAACAAGCGATTGCAAATACCATGGCCTGTATTAGGTGCACCTTAGTCTCCAGAGAGACACTGTTGCTCCTGAATACCTTTGAGAGTTCCCTAACAGCAGACTTTCCCATCGCGATACGCTTTTTTATTTCCTGACTGCTGGTACCAAGAGTGTTGACTGTGGAGCCGAGCAAACTGAAGCTGTGAACACTCTCAATCTCTTCGTCATCCATCCTGACGCTGCTAATTGGTCCAGTGGCGAGGATCTTTGTCTTCTTGACATTGAGCCTTAGTCCATCCTGAAGGCTGCAGTCCTTGACCCATCGCAGCAAGTTCATGAGGTCCTCCTCAGTTTCAGCAAGCAGGGTTGTGTCATCTGCATAACGCAGATTGTTAATAGATCTTCCACCAATCCTGATGCCACAATTCTCCTCATAGAGCCCAGCCTCTCGGATAATCTGCTCTGCATACATGTTGAAAAGGTATGGAGACAGGATGCATCCCTGGCGTACACCCTTCCCAATTTTGAACCATGCAGTGTTACCTTGCTCTGTTCTGACTACTGCCTCTTGGTCCAAGTATAGGTTTCATATTAGCACAATTAAATGTTCTGGGATTCCCATTCTTCTCAGTCAGCCACAGTTTGTTATGATCCACACAGTCAAATGCCTTTGCATAATCAATGAAACACAGACATTCTTCTGGTATTCTCTGCTTTCAGCCAAGATCCATCTAACATCAGCAACAATATCACTAGTACCACAAATTGGACTATAGAGATCCTAAATCAGTAAATCTATGTGGAGGTAGGCTCATACATCCTTCTCATGGAGTTACTAGTATATTTGAACCAGAGAACTTTCAGTAAGAATCCTAATGCTTTAATTTCTACACCTTTAAGGGTTTTCCTATAATACTGTAGGCATATTTTATCTTTTCAGTCTGTATGTTCTTAGGCTCCCTGAGAGCATAGTGCATTACATCTTAACTAAAAGGTTAACATTTCAAATTGAATAAGTATGCCAAAGTCAATCTTGTCCTATTAAGATTTATAACATTGGAAACCCATTGGTGGCTTTCCAGGAGTCAATCTTGTATTTCCACAATTTTAGGTACATAACAAAAACACTCTTAAGCCACTAAAGAATGAAAATTCACAAAGAACCTGAATCTCTCATAGGAGGAAACTGTTCATCTTTCTCCTGCGGAGATGCTTATAGATTTGAACTGCTAGAGAGACCTGGTCTTTGGGTTAGTAATAACTCCTTAAATATTACAACATCAGTGTTCTTTCTAAAACTAGTGCTTTAAAAAAGGCTACCTCCAGGAATATATATTATTGTGTGTGCATTAGACTACTTCCCTGTTCTTTTCATATTCAGAAAAAGAAGTCTCTGAATTTCTGAAAATTTATTGTCTAAACCACATAATACAATCTTTAAAATATTCTTTTTGACTCTTTTTTCTCTTTTTTATAATTCTTATTAATTTTAGTAAAAATTTACACAGACTTTGGATTTCCATTCATTCATTGTTGCATTTTTCTCCCCGCCCACACCTCTCCACCCCCAGTTTACTCTTCTCTTTGAAAAACAAAGGAAAAATTCTTTCATTGTTATACAATCTCTCCCCGCAAGTTTACTCCAATATGCAGCCTTTGTTCTGTACTCTTCTCATGACAATAATACCTAATCACATATCCCATTTAAACAGTTCTCTCCATCATCTTTTTCAATGCAGTATACATTATTTATCCCATCTTTCTCAGTCTCCCTCCAAACCGGATTTCAGTCCTCTTTTACAATAGTGATACTATGCAGTTTTTGTCTTTTTGTGACTGAGATATGTCATTCAGCATAATGTCCTCTAGAGTCACCCATTTTGAATAATATTGAATGAGTTCCTTGTTTTTCAATGCAGCATAGTATCTCTTTGTGTGAATATACCACAGCTTCTCTATCCATTCGCTTGTTCATGGGCACTCAGACTGTTTCCAACTCTTCGCTATTTGTGAACAAAGCCACAATAAACATGTGCATATATCTGCTTGGATGTCAGTTATGGTCTCTTTGGGATATATTCCCAGTAGTGGAATTGCTGGGTCAAATGGTATTTCTATTTGCGACTTTTTGAGAAAGAGTCCTACTGCCTTCCATAGTGGTTGCACCATTTTACATTTCCACCAAGAGTGAGAAAGGGTACCAGTTTCTCCACAACCTCACTGGCATTTGCTGTTTGCTATTCTGTTTAACTTTGCTATTCTTACTGGGGTGAGATGGTATCTCACAGTTGTTTTGGTCTCTTGGTTTTTTAACTGTACTCCTGGTAAGTCAGTTGTTTTTAGGTGCCAGTGACCCAATAGACAACAAATCTGAAGCATGTCTTATCCTATGCCATTTTCACAATCTCTGACCCACTTGAAGTCATTGCTGAGGTCACTGTATCAATTCCCTTGGTTGATGAGGATCTTCCTGTCCTTCTCTGTCCCTCCACCTTTAAAAGCATGGTATTCCTTCCCAAGAAATAGCCTCTCCTAGCCACATGCCCAAAGTGTGTGAGATGAAGCTTTGCCATCTTTGCTTCCAAGAAGCACTCTGGCTGCTTCTTCTCCAAGACATATCTGTCTGTCCTTTTAGCTGTTCATAAGATATTCAGTACTCTTCTCCAACACCACAGTTCAAAGGTATCACTTTTCCTTTTTTATCTTTATTCATTGTCCAGCTCTCAAATGCATAGCAAGTGACCAAAAAGACCATGGTGTAAATCAGGTGCACGTAGTCCTCAAACTAACATCATTGTTCCTCAGTAATTTGACAGGTCCCTCATAGCAAACTTTCCCAGTGCAATACATCTCCTTATCTCCTCACTGCTGGTACCAAGTGTATTGATTATAGATCAAAAGAAGATGAATTTGTTGACAGTATCAATGTTTTCTCCATCTATCAGGATGTTATATATCTGTTCAATGGCAAGAATTTTTGTTTTCTTGACATTGAGATGATTAAATGTTGCAGTGTTAGTTCTTCTGCAGCAAGTGCTTCAAGTCCTGTTCACTTTCAGCAAGCAAGGTTGTTTCATCTGCAAACCAAAGATTATTGATGAATCATTTTGTAATCCTGATGCCACATTCTTCTTCAGAAAGTTCAGATTCTCAAATAATTTTTTTTCATTTATGACACAAATGTTGGAATTATTAAATAAAGAAATTGAAATAACTTTATTTAATAGATTAAGTTCTCTAATGAATGCAAATGAGTGTAGACCAGATGACCTGTGGGAGGATATGAAGATTATCATCCCTGAAGAATGCATAAAGACATTACAAAGACAGAGGAGAAAGAAAAGACAAAGGTCGAAGTTAGAAAAGAGACTCTGAATATTTCACTATAATGCCAAGAAGCCAAAGCAAAGGGAAGAAATAAAGAAAAATATAAGGAGCTGAACAGAATATTGCAAAGGGCAGCTGGAGAAGAAAAAGTGAAGTATTAATGAAATGTGCAAAGAGCTAAAGTTAGACAATCAAAAGAAATGAACTTGCTCTGCACTTTTTAAAATTGAAGAATCTAAAGACCAAGTTTAAAACTTAAGTTGAAATACTTAAGGATGCTGAGGGCAGAACGTTAAATGACTCAGAAAGCATAAAAAGGAGATGGAAGGAGTACACTATACCAAAAAACAAACAAACAGAAAATAACACAGAAGAATTTAATGAAACAACATACGATCAAGAGACGATGATGAAGGAGGAAGTTTAAGTGGATCTAAAGGAACTGGCAAAAAAAAAAAAAAGGAAGGTTCCAAGAATTGATGGAATACCAACTGACATATTTCAGTAAACAGATGCTGCCATGGACATGTTCAGCAGGTTATACCAATAAATATGGAGGACAACTACCTGGTCAAATGACTGGTCTCACTCCAAAACAAAATGACCTAACAGAGTTTGGAAAGCATCAAACAATATCTCTCCCTGCCCCCCCATTTTTGTTAATTTTAATAAACATTCACAGATATTTTGGATTTACATTCATTTGTTGCTGCACTTTTCTCCCTGCCCACCCCTACCCACCAGGTAGCTCCTCTCTTTGAAAAGAAAAAGAAGAAAAAAAAATTCCTTCGTTGGTATACAATTTCCACATCCCTCTCCCACCCCCCACACCAAGTACACTTCTCTGTGCAACCTTAATTCTAGACTCCTGTGTTAACCACAATACTCAGTCATATATCATCTCTAATCTGTTCTTTCCCTCATCTGTTTCAATACAGTATACATAATCTATCCAGTTTTTTCTCAGTCTTACCCCAACCCTGATGTCAGTCCCATTCTACAACAGT